>NC_091138.1:50657470-50979970 GCF_041381155.1 Argopecten irradians
GCTACTCTGTTTCATACGAGTTCTATCATGGATTGTAACCAAATTTGGCCACAAACATCCTTGGGGGAGGAACAGAGACTTGAAAAAATTTTGGCTCTGGTACACGCCCGGGCAAGGGCGGGCCCAATAGGGAAAATATAGGTAAATCCTTTAAAAATCGCTACTTGCATAAGTTTCTGTGAATGGAATGTAACAAAATTGGCCCACCAACGAATCTTTGGGGACAGGGGAACAAAAACATTATAAATTTTGGCTCCTGAACACCTCTCGGGGGCAGGAGGGTCGGGGGCCCAATAGGGGAAAATAGAGGTAAATCCCTTTAATCGCTAAACTAGGTCATTAGTTAGAGTTTCTACATGGATTGGTAACTAAATTTGGCCACATACTATCCTTTGTGGAAATGGAAGGGAACAAAACTTGTTTTATAAAATTTTGGCTCTGCTCTGGACCCCCCGCGGGACAGGGGAGGTAGGAAGGCCAAGGGGCGGGGTGACCAAATAGGGGGAAACTAGAGGTAATTCCTTTAAATCCGCTACTAGTCAATAGAGTTCTGAATGGATTGAAACAACCAATTTGGCCCACAAACATCCTTGGGGGAAGAAGGGAAAGGGTAACAGAACTTGTTAATAAATTTTGGCTCTCTGACACCCCCGGGGCAGGGAGGGGCGGGGCCCATTAGTGGGAAGATAGAGGTTAAATCCTTTAAATCGCTACGAGTTCACGAGAGTTTCTACATGGATTCGTAACAAATTTTGCCACAAACATCCTTGGGAAGGAACAGAACTGTATAAAATATTTGCCTAGACCCCGCCCCCCGGTTGGCAGGAGGGGCGGGGGCCCAATAAGGGAAATATGGTAAATCCTTTAAAATCGCTACTTGTCATAGAGTTCTGGAAGGGAATGGTAAACAAAATGTTGGCCACAAACATCCTGGGGAAGGGAAACAAAACTTGTATAAATTTTGAGCTCTGACCGCCCGGGGGCATGAGGGGCGGGCCCAATCGGGTAAATAGAGGTAAGAATCCTTTAAATCGCTACTAAGTCATAGAGTTCTACATGGATTTGTAACCAAATTTGGCCACAAACATCCTTGGGGGAAAGGGGAACAGAACTTGTATAAATTTTGGCTCTGACCCCCCCAGGGCAGGTAGGGGCGGGGCCCAATAGGGTAAAAAATAGAGGTAAATTTCTAATAAATCGTTACTTGTCATAGAGTTCTACATGGATTGTAACCAAATTTGGCCACAAAACATCCTTGGGGAATGGGGAACAGAACTTGTATAAATTTTGGCTCTGCTGCCCCCTGGGGGCTGGAGGGGTGGGGCCCAATAGGGATATAGAGGTAAATCCTTAATTCGCTACTAGTCATCACAGGAGTTCTGCTATGGAATGTAATGAACCAAATTTGGCCAGAAAATTATCCTTGGGAGAATAAGAACTGAGTTTGGATAGAATTTTTGGCTCTGGTCTCCCGGTGCAATGGAGGGTCGGGGCCCCAAATAGTGTGGAATTATAGGTAAATGTCCTATAAAATTGCTACTTAATAGTCCTAGAGTTTTGTCTATGGATACTGTAACTAAATTTGGCCACAACCCAACATCCTTGGGGGTAGGAGAACAGAACTTGTTTAAATTTTTTGGCGTCCTGACCCTCAGGGGGCAGGAGGGGCAGGGCCCCAATAGGGGAAATAGAGGTAAATTCTATCAATCGCTTACTTGTCCTAGAGTTCTGCATGGATTGTAACCAAATTTGGCCACAAACATCCTTGGGGGAAGAGGAACAGAACTTGTATAAATTTTGGCTCTGATCCCCTGGGGGTAGGAGAGTGGGGCCCAATAGGGGAAATAGAGGTAAATCCTTTAAATCGCTACTTGTCTCCATAGAGTTCGGCATGGATTGTAATCAAATTTGGCCAGAAACATCCTTTGTGGAAAGGGGAACAGAACTTGTATAAATTTTGGCTCTGACCCCAGGGGGCAGGAGGGGTGGGGCCCAATAGGGGGATTTAGAGGTTAATATTAAAATTCCTTCAGAAAAGGAAAAACAATGAACCTGTATTCAGAAAATTATTTGGCATTACAAATCCAGGTGAGCGATAAAGGCCCTCTGGCCTCTTGATTAATAATAAATGAGCTTGCTCCAACTCCTAGGGACTGAGGGGTGGGGCCCCAAAAAGGCAATTTTTTTTTAGTTTTAGCTTTAAAATCCCACTTCTCCTTAACTCCATCAGTGGATTTCGCTTCATATTTGGCGTGAAACATTCATTAGGGAAGGACAATCATATTTTATGAAATGATTTTTGTATGTCCAAGATGGCTACTAGCCCACTTCCTGTTTTCAGGTTTCAGTGAAAATCGGTCTATAGAGGTTTTAAGGGATGGTGAACAATATACATACATTTTTGTCAAAGATTTTGGAATTCAAAGATGGCCACTGGCCCAATTCCTGTTTCAGATTTAGGTCTCCGATCTCAAGGAAAATGTTGAAAACTTCCTGTTTTGAGGTCATCTAACCGAAGGTCTGGAAGAACTATTGTCATCGCGTTTCAACCGTCGTGCGCCATGCCTCGTGCGTATTTATACAAATTTGTTTGTCCAAATGAATGACCTTGACCTTCATTCAAGGTCACAGGGGTCAAATTGGTAAAAATCTTTAATAGAGTTCTTCAAATAACCAAGAGGCCTAGGAACCTGATATTAGGCCTGTGACATACTGGGATGAAGGGCTACCAAGTTTGTTCAAATGAATGACCTTGACCTTCATTCAAGGTCACACAGGTCAAATAGGGCTGAAATATCTTGTTAAGACTTCTGACTTCTGCTTCATAACCAGGAGGCCTAGACAGATATTTGCATGTAACATGCTGGGATGAAGGACTACCAAGCTTGTTCATATGCATGACCTCGACTATCATTCAAGGTCACAGGGGTCAAATAGGCTAGATTCTTTAAACAATTCCTTTTTAATATAAACCAAGAGGCCTAGGAACCTGATATTAGGCCTGTGACATACTGGGATGAAGGGCTACCAAGTTTGTTCAAATGATACCATTACCAACAATTATCAAGTCGACACAGGACCAAAAATAGGCTGAAATATCTATGTAATACTTCTGCTTAAAACCAGAGCCTAGACACCGGATATTGGCATGTAAAATGCTGGATGAAGGACTACCTAAGCTATTTCAAGCAATGAAAAGACCTCACTATCATTCAAGGTCACGCCCAGGGACAAATAGGCCTAGATTCTTTAAACTAATTTCTTTTAATACCAAGAGGCCTAGAACCTGAAATTGGCCTGTTAAACAATGGCAGGATTGAAAGGGCTTCCAAGTTTGTTCCAAATGAATGAACTTGACCTTCATACAAAGGTCACAGGGTCAAATAGGCTGAAATATACTTTTTAAAACTTCTGCTTTATTAACAAAGAGGCCTATACACTACATGATATTTGGCAGTGTAACATGCTGGGAGAAGACCTACCAAACGTGTTCATATGAATGACCTCGACTATCATTCAAAGGTCATCAGGGGTCAAATAGCGCCTAGATTCCTGTTAACACAATTTATTTTTAATAACCAAGAGGCCTATGAACCTGATATTAGAGCCTGTATTACATACTGGGGATGAAGAGGCTACCAAGTTTGTTCAAATGAATGACCTTGACCTTCATTCAAGGTCAACACGAGGTCAAATAGGCTTAAATCTTTAAACAACTTCTTCATGATAAACAAGGAGCACTATATAACCTATATATGTGATTATAACATGATGTAATGGAAGGTGCTACAAAGGCTTGTTTCAAATGAATGACCTTAGACCTTTCATTCAAGGTCACACGTGTCAAAATAGGCATAAAAATGTGTAAAAATGACTTTATCTTAATATCTAAAAGGCCTAGAGGACCTGATATTTGGCCCTGTGACTTGTTGGGATTAATGGGCTACAAAAGTTTTGTTTTATTGATCTAACCTTGAGTTTAATTTAAGGTCACCAGGGTCAAATATGTCTATATCTTTAAACGACTCTACTATCTCCTTTAAATAACCAAACGACCTTAGGGACCTGATATTGGGCCTGGGGTTTCCTCCTGTGGAGTGAACGGCTTACCAAGATTGTTCAGATGAATGACCTTGACCTTCATTCAATTTCACAGAGGTCAAATAGGCTAAAATCTTTAAACGACTTACTTCTAATAACTAGGTCAGATGACCTATTGTCATTCATGCACTGTCCGTCGTAAAAGAGAAATTTTTGAGCAGGTCCGCCATGCGGCATTGTCGCTTATTATATTCAAAACGAACTTCTTCTCAATAATGACTCTTTGGACCTTGTAAATACGATAACTTGTGTAAATATGCACCCTGCCTTAATTTAGAACTTTGTATTGTAGACAGTACATTAGGAAAATCTTGGACAAGTTTGGAAAATCAGCTTGATTCGACTTTAAACTTTAAGGAGTAATTGCCCCAATGCGATAATAATTTTATTGAATCTTGTGAACAACGATAATGTGAGTTGAATATGAAAACCAGTGAATCTTAATGAAACTTTGTATGTAGACCTATTAGATCTATGTTCTTATTTCAATGAACAAAAGACATCACCGTTGGGCTAGTAAATGACATTACTACAGGGGTAATGTTATATCAAATATCAGGTGTGACCGTTAAGGCCCATGTGCCACCTTGTTTAAGATAAAAGACTGAACATACAATGGACATGTATATAAAAATGGCAAATTGCCTTCACAACTGCTACACTATTCTATATGATATCATACACAATTCTATTTTCACAGAGATTTTGAACCGATGAAAAAGACAACGAAAACATATCACAGAGCCAAAATTCAATGTAGCAGATTATGTGAACCAGGAGAAAAAAACGGCCGGGGATGCTGTAGCTAGTCCAATACATGCAATAGCCATGTTCAATCTAGCTAGATTGATGGAACAGCTATTTGAAACAGTAAACTGGGATATTCTGCAAGGGGACTTTGTTCCACATGAACGACACTGGAGTTTATGAGTGCATATAATGACCGATATTTATATGGTTCAAATATCAAGAATGCCCTCATTAAATTGTTATAAAATAAGGTTGTTGAAATTTTTTTTTTGTAATATTTTAATATACAGAAAAAGGACTCATTTGACCAGACCGCATTGGTCTTTATCTAATGATGCTCTTGATCTATTCAGAATATTAATGTTCTTCAGGGTACATATACAGGTTATCAGTACTGTTTGTATCTGCTCTAATATTTTTTTTATTAAGGGCCTTGTCCCTCCCTTGTTAAATTCGGTCTGCTGTGATGAATAAAAACATCTTTTTTTGTTATTCTATCTCGATTATGAATACATGTAGTTGAATATACAGTCGAATCTGAACAAACGACCATCTGTATTAAGCGTCCCTCTGCTCTAAACAGACAACTTCAACTTATCACCCCAACCCAATTCTCACTGATATCCTTTTAACAACTAAATATTAAACGACCACTCTCTCTAACGCGACCAGCGACCGACAAAGTTTCCTTCCCGTGGTCACAAAAAATCTCAATATCAACTACCAGGAAAACGAATGTTACATTTCGATCATTACAAAACGCCCATCATCTGGTCGCCCGGTTTTGACACGGCTTCGGACAGAGCAATTGGATTCTATAGGTTGTTAATGTTAACAAAAGAGATGTGAAACAATTAGCCTGTAATCCTGAAGCATGTATAGTAAGTAATGCTACCCTTGGGTATTTGTTTCTGGCTGCGTCTTTTCACACCTTGGGTTACCGTCAAACCCCCTGGGCCCATAGACGGAATGGGTCAACGTTCAATGGCCGTCTCTATTCATTTTGAAAGGATATATACGGTTAAATAATAAACTGTTTGATACAACAGGATAAAACATCCCTCTTATTCTTAAAACCTAAACACTAGCAGTGCTCCCTGTCTGACAATACTCTTTACTTAGATGAAAATGAAATATGGAAGCAGTCGATACAAACAACACATGCAGCGTTTGCTTTAGGCTAAGCCTCCATCTCAATGACATGCTCTCCTTGAGTTGGGTCGCTTAAGAACAGATTCGACTATATTAAAAATATATAAGATTTGATTGACTTTAAAAAACTATATGAATTTGTTTTTGTCACTTTGTTTAATTTAAGAGATTAGGCAAAAAAAATTTACTTTAGGGGTTACCCGACTGATCCTAAAATTTTTAACCCCCTGACCCTCATTTTTTTCCCCCTTTTTTTCTACGAAAAACGAATTAAAAGTCACGATTTCGATCTTAGACTCTGGTTCTGGCCATTACTTTAGAGTTGAAAACACTATAAAAAAAAATCCTGACCTACTGACCCTATTTTTTTTTTGCCAAATTGTATCCTATAAACAGACATTTTTTTTTTGTCTTGTGTTGAGTTTTTGAGTATATTAAAATGTTCCTTTATGTTTATTATACTGCTCTGTATTTGGAAAATTAATATATCAAGCCTTTCTCTTTACCTGTAATTTTTTTTTGCTTTGTTGATTACAAAAGTTAATTTAGATATGTCAAATATTGTATGTGATGAGTTGTAGCTGGCTGTCCAACTGGCTTAATATTGTCACCAAATTATAGGTTTAATGTAGTGTGTCCATCTCTAAGAATAACTCCTTGATTTAGGTTCATTATATTCAACTCTCCCCATACTTGACAGGGTTCAATCCCGCTGTTACTAGGGAAAAGATAACTGTCTTTTACCGGTGTAGGGAAAAGACAGCTCACACGTTGCTATAGACAGTGACACGGACATCTTTCACATGCTATAGACATGTGACATGACATCTTACACGTTGCTATAGACAGTGACATGACATCTTACACGTGCTAATAGAATCAGTGACAATGACATCTTACACGTGCTATAGAACAGTGACATGACATCTCACACGTGCTATAGACAGTGACATGAATCTCACACGTGCTATAGACAGTGACATGACATCTTACACGTGCTATAGACAGTGACATGACATCTTTACACGTGCTATTAGACAGTGACATGACATCTTACACGTGCTATAGAACAGTGACGTGACATCTCAAATGCGCTATAAAACGACGTGACATCTCACACCGCGACATTCAATGACGTGACATATATCACACGCCTTATTACAATGATGTGACTTATCACACACGCTATACAATGACTTGACATCTCACTCACGATATACCATGATGTGGACATCTCACACACCCTATACAATGACGTGACCATCTCACACGTGCTATACAATGACGTGACATCTCACATGCGCTATTACAATGACGTGACATCTCACACACGCTATATAATGATGTGACATCTCACATGCGCTATACAATGGACATGGACATCCAACACACGCTATACAAATGACGTGACATCTCACACACGCTATACAATGACGTGACATCTCACATACTCTATACAATAACGTGATATCTCACACACGCTATACAATGACGTGACATCTCACACACGCTAAACAATGATGCGACATCTCACACACGCTATACAATAACGTGACATCTCACACACGCTATACAATGACGTGACATCTCACACACGCTATACAATGACGTGACATCTCACACGCGCTATACAATGACGTGACATCTCACACACGCTATACAATGACGTGACATCTCACACGTGCTATACAATGACGTGACATCTCACATGCGCTATACAATGACGTGACATCTCACATGCGTGCGCTATAAAACGAATAGGCGTGTGGTGCGTGACATCTCACAGAAAACGCGACATTCAATGAACGTGACATCTCACACACGCCTTCGGCTAAACAATGATGCAGACATATCACAATACGCTATTCAATGACGTGGACATCTCACACGCGCTATATACAATGATGGTGGGGACCGCGGTGGCCGAGTGGTTAAGATGTTCCGACATATTACCACAAGCCCTCCACCTCTGGGATGCGGGTTCGAATCCCATGTGGGGCAGTTGCCAGGTACTGACCACTGGTCGGTGGTTTTTCTCCGGGTACTCCGGCTTTCCTCCACCAACAAACCTGGCACGTCCTTACATGACCCTGGCTGTAATTAATGTGGACGTAAAAATTAAACAAACCAAAACAAAAAAAACAATGACGTGATATTTTCGCACGGCGCTATTCAATGAAGTGACATCTAACATGCGCTATACAATGATGTGACATCTTACATGTGCTATACAATGACTTGGACATCTCAAATGCTGCATTATACAAATGACGGGGACCATCTCACACGCGCGTATACAATGTCACATTTACATCATCAAAACATGCGGCGACATCCTTTATTTTGACACATTAATTTACCGACATTCCTATGATAGTGGCGCTTTGGAAATGTTTCTTTATGACTGTATTTTTCCTAATCTTCCGTTAAAGTATGGGAGGAAAAGAATCAAATATGGGTCTGTCAGGGTTGACAGTGATATCTCAACCCTCATGAAAGATTTTGGCTGTCATATCCTTCGGCTTTTGATTCTATTATTCTTTGTCAAGTACATTATGTTGAGTTTTCCTTCCTTAGTGAGATGTTTGTTACTCTGTGTAGTTAGTTTTTGGACTACGATGTTTACTTGGGAATAGTGTCCGCTTTGTGGTCTTTTAGATACTGCATATGACCAAAGCTGCATGCACATTTGGGGGTAAGTTATTTTTGTATAACATTAGCGTGTAGCTCATCTTAGCTAAACAATATCACTGGTTTGAAAGAATCAGAAACATTTTTTTTTAAATTTTGTCACTCTCTACTTATGAATCCATTAACATTAGAATATACTTTACGAACTGTCAAGAATGAGGTGGGTTTTTTGTTGTTGTTTTTTTTTTTATTAACTTTTTTGTCAAACTTTTTGATGTATTCAGTCTGCATTAGTGTAATCTTCTCATTAAATAACATTTTATTTCAGTCTGCATTAGTGTAATCTTCTCATTAAATAACATTTACTTTTCTGTGTTTATATCCAACGAAAGAAAATAAAAACTCTTAAAATAACTTAATTATTACAATTGTATATACATTATTTCATCATGATTTCAGAATCACAGTGATAAATCCTTGTAGTACAGCACTCTATGGGTTAATCTGGTTCCCCAGTTATTTATATATTGTATTATTTAGATTCTTCCAATCCATTCAATTTTGGAGAGGAAAAAATCAACTATTTAACTTTATAATAAATACTTTGTATTGTTGGGCTCAAAGTACTACACTGCTGTGAATGTGTGGGTACATTCCGTATCTAATTGTTTATTTATATAACACTATGGCAAGTTATTTTTGCTCACATGTAAATTGATTTAATTCTAAATACTATAATTAAGATCATTTTTTATTATTTTTGTATTAAGTTTCCATGTTTCAATCAAGAGAAACTGATATTTTCACCACTGCTTCAAATTTGATATCTTGTAAGTCTCCAGTTTCCCAAATTGTTTGTAAACTTAAAGATGCTCCAACGCTGACAAATGGTATTTTTTCTCAATCAAAAACAGGAGGAGATGAATTAGAATTTTTCTTCAGTTACAAAAGTTACTTACTTTACACCATTACCACCATTGGAAAGTTTGAGCTAATAATTTTACTTCCAGGTAAAAATATTAAAAATAATTGTGTCCCGAAAAAATTCTGTTGCACTATGTCCTGTATAAAATGAAGTACTGATTGTGCATGCACCAAAAGCAAATGAATTATTTTACATTATTGTTTTGTGTTAGAAAAAACCTGTATATACACACAATTAAAACACCAATACATTGCTTCAAATGATGAGTATTGTTTCATGCTCTGTCGGCGTGGAGCAGCTTTAAGGAACCTGCCTTATGTTAGGTTTTCCAATGGAGGATTTTAAGGTAACAAATTTCCCATAAAGTTAATGAATATTCATGAAAACTGGTCCCATGATGTTGCTCAGCTATCTTTTTATGCAATTCCCCTTTTAGACTATTTCCTTAAATCCAGTTTTAAGGCGCCCAACTGTGTTTTACAAAAGTGTACCTAGTGTTTTAGTGTATACACCAAAGTCTATTTCTACTAGTGGCTATCCAGGAGTGGTTGTTAAAGAACTTGGTTTATTTGGTATAACTCATTAGATATAACCGGTACCATTACCATAGTTAATCTTTGCCTACAACATCTGTTCCAATGTATAAGATATACCAATCAGATATAGGGAATCTCAATGTGTATGGATTTGTGTTTTCAGTATTTAATAACATATTTTTTATTTTTTTAGTTCGAACACAATGCAAGTAAGTATGACCGTAGGGATTTCTTTTCCAAATATGATGTGTGGTAAATTTGATGTTGGTCCTGACTTCATTTGTTTACAATTTTCCTTGCTGGACTCGATTTTTTTTTCCCCATTTACCATTGATCAATTCTACACATAGGTTACCTTGTAAAATAATTAGTTTTCCACCTAACAAATTTCGGCTGGGTTGCAAAGGTTTTGTACTAGTTTTAGTTCGGTCTTACCAAGTGATATTATTTAAGTTCACTGTTCTAAGTCAAGTTAAAAAATACGAAGAAAAAATAGAGGCCTATTCCACCATAATTGCAACAGCATTTGTTTTCCTGCTTTTTTGGGTTGGAGGATCTTAGTTTTTTACCATGAAAAAAAGTCGCCAAAAATCGTTATGTTCGGAAAAGTCGGTTTTTTTTTTCAACACCAGGGAAAATAAGCGAATATAAAAACAATACACTTTTGACCACTTTTTCAGTTACAATATATCTGACTCATTTTTGCATTACTTGAAATATGAAATTGGGTGTATATCAGTAAGACAAACTTTAGTCTAGTTCAAGAAAAGTTGACATGATACAATTAATATCAGTCAATCAATCCAAAGAAATAAAGAAGGAAGTATTACTTTTTATGTACTTGGTTATTCTTTCATCATCTGTTTTTATAACGTTATAAATATGCATACATTCGTATTGAGTAACTAAAACTTCCAATCACGTTAATTTGGCCTCTGAATACCAAAATATGGTTATAAGTCCATAAATCGGCATAATACAAAACTTTAAATTTTATCGAATATGCTTTATTCCTTTGTCCATAAAATTTTGAACCATTAAAATTATGAATCCAGAACTGTAGATGATATTTCAGCTATAAAAACGTGAACTTTGAACTTTTATTTTATTCCCTTAATATCATTTGAAAATTGTATAACCCCAATCCGAGTTACATTATGGAAAAAAAATGAAAAACTGACCTATGACAAATATTTGATCAAAAAAGAACCTTCAATCTCACATTATAAACAGGCGCTCGCATTTATGTGGGTAATATCTGCCAAAAGGATTTTGCCCAATCTTATTAGTCACAAATATAGATATTCATATTTTAGACATTTCAACTTATTTGACCTTAAGCCAAATATAGAACGATTTTATCAACATTGTGTCATCATAAAAGAGGATCTAGTGATCGACCTCAACGTCATTTATATTTGGGACTGATCTTGATATAGGTAGTTCTTTTTTTGAGGCTGTGTATAATAGCATACATTGAATCTGAATTAATTACTAATCTAAACAATTGAGGACGGAACGGTACTGAATAATTCTTGTGTAAGCGAAAAATACTGCGGGAGTTATATAAATTTCGGGTATTCACAAAGCCGGCAGCCCTACGGGAAAGATTGCTACTTCTAGGGTAGCGTCCAGGCCACCTCCACCACAATACCCGAGTTTTAATTAAAATTAGAGTGGGTCGTCGAGGTAAAACACAATTCAACGCCGATATAAAGAGCCAGGTTTATTCAGAAACGAATTTGCATTTACAGGATAGAGTTACAAGTCACAAAGGGATAACCATTCAGCTCCCTCTAGACATAGATTACGTGCAATTAGACAATTGTCAAAATCCAGCTAAATCCTCGATCTCTGTCCACAGTCTAAACAACCAGATACTCAGTCGTTTAAACCAGCTAAAAACCCATGAACTCCCGTCACTTTAACCCTGCTAAACACGCTGAACTACCCGAGCTTCAGTTTCGTTGACATCTTTTATACCGAAAACATGAAGGAGCCCTGCTGGAGCGCAAGCAGAAGCGCTGCAGGTGCACCACAGCTTCCATTGCCGTAGCGGTGGGCTCGTCTGGTTACCAAACCTAGACAATAACAATAAAACATTACACTTTGAAAAACGATTAGCACAAGCTAAATGTAGACCGTTTGTAATATCGATGGTGGACACTGGCTAGATTTTCAGGAACCGATTGTTACGCCATGTCATTTGTTATAGTATAATTGCCGAGGGATGGGAGTGGAGCGATTAATACCTCTCAAATAGGGGGCATAAAATAAAAATATAGGAGCCACGCAGACGATAAGTGCCGACGGGTGCTGTGATAATTAATAACTTAACGGATTAATGGTCACAGGCAGTGTCCCCCATCTTATTACCATCTGTCAACAGATAAGATGCGGTCTATAGAAAAAAAGCACTAAACTAATGAATGTATAGACAAATTCGACAGAATATAGAAACCACAACAAATAGAAAATTATAGAAAAAATAGTTACACTCCCGTTACACCCCTCATTTGAAACACTGAACTTCCACAGTTCAGCTAAACGCTGTCCGTCTTTAAAAACTCCTTATACTTTTAAAGACGTTAAAGGTGATTAGGAATATGAATAACAAAAAAATCATTATTTACACACATACCAAAAACTAAAATAAATCTAAATAGCATCTAACAAATCTCACATCTATTCGGCATGATAATCATCGATTGTCCAAAAACTACTGAGACATTACCTCGATCCCTACTAAACTAAACATTAACCCCCCCCCCCCCCCCCCCCCCCCCCCCCCCCCCCCCCCCCCCCCCCCCCCCCCCCAACACCTTTTTTTTTACAATTGCTATTATTGATTACCAGTAAAAATCAAATTGTTTAAATTCAATCATTTGTTCTATGTACAGACTAGTGTAGACTAGCTAATACTATACTGGGAATATACCCTTCTTGCCGTCTACGTTTAACAATGTCAACTCTTTGATCATCTAATTAATCGGCCTGAATAATCGGGAGTTATTATCAACTTAACTTGTAACAACTCATAAAACAAATCCGGGAAACAAATTAGAAACAACATTTGTAAAAACAACTCATGAATCAAATAGTAACACTCATGAAAACAAATAGTAACTCATGGAACCAAATAGTAACTCGTGAAACAAATAGTAAATCATGGACCGGAAGTTCAATTTTACATTAATCAATCCAAAGTTTAAATTCTGAGGAAATTACTAGCACAAAATCTCGGAATGATGCGACATAACGATACTCACAACACTTTAGTCACATTATTATTTATTTATATATGCATAATTATAATGGAGGGCCACGTAATCTGACAGAGGAAGAACGTTCAAAACGTTTGTATTAAAATTGTCAAAATAAATGACATGCTGCCTAACTATTATAATAGTCCAAATAGAATGTACAGTTCCGCGTTAATATATAATCCAAAATGAATGTCACAATTCTATCTTTATATTAAATCCAAAAGAATGTCACAGTTCAGCTTCAGTATTTATCCCAAAAGAATGTCACAGTTCACGCTTCAGTAATAATCCAAAAGAATGTCACGGTTCAGCTTCAGTAATAATTCACAGGAATTTCACAGTTTCAGCTTTAGTAATAATCCAAAAGAATGTCACAGTTCAAGCTTTAGTCAAAATAATCAAAAGAATGTCACAGTTCAGTATCATTAAATAATCCACACAAGAATGTCACAGTTCAGCTTCGGGAAATAGTACATTTTTTTAGAAAGTCGTTATAACTGCTCTGCGTCTTCTGCGTTTCTTGAATTTTGAAAGTGAATTTATCGTTTCAGTCCCTTTTTGCTTTTAATCGCGTGTGGGTAATTTTTACGTTTGTATGGTTTCTTTCTTCCTCATTTCTCGTTTCACGATTGTCAGTGTTTCATAGCCACTTTCACTCCCTTGACTCTAGATCCTCCGATTACAGGTTTTACATTTATCCCCGCGTACATAAGTTTCTTCGTCAACTCACTTGTAAGATTGCATACAATGTGAAGTGAAGTCTTCTATTCACTTCCGATAACTCTGGCTCATTATGGGCTGTAGTTTGACACCTCCTGGTTCACCACTCTCCATTGTTGTTTTGAGACCTTATATGGCCTTCTAACACAGGTTCCGTTCGTCGGAAGAAGTGGACCTGTCATTGACTACGAGTTTTTTCACGACTTGGATGTTTGGAGTGTTTTGGTCGAACCTTTTGTACCTGAGTTTATATTCCCGTGTCCCGACAAGAGGCTCGGAGGAGATTTTTCCTTGTACAATCGGTTTACCCGGTTATCCCCTATCCCCTTAGTCGCGCTCGCCCGATTTGTCACGTTGAGTTGGTCCACTAACATGACCTGGGCGATCATAGTCTCTTGTCGGGTTCTTTTCAGAGCTCCCAATTACTCTGATGAGACATGCCATTATGTGGGTTTCCCTTACACACCACGGGTTTCTTCTTTGAACATTGTTCATATATCATTAATATCTCTTCATTTAAAACTTCGAAATCCCCATCTATCATATATGACATGCTTTCTCTCTGTAGTTCATCGTTCCCCAGCGCGTAAACATTCCTCATGAATAGCATTGGACACTGCTTCTGAAAATGTTCCTCGGTTTCGTTCTCTTTTACCGCGAGACGAAAATCCTCATGTATCGCCACATTCTTATTTAGAAATGCCTGAAGGGAAATGTTCTCTTGCTAAATCAGGTGTGTCCCTGATAGGCATGCCTTGTACAAATCATCCAAGGCTTTGGCAAAATCTCTTAGTGGTTCTCCTTTGTTCCGTCGTCTTAATCTGGCTTCTTTTACATAGGTTTCTTTCATGGCTTTGAATCCAAATCGTTCGTTCCATTTTCCGCAGCAAAAGATTAAAGCTGCCTTTGTATAACGATTGTAGACCAGTTATACATATGTCGAAGCCTGGCCGCGTAGAGTGGTTAATATCACCCGTCATTTCTTTTCCTCGTTCCACAAATTAAGGTCGGCGATGTTTTCAAAATAATCGACGAACTCTGGCCATATATATCTGTACATTTTCCACTGAAAGTTCTTTGTACTTTGTATTCAAACTGACGTGGTGTTTGGAACGGAGGAAGTTATTGCAATTTCGGCACACTGCCGTTGCAATTTAAAAGTATTCCACACTGTGATGATAAGTAGGGAATAAGTCGAAGAGTCCACAGGGCGAAGACCTAAAGCTTTGTATATCGTTGCATGTCACTGGGAAACGTTTATCATAAGCTCCAGTACATCACAAAAAATAGCTAATCCAGATTGCAGCACCATTATTAATGGACAATGTGCACATCAAACAGCGAACAGCACAATCTTGTCGTCGCGTTTTTCTGGATCGGATCTGTGAAGGTCGTGAATCTTTCATCTTGACGGCTCCTGTTTTTAGGGGAGTTCTAGCCGCCATCACCTACATCTGGGTGTGCTGGTGTTCACGCACAGTCTTAACGGCGATACGTCCGAGTCCTTAAATCCACTAGAGGTAATTTAATCCTGCTCCATAAACAAATTGACGTGAATAATCTCAGACTAATACCAAAACGCTGACACCAATTGTAGCGAAAAACTGCGAACTGATCCACCGCCGCTCCACCAATTGTAGCGAAAAACTGCGAACCTGAATACCACCGCTGCCACCCCAATTGTAGCGAAAAACTGCGGGAGTTATATGATTACGTATTCCCAGCCCGCAGCCCTCGGTAGATGCCTTCTAGGGTAGCGTCAGGCACCCACCACAATACCGCGAGTTTTTAATTAAAGTAGAGTGGGTCGTCGAGTAAAACACAATTCAACGGCCGTTATAAAGTTCAACGTGTATTCAGCAACAATAGCATTTACATGATAGAGTTAACAGTTCACAGGATAACCACTCCGCTCTCATCTAGCATTAGAAACGTGTGCACTTAGACAATAGTCCAATCCAGCTAATCCCTGAACTCCGTCATTTAAACCAGTTAACACCTGAACTCCGTCATTTAACCCCAGCTAACTCCTCGAACTAACCGACATTTTTAAACCAAAGCCTAACACCTGAACTCCCCGAGCTTCAGTTTTCGTGCCACTTTTATACCAAACATGTAGCGCGCCCTGCAGGGAGCCATGAAGCGAGCGTCTGACAAGGTGCGCAGCAGGAGCGCTTGCAAGAGCACCGCGCCCTTTGTAGCGAGCGGCTGGGCTCTGGTTACCAAAATTGACAATAACACTAAAACATAACACTTAGGAAAAAACGATTAGCCACAAGTAAGATCGTTGACCGTTTGTAATATAGATGTGGACACTGGCAGATTTTCCAGACCGATGTAGCCATTTGTTAGTAGATAATGGGGATGGGATGCCGATTAATACCTCTCAAATAGCGGGGGCAATAAAATTGAGGGAACCCCGCAGACGATAAGTGCCACGGCTGTAGCTTAATTAATAAACTTCACGGATTAAGGTCCAGGTGTGTCCCCATCCAATTAACAAGCTATCAACAGATAGATGTCGCTATAGAAAAGCACTAAATAATGATGCATAGACAAAGTCTACAGAATATAGAACCACACAATAACACGTCTATTACTTTCCTTGACACTGGACTGTACAGAACACGTCTATTACTTTCCTTGACACTGGACTGTACAGAACACGTCTATTACTTTCCTTGACACTGGACTGTACAGAACACGTCTATTACTTTCCTTGACACTGGACTGTACAGAACACGTCTATTACTTTCCTTGACACTGGACTGTACAGAACTGTCTATTACTTTCCTTGACACTGGACTGTACAGAACACGTCTATTACTTTCCTTGACACTGGACTGTACAGAACACGTCTATTACTTTCCTTTGGACTGTACAGAACACGTCTATTACTTTCCTTGACACTGGACTGTACAGAACACGTCTATTACTTTCCTTGACAGTGGACTGTACAGAACACGTCTATTACTTTCCTTGACAATGGACTGTACAGAACACGTTCTATTACTTTTCCTTGACACTGGACTGTACAGAACATGTATATTACTTTCCTTGACAGTGGACTGTACAGAACACGTCTATTACTTTCCTTGACAGTGGACTGTACAGAACACGTCTATTACTTTCATTGACAGTGGACTGTACAGAACACGTCTATTACTTTCCTTGACAGTGGACTGTACAGAACACGTCTATTACTTTCATTGACAGTGGACTGTACAGAACACGTCTATTACTTTCCTTGACAGTGGACTGTACAGAACACGTCTATTACTTTCCTTGACACTGGACTGTACAGAACACGTCTATTACTTTCCTTGACAGTGGACTGTACAGAACACGTCTATTACTTTCCTTGACAGTGGACTGTACAGAACACGTCTATTACTTTCCTTGACACTGGACTGTACAGAACACGTCTATTACTTTCCTTGACAGTGGACTGTACAGAACACGTCTATTACTTTCCTTGACAGTGGACTGTACAGAACACGTCTATTACTTTCCTTGACACAGTGGACTGTACAGAACACGTCTATTACTTTCCTTGACAGTGGACTGTACAGAACACGTCTATTACTTTCCTTGACAGTGGACTGTACAGAACACGTCTATTACTTTCCTTGACACTGGACTGTACAGAACACGTCTATTACTTTCCTTGACAGTGGACTGTACAGAACACGTCTATTACTTTCCTTGACAGTGGACTGTACAGAACACGTCTATTACTTTCATTGACAGTGGACTGTACAGAACACGTCTATTACTTTCCTTGACACTGGACTGTACAGAACACGTCTATTACTTTCCTTGACACTGGACTGTACAGAACACGTCTATTACTTTCCTTGACACTGGACTGTACAGAACACGTCTATTACTTTCCTTGACAGTGGACTGTACAGAACACGTCTATTACTTTCCTTGACAGTAGACTGTACAGAACACGTCTATTACTTTCATTGACACTGGACTGTACAGAACACGTCTATTACTTTCCTTGACACTGGACTGTACAGAACACGTCTATTACTTTCCTTGACACTGGACTGTACAGAACACGTATATTACTTTCCTTGACACTGGACTGTACAGAACACGTCTATTACTTTCCTTGACACTGGACTGTACAGAACACGTCTATTACTTTCCTTGACAGTGGACTGTACAGAACACGTATATTACTTTCCTTGACAGTAGACTGTACAGAACACGTCTATTACTTTCATTGACACTGGACTGTACAGAACACATCTATTACTTTCCTTGACACTGGACTGTACAGAACACGTCTATTACTTTCCTTGACAGTGGACTGTACAGAACACGTCTATTACTTTCCTTGACAGTAGACTGTACAGAACACGTCTATTACTTTCATTGACAGTGGACTGTACAGAACACGTCTATTACTTTCCTTGACACTGGACTGTACAGAACACGTCTATTACTTTCCTTGACACTGGACTGTACAGAACACGTCTATTACTTTCCTTGACACTGGACTGTACAGAACACGTCTATTACTTTCCTTGACAGTGGACTGTACAGAACACGTCTATTACTTTCCTTGACACTGGACTGTACAGAACACGTCTATTACTTTCCTTGACACTGGACTGTACAGAACACGTCTATTACTTTCCTTGACAGTGGACTGTACAGAACACGTCTATTACTTTCCTTGACAGTGGACTGTACAGAACACGTCTATTACTTTCTTGACATGGACTGTACAGAACACGTCTATTACTTTCTTGACAGTGGACTGTACAGAACACGTCTATTACTTTCCTTGACATGGACTGTACAGAACACGTCTATTACTTTCCTTGACAGTAGACTGTACAGAACACGTCTATTACTTTCATTGACAGTGGACTGTACAGAACACGTCTATTATTTTCCTTGACAGTGGACTGTACAGAACACGTCTATTACTTTCATTGACAGTGGACTGTACAGAACATGTCTATTACTTTCCTTGACAGTGGACTGTACAGAACACGTCTATTACTTTCCTTGACAGTGGACTGTACAGAACACGTCTATTACTTTTCTTGACAGTGGACTGTACAGAACACGTCTATTACTTTCCTTGACACTGGACTGTACAGAACACGTCTATTACTTTCCTTGACAGTGGACTGTACAGAACACGTCTATTACTTTTCTTGACAGTGGACTGTACAGAACACGTCTATTACTTTCCTTGACACTGGACTGTACAGAACACGTCTATTACTTTCCTTGACAGTGGACTGTACAGAACACGTCTATTACTTTCCTTGACAGTGGACTGTACAGAACACGTCTATTACTTTCCTTGACAGTGGACTGTACAGAACACGTCTATTACTTTCATTGACAGTGGACTGTACAGAACACGTCTATTACTTTCCTTGACAGTGGACTGTACAGAACACGTCTATTACTTTCCTTGACACTGGACTGTACAGAACACGTCTATTACTTTCCTTGACACTGGACTGTACAGAACACGTCTATTACTTTCCTTGACACTGGACTGTACAGAACACGAACACGTCTATTACTTTCCTTGACACTGGACTGTACAGAACACGTCTATTACTTTCATTGACACTGGACTGTACAGAACACGTCTATTACTTTCATTGACACTGGACTGTACAGAACACGTCTATTACTTTCATTGACACTGGACTGTACAGAACATGTCTATTACTTTCCTTGACACTGGACTGTACAGAACACGTCTATTACTTTCCTTGACACTGGACTGTACAGAACACGTCTATTACTTTCCTTGACACTGGACTGTACAGAACACGTCTATTACTTTCCTTGACACTGGACTGTACAGAACACGTCTATTACTTTCTTGACATGACTGTACAGAACACGTATATTACTTTCCTTGACACTAGACTGTACAGAACACGTCTATTACTTTCCTTGACACTGGACTGTACAGAACACGTCTATTACTTTCCTTGACACTGGACTGTACAGGGTATATAACTGGATTGTACAGAACACGTCTATTACTTTCCTTGACACTGGACTGTACAGAACACGTCTATTACTTTCCTTGACACTGGACTGTACAGAACACGTCTATTACTTTCCTTGACAGTGGACTGTACAGAACACGTCTATTACTTTTCTTGACAGTAGACTGTACAGAACACGTCTATTACTTTCATTGACAGTGGACTGTACAGAACACGTCTATTACTTTCCTTGACAGTGGACTGTACAGAACACGTCTATTACTTTCCTTGACAGTGGACTGTACAGAACACGTATATTACTTTCATTGACAGTAGACTGTACAGAACACGTCTATTACTTTCCTTGACAGTGGACTGTACAGAACACGTCTATTACTTTCCTTGACACTGGACTGTACAGAACAGTCTATTACTTTCTTGACATGGACTGTACAGAACACGTCTATTACTTTCCTTGACAGTGGACTGTACAGAACACGTCTATTACTTTCCTTGACACTGGACTGTACAGAACACGTCTATTACTTTCCTTGACACTGGACTGTACAGAACACGTCTATTACTTTCCTTGACACTGGACTGTACAGAACACGTCTATTACTTTCCTTGACACTGGACTGTACAGAACACGTCTATTACTTTCCTTGACACTGGACTGTACAGAACACGTCTATTACTTTCCTTGACACTGGACTGTACAGAACACGTCTATTACTTTCCTTGACAGTGGACTGTACAGAACACGTCTATTACTTTCCTTGACAGTGGACTGTACAGAACACGTCTATTACTTTCCTTGACAGTGGACTGTACAGAACACGTCTATTACTTTCCTTGACAGTGGACTGTACAGAACACGTCTATTACTTTCCTTGACAGTGGACTGTACAGAACACGTCTATTACTTTCCTTGACACTGGACTGTACAGAACACGTCTATTACTTTCCTTGACAGTGGACTGTACAGAACACGTATATTACTTTCCTTGACAGTAGACTGTACAGAACACGTCTATTACTTTCCTTGACAGTGGACTGTACAGAACACGTCTATTACTTTCATTGACAGTGGACTGTACAGAACACGTCTATTACTTTCCTTGACAGTGGACTGTACAGAACACGTCTATTACTTTCCTTGACAGTGGACTGTACAGAACACGTCTATTACTTTCCTTGACAGTGGACTGTACAGAACACGTCTATTACTTTCCTTGACACTTGACTGTACAGAACACGTCTATTACTTTCCTTGACACTGGACTGTACAGAACACGTCTATTACTTTCCTTGACACTGGACTGTACAGAACACGTCTATTACTTTCCTTGACAGTGGACTGTACAGAACACGTCTATTACTTTCCTTGACACTGGACTGTACAGAACACGTCTATTACTTTCATTGACACAGTGGACTGTACAGAACATGTCTATTACTTTCCTTGACACTGGACTGTACAGAACACGTCTATTACTTTCCTTGACACTGGACTGTACAGAACAGAACACGTCTATTACTTTCCTTGACACTGGACTGTACAGAACACGTCTATTACTTTCCTTGACACTGGACTGTACAGAACACGTCTATTACTTTCCTTGACACTGGACTGTACAGAACACGTCTATTACTTTCCTTGACACTGGACTGTACAGAACACGTCTATTACTTTCATTGACAGTGGACTGTACAGAACATGTCTATTACTTTCCTTGACAGTGGACTGTACAGAACACGTCTATTACTTTCCTTGACACTGGACTGTACAGAACACGTCTATTACTTTCCTTGACACTGGACTGTACAGAACACGTCTATTACTTTCCTTGACAGTGGACTGTACAGAACACGTCTATTACTTTCCTTGACAGTAGACTGTACAGAACACGTCTATTACTTTCATTGACAGAAGACTGTACAGAACACGTCTATTACTTTCATTGACAGTGGACTGTACAGAACACGTCTATTACTTTTCTTGACACTGGACTGTACAGAACACGTCTATTACTTTCCTTTACACTGGACTGTACAGAACACGTCTATTACTTTTCTTGACAGTTGACTGTACAGAACACGTCTATTACTTTCCTTGACACTGGACTGTACAGAACACGTCTATTACTTTCCTTGACACTGGACTGTACAGAACACGTCTATTACTTTCCTTGACACTGGACTGTACAGAACACGTCTATTACTTTCCTTGACAGTGGACTGTACAGAACACGTCTATTACTTTCTTGACAGTAGACTGTACAGAACACGTCTATTACTTTCCTTGACAGTGGACTGTACAGAACACGTCTATTACTTTCATTGACAGTGGACTGTACAGAACACGTCTATTACTTTTCCTTGACACTGGACTGTACAGAACATGTCTATTACTTTCCTTGACACTGGACTGTACAGAACATGTCTATTACTTTCCTTGACACTGGACTGTACAGAACACGTCTATTACTTTCCTTGACACTGGACTGTACAGAACACGTCTATTACTTTCCTTGACAGTGGACTGTACAGAACATGTCTATTACTTTCCTTGACAGTGGACTGTACAGAACACGTCTATTACTTTCATTGACAGTGGACTGTACAGAACACGTCTATTACTTTTCTTGACACTGGACTGTACAGAACACGTCTATTACTTTCCTTGACACTGGACTGTACAGAACACGTCTATTACTTTCCTTGACAGTGGACTGTACAGAACACGTCTATTACTTTCCTTGACACTGGACTGTACAGAACACGTCTATTACTTTCCTTGACACTGGACTGTACAGAACACGTCTATTACTTTCCTTGACACTGGACTGTACAGAACACGTCTATTACTTTCCTTGACAGTGGACTGTACAGAACACGTCTATTACTTTCCTTGACAGTGGACTGTACAGAACACGTCTATTACTTTCCTTGACACTGGACTGTACAGAACACGTCTATTACTTTCCTTGACACTGGACTGTACAGAACACGTCTATTACTTTCATTGACAGTGGACTGTACAGAACATGTATATTACTTTCCTTGACACTGGACTGTACAGAAAACGTCTATTACTTTCATTGACAGTAGACTGTACAGAACACGTCTATTACTTTCCTTGACACTGGACTGTACAGAACACGTCTATTACTTTCATTGACACTGGACTGTACAGAACACGTCTATTACTTTCCTTGACACTGGACTGTACAGAACACGTCTATTACTTTCCTTGACACTGGACTGTACAGAACATGTCTATTACTTTCCTTGACACTGGACTGTACAGAACACGTCTATTACTTTCCTTGACAGTGGACTGTACAGAACACGTCTATTACTTTCCTTGACACTGGACTGTACAGAACACGTCTATTACTTTCCTTGACAGTGGACTGTACAGAACACGTCTATTACTTTCATTGACACTGGACTGTACAGAACACGTCTATTACTTTCCTTGACAGTGGACTGTACAGAACACGTCTATTACTTTCCTTGACACTGGACTGTACAGAACACGTCTATTACTTTCCTTGACAGTGGACTGTACAGAACACGTCTATTACTTTCCTTGACACTTGACTGTACAGAACACGTCTATTACTTTTCTTGACACTGGACTGTACAGAACACGTTTATTACTTTCCTTGACAGTGGACTGTACAGAACACGTCTATTACTTTCCTTGACAGTGGACTGTACAGAACACGTCTATTACTTTCCTTGACAGTGGACTGTACAGAACACGTCTATTACTTTCCTTGACACTGGACTGTACAGAACACGTCTATTACTTTCCTTGACACTGGACTGTACAGAACACGTCTATTACTTTCCTTGACAGTGGACTGTACAGAACACGTCTATTACTTTCCTTGACACTGGACTGTACAGAACACGTCTATTACTTTCCTTGACAGTGGACTGTACAGAACACGTCTATTACTTTCCTTGACAGTGGACTGTACAGAACACGTCTATTACTTTCCTTGACACTGGACTGTACAGAACATGTCTATTACTTTCATTGACACCTGACTGTACAGAACATGTATATTACTTTCCTTCACAGTGGACTGTACAGAACACGTCTATTACTATCATTGACAGTGGACTGTACAGAACACATCTATTACTTTCCTTGATTACTTTCATTGACAGTGGACTGTACAGAACACGTCTATTACTTTCCTTGACAGTGGACTGTACAGAACACGTCTATTACTTTCATTGACAGTGGACTGTACAGAACACGTCTATTACTTTCCTTGACACTGGACTGTACAGAACACGTCTATTACTTTCCTTGACAGTGGACTGTACAGAACACGTCTATTACTTTCCTTGACACTGGACTGTACAGAACACGTCTATTACTTTCCTTGACAGTGGACTGTACAGAACATGTCTATTACTTTCCTTGACAGTGGACTGTACAGAACACGTCTATTACTTTCCTTGACACTTGACTGTACAGAACACGTCTATTACTTTCCTTGACACTGGACTGTACAGAACACGTCTATTACTTTCCTTGACAGTGGACTGTACAGAACACGTCTATTACTTTCCTTGACAGTGGACTGTACAGAACACGTCTATTACTTTCCTTGACACTGGACTGTACAGAACACGTCTATTACTTTCCTTGACACTGGACTGTACAGAACACGTCTATTACTTTCCTTGACAGTGGACTGTACAGAACACGTCTATTACTTTCCTTGACAGTGGACTGTACAGAACACGTCTATTACTTTCCTTGACACTGGACTGTACAGAACACGTCTATTACTTTCATTGACAGTGGACTGTACAGAACACGTCTATTACTTTCCTTGACAGTGGACTGTACAGAACACGTCTATTACTTTCCTTGACACTGGACTGTACAGAACACGTCTATTACTTTCCTTGACATGGACTGTACAGAACACGTCTATTACTTTCTTGACACTGGACTGTACAGAACACGTCTATTACTTTCCTTGACTTGGACTGTACAGAACACGTCTATTACTTTCATTGACACTGGACTGTACAGAACACATCTATTACTTTCCTTGACAGTGGACTGTACAGAACACGTCTATTACTTTCCTTGACACTGGACTGTACAGAACACGTCTATTACTTTCCTTGACACTGGACTGTACAGAACACGTCTATTACTTTCCTTGACACTGGACTGTACAGAACACGTCTATTACTTTCCTTGACAGTGGACTGTACAGAACACGTCTATTACTTTCCTTGACACTGGACTGTACAGAACACGTCTATTACTTTCCTTGACAGTGGACTGTACAGAACACGTATATTACTTTCCTTGACAATGGACTGTACAGAACACGTCTATTACTTTCCTTGACACTGGACTGTACAGAACATGTCTATTACTTTCATTGACACCTTACTGTACAGAACATGTATATTACTTTCCTTCACAGTGGACTGTACAGAACACGTCTATTACTATCATTGACAGTGGACTGTACAGAACACATCTATTACTTTCCTTGACAGTGGACTGTACAGAATACGTCTATTACTTTCATTGACAGTGGACTGTACAGAACACGTCTATTACTTTCCTTGACAGTGGACTGTACAGAACACGTCTATTACTTTCCTTGACACTGGACTGTACAGAACACGTCTATTACTTTCCTTGACAGTGGACTGTACAGAACACGTCTATTACTTTCCTTGACAGTGGACTGTACAGAACACGTCTATTACTTTCTTGACAGTGGACTGTACAGAACACGTCTATTACTTTCCTTGACACTGGACTGTACAGAACACGTCTATTACTTTCCTTGACACAGTGGACTGTACAGAACACGTCTATTACTTTCCTTGACAGTGGACTGTACAGAACACGTCTATTACTTTCCTTGACACTGGACTGTACAGAACACGTCTATTACTTTCCTTGACAGTGGACTGTACAGAACACGTCTATTACTTTCCTTGACAGTGGACTGTACAGAACACGTCTATTACTTTCCTTGACACTGGACTGTACAGAACACGTCTATTACTTTCCTTGACATGGACTGTACAGAACACGTCTATTACTTTCTTGACAGTGGACTGTACAGAACACGTCTATTACTTTCCTTGACAGTGGACTGTACAGAACACGTCTATTACTTTCATTGACAGTGGACTGTACAGAACACGTCTATTACTTTCCTTGACACTGGACTGTACAGAACACGTCTATTACTTTCCTTGACACTGGACTGTACAGAACACGTCTATTACTTTCCTTGACACTGGACTGTACAGAACACGTCTATTACTTTCCTTGACAGTGGACTGTACAGAACACGTCTATTACTTTCTTGACACTGGACTGTACAGAACACGTCTATTACTTTCTTGACAGTGGACTGTACAGAACACGTCTATTACTTTCCTTGACAGTGGACTGTACAGAACACGTCTATTACTTTCATTGACACTGGACTGTACAGAACACGTCTATTACTTTCCTTGACACTGGACTGTACAGAACACGTATATTACTTTCATTGACAGTGGACTGTACAGAACACGTCTATTACTTTCCTTGACAGTGGACTGTACAGAACACGTCTATTACTTTCTTGACAGTGGACTGTACAGAACACGTCTATTACTTTCCTTGACAGTGGACTGTACAGAACACGTCTATTACTTTCTTGACACTGGACTGTACAGAACACGTCTATTACTTTCCTTGACACTGGACTGTACAGAACACGTCTATTACTTTCCTTGACAGTGGACTGTACAGAACACGTCTATTACTTTCCTTGACACTGGACTGTACAGAACACGTCTATTACTTTCCTTGACAGTGGACTGTACAGAACACGTCTATTACTTTCTTGACACTGGACTGTACAGAACACGTCTATTACTTTCCTTGACAGTGGACTGTACAGAACACGTCTATTACTTTCCTTGACAGTGGACTGTACAGAACACGTATATTACTTTCCTTGACACTGGACTGTACAGAACACGTCTATTACTTTCCTTGACAGTGGACTGTACAGAACACGTCTATTACTTTCCTTGACAGTGGACTGTACAGAACACGTATATTACTTTCCTTGACAGTGGACTGTACAGAACACGTCTATTACTTTCCTTGACAGTAGACTGTACAGAACACGTCTATTACTTTCCTTGACAGTGGACTGTACAGAACACATATACTAACACGTCTATTACTTTCTTGACAGTGGACTGTACAGAACACGTCTATTACTTTCCTTGACACTGGACTGTACAGAACACGTCTATTACTTTCCTTGACACTGGACTGTACAGAACACGTCTATTACTTTCCTTTACACATTGGACTGTACAGAACACGTCTATTACTTTCCTTGACAGTGGACTGTACAGAACACGTCTATTACTTTCCTTGACACTGGACTGTACAGAACACGTCTATTACTTTCCTTGACACTGGACTGTACAGAACATGTCTATTACTTTCCTTGACAGTGGACTGTACAGAACACGTCTATTACTTTCCTTGACAGTGGACTGTACAGAACACGTCTATTACTTTCCTTGACAGTGGACTGTACAGAACACGTCTATTACTTTCCTTGACAGTGGACTGTACAGAACACGTCTATTACTTTCCTTGACACTGGACTGTACAGAACACGTCTATTACTTTCCTTGACACTGGACTGTACAGAACACGTCTATTACTTTCCTTGACACTGGACTGTACAGAACACGTCTATTACTTTCCTTGACAGTGGACTGTACAGAACACGTCTATTACTTTCTGACATGGACTGTACAGAAATGTCTATTACTTTCCTTGACAGTGGACTGTACAGAACACGTCTATTACTTTCCTTGACAGTGGACTGTACAGAACACGTCTATTACTTTCCTTGACAGTGGACTGTACAGAACACGTCTATTACTTTCTTGACAGTGGACTGTACAGAACACGTCTATTACTTTCATTGACAGTAGACTGTACAGAACACGTCTATTACTTTCCTTGACACTAGACTGTACAGAACACGTCTATTACTTTCATTGACACTGGACTGTACAGAACACGTCTATTACTTTCCTTGACAGTGGACTGTACAGAACACGTCTATTACTTTCTTGACAGTGGACTGTACAGAACACGTCTATTACTTTCCTTGACACTGGACTGTACAGAACACGTCTATTACTTTCCTTGACACTGGACTGTACAGAACACGTCTATTACTTTCCTTGACAGTGGACTGTACAGAACACGTCTATTACTTTCCTTGACACTGGACTGTACAGAACACGTCTATTACTTTCATTGACACTGGACTGTACAGAACATGTCTATTACTTTCCTTGACACTGGACTGTACAGAACACGTCTATTACTTTCCTTGACACTGGACTGTACAGAACACGTCTATTACTTTCCTTGACACTGGACTGTACAGAACACGTCTATTACTTTCTTGACACTGGACTGTACAGAACACGTCTATTACTTTCCTTGACACTGGACTGTACAGAACACGTCTATTACTTTCATTGACAGTGGACTGTACAGAACACGTCTATTACTTTCCTTGACACTGGACTGTACAGAACACGTCTATTACTTTTCTTGACAGTGGACTGTACAGAACACGTCTATTACTTTCCTTGACAGTGGACTGTACAGAACACGTCTATTACTTTCTTGACACTGGACTGTACAGAACACGTCTATTACTTTCCTTGACAGTGGACTGTACAGAACACGTCTATTATTTTCTTGACACTGGACTGTACAGAACACGTCTATTACTTTCCTTGACAGTGGACTGTACAGAACACGTCTATTACTTTCATTGACACTGGACTGTACAGAACACGTCTATTACTTTCCTTGACAGTGGACTGTACAGAACACGTCTATTACTTTCCTTGACAGTGGACTGTACAGAACACGTCTATTACTTTCCTTGACAGTGGACTGTACCAGAACACGTCTGTATTACTTTCTTGACACTGGACTGTACAGAACACGTCTATTACTTTCCTTGACAGTAATACACGTGTTCTGTACTTTCCTTGACACTGGACTGTACAGAACAAGTATTACTTTCCTTGACATGGACTGTACAGGAAGTCCAGTGTCTATTACGTGTTCTGTACAGTCCACTGTCAAGGAAAGTAATAGACGTGTTCTGTACAGTCCAGTGTCAAGGAAAGTAATAGACGTGTTCTGTACAGTCCAGTGTCAATGAAAGTAATAGACGTGTTCTGTACAGTCCACTGTCAAGGAAAGTAATATACGTGTTCTGTACAGTCCACTGTCAAGAAAAGTAATAGACGTGTTCTGTACAGTCCACTGTCAAGGAAAGTAATAGACGTGTTCTGTACAGTCCACTGTCAAGGAAAGTAATAGACGTGTTCTGTACAGTCCACTGTCAAGGAAAGTAATAGACGTGTTCTGTACAGTCCACTGTCAAGGAAAGTAATAAATAGATGTGTTCTATACAGTCCACTGTCAATGATAGTAATAGACGTGTTCTGTACAGTCCACTGTGAAGGAAAGTAATAGACGTGTTCTGTACAGTCCACTGTCAATGAAAGTAATAGACGTGTTCTGTACAGTCCACTGTCAATGAAAGTAATAGACGTGTTCTGTACAGTCCAGTGTCAAGGAAAGTAATAGACGTGTTCTGTACAGTCCAGTGTCAAGGAAAGTAATAGACGTGTTCTGTACAGTCCAGTGTCAAGGAAAGTAATAGACGTGTTCTGTACAGTCCACTGTCAATGAAAGTAATAGACGTGTTCTGTACAGTCCAGTGTCAATGAAAGTAATAGACGTGTTCTGTACAGTCCAGTGTCAAGGAAAGTAATAGACGTGTTCTGTACAGTCCACTGTGTCAAGGAAAGTAATAGACGTGTTCTGTACAGTCCAGTGTCAAGGAAAGTAATAGACGTGTTCTGTACAGTCCAGTGTCAATGAAAGTAATAGACGTGTTCTGTACAGTCCAGTGTCAAGGAAAGTAATAGACGTGTTCTGTACAGTCCAGTGTCAAGGAAAGTAATAGACATGTTCTGTACAGTCCACTGTCAAGGAAAGTAATAGACATGTTCTGTACAGTCCAGTGTCAATGAAAGTAATATACGTGTTCTGTACAGTCCACTGTCAAGGAAAGTAATAGACGTGTTCTGTACAGTCCAGTGTCAAGGAAAGTAATAGACGTGTTCTGTACAGTCCAGTGTCAAGGAAAGTAATAGACGTGTTCTGTACAGTCCACTGTCAAGGAAAGTAATAGACGTGTTCTGTACAGTCCAGTGTCAAGGAAAGTAATAGACGTGTTCTGTACAGTCCAGTGTCAAGGAAAGTAATAGACGTGTGTTCTGTACAGTCCACTGTCAAGGAAAGTAATAGACGTGTTCTGTACAGTCCAGTGTCAAGGAAAGTAATAGACGTGTTCTGTACAGTCCACTGTCAAGGAAAGTAATAGACGTGTTCTGTACAGTCCAGTGTCAAGGAAAGTAATAGACGTGTTCTGTACAGTCCACTGTCAAGGAAAGTAATAGACGTGTTCTGTACAGTCCACTGTCAAGGAAAGTAAAAAACGTGTTCTGTACAGTCCACTGTCAAGGAAAGTAATAGACGTGTTCTGTACAGTCCACTGTCAAGGAAAGTAATAGACGTGTTCTGTACAGTCCACTGTCAAGGAAAGTAATAGACGTGTTCTGTACAGTCCACTGTCAAGGAAAGTAATAGACGTGTTCTGTACAGTCCAGTGTCAATGAAAGTAATAAAGACGTGTTCTGTACAGTCCAGTGTCAATGAAAGTAATAGACGTGTTCTGTACAGTCCACTGTCAAGGAAAGTAATAGACGTGTTCTGTACAGTCCAGTGTCAAGGAAAGTAATAGACGTGTTCTGTACAGTCCAGTGTCAAGGAAAGTAATAGACGTGTTCTGTACAGTCCAGTGTCAAGGAAAGTAATAGACGTGTTCTGTACAGTCCAGTGTCAAGGAAAGTAATAGACATGTTCTGTACAGTCCAGTGTCAATGAAAGTAATAGACGTGTTCTGTACAGTCCAGTGTCAAGGAAAGTAATAGACGTGTTCTGTACAGTCCAGTGTCAAGGAAAGTAATAGACGTGTTCTGTACAGTCCAGTGTCAAGGAAAGTAATAGACGTGTTCTGTACAGTCCACTGTCAAGGAAAGTAATAGACGTGTTCTGTACAGTCCACTGTCAATGAAAGTAATAGACGTGTTCTGTACAGTCTACTGTCAAGGAAAGTAATAGACGTGTTCTGTACAGTCCACTGTCAAAGAAAGTAATAGACGTGTTCTGTACAGTCCACTGTCAAGGAAAGTAATAGACGTGTTCTGTACAGTCCACTGTCAAGGAAAGTAATAGACGTGTTCTGTACGTCAGTCAGTCTACTGTCAAGGAAAGTAATAGACATGTTCTGTACAGTCCAGTGTCAAGGAAAAGTAATAGACGTGTTCTGTACAGTCCAGTGTCAAGGAAAGTAATAGACGTGTTCTGTACAGTCCAGTGTCAAGGAAAGTAATAGACGTGTTCTGTTCTGTACAGTCCAGTGTCAATGAAAGTAATAGACGTGTTCTGTACAGTCCACTGTCAAGGAAAGTAATAGACGTGTTCTGTACAGTCCACTGTCAAGGAAAGTAATAGACGTGTTCTGTACAGTCCACTGTCAAGGAAAGTAATAGACGTGTTCTGTACAGTCCAGTGTCAAGAAAAGTAATAGACGTGTTCTGTACAGTCCACTGTCAAGGAAAGTAATAGACGTGTTCTGTACAGTCCAGTGTCAAGGAAAGTAATAGACGTGTTCTGTACAGTCCAGTGTCAAGGAAAGTAATAGACGTGTTCTGTACAGTCCACTGTCAAGGAAAGTAATAGACGTGTTCTGTACAGTCCAGTGTCAATGAAAGTAATAGACGTGTTCTGTACAGTCCAGTGTCAAGGAAAGTAATAGACGTGTTCTGTACAGTCCACTGTCAAGGAAAGTAATAGACATGTTCTGTACAGTCCAGTGTCAAGGAAAGTAATAGACGTGTTCTGTACAGTCCACTGTCAAGGAAAGTAATAGACGTGTTCTGTACAGTCCACTGTCAAGGAAAGTAATAGACGTGTTCTGTACAGTCCAGTGTCAAGGAAAGTAATAGACGTGTTCTGTACAGTCCACTGTGAAGGAAAGTAATATACATGTTCTGTACAGTCCAGTGTCAATGAAAGTAATAGACGTGTTCTGTACAGTCCACTGTCAAGGAAAGTAATAGACGTGTTCTGTACAGTCCAGTGTCAAGGAAAGTAATAGACGTGTTCTGTACAGTCCACTGTCAAGGAAAGTAATAGACGTGTTCTGTACAGTCCAGTGTCAAGGAAAGTAATAGACGTGTTCTGTACAGTCCAGTGTCAAGGAAAGTAATAGACGTGTTCTGTACAGTCCAGTGTCAATGAAAGTAATAGACGTGTTCTGTACAGTCCAGTGTCAAGGAAAGTAATAGACGTGTTCTGTACAGTCCACTGTCAAGGAAAGTAATAGACGTGTTCTGTACAGTCCACTGTCAAGGAAAGTAATAGACGTGTTCTGTACAGTCCAGTGTCAAGGAAAGTAATAGACGTGTTCTGTACAGTCCACTGTCAAGAAAGTAATAGACGTGTTCTGTACAGTCCAGTGTCAAGGAAAGTAATAGACGTGTTCTGTACAGTCCACTGTCAAGGAAAGTAATAGACGTGTTCTGTACAGTCCACTGTCAAGGGAAAGTAATAGACGTGTTCTGTACAGTACAGTGTCAAGTGTCAAGGAAAGTAATAGACATGTTCTGTACAGTCCAGTGTCAAGGAAAGTAATAGACGTGTTCTGTACAGTCCAGTGTCAAGGAAAGTAATAGACGTGTTCTGTACAGTCCACTGTCAAGGAAAGTAATAGACGTGTTCTGTACAGTCCAGTGTCAAGGAAAGTAATAGACGTGTTCTGTACAGTCCAGTGTCAAGGAAAGTAATAGACGTGTTCTGTACAGTCCACTGTCAAGAAAAGTAATAGACGTGTTCTGTACAGTCCACTGTCAAGGAAAGTAATAGACGTGTTCTGTACAGTCCACTGTCAAGGAAAGTAATATACGTGTTCTGTACAGTCCAGTGTCAAGGAAAGTAATAGACGTGTTCTGTACAGTCCAGTGTCAAGAAAAGTAATAGACGTGTTCTGTACAGTCCACTGTCAATGAAAGTAATAGACGTGTTCTGTACAGTCCACTGTCAAGGAAAGTAATAGACGTGTTCTGTACAGTCCACTGTCAAGGAAAGTAATAGACGTGTTCTGTACAGTCCACTGTCAAGGAAAGTAATAGACGTGTTCTGTACAGTCCACTGTCAAGGAAAGTAATATACGTGTTCTGTACAGTCCAGTGTCAAGGAAAGTAATAGACGTGTTCTGTACAGTCCACTGTCAAGGAAAGTAATAGACGTGTTCTGTACAGTCCACTGTCAAGGAAAGTAATAGACGTGTTCTGTACAGTCCACTGTCAAGGAAAGTAATAGACGTGTTCTGTACAGTCCACTGTCAAGGAAAGTAATAGACGTGTTCTGTACAGTCCAGTGTCAAGGAAAGTAATAGACGTGTTCTGTACAGTCCAGTGTCAAGGAAAGTAATAGACGTGTTCTGTACAGTCCAGTGTCAAGGAAAGTAATAGACATGTTCTGTACAGTCCAGTGTCAATGAAAGTAATAGACGTGTTCTGTACAGTCCAGTGTCAAGGAAAGTAATAGACGTGTTCTGTACAGTCTACTGTCAAGGAAAGTAATAGACGTGTTCTGTACAGTCCAGTGTCAAGGAAAGTAATAGACGTGTTCTGTACAGTCCACTGTCAAGGAAAGTAATAGACGTGTTCTGTACAGTCCACTGTCAAGGAAAGTAATAGACGTGTTCTGTACAGTCCACTGTCAAGGAAAGTAATAGACGTGTTCTGTACAGTCCAGTGTCAAGGAAAGTAATAGACGTGTTCTGTACAGTCCACTGTCAAGGAAAGTAATAGACGTGTTCTGTACAGTCCAGTGTCAAGGAAAGTAATAGACGTGTTCTGTACAGTCCACTGTCAAGGAAAGTAATAGACGTGTTCTGTACAGTCCAGTGTCAAGGAAAGTAATAGACGTGTTCTGTACAGTCCAGTGTCAAGGAAAGTAATAGACGTGTTCTGTACAGTCCAGTGTCAAGGAAAGTAATAGACGTGTTCTGTACAGTCCACTGTCAAGGAAAGTAATAGACGTGTTCTGTACAGTCCAGTGTCAATGAAAGTAATAGACGTGTTCTGTACAGTCCACTGTCAATGAAAGTAATAGACGTGTTCTGTACTGTCAAGGAAAGTAATAGACGTGTTCTGTACAGTCCACTGTCAAGAAAGTAATAGACGTGTTCTGTACAGTCCAGTGTAAAGGAAAGTAATAGACGTGTTCTGTACAGTCCACTGTCAAGGAAAGTAATAGACGTGTTCTGTACAGTCCACTGTCAAGGAAAGTAATAGACGTGTTCTGTACAGTCCACTGTCAATGAAAGTAATAGACGTGTTCTGTACAGTCCACTGTCAAGGAAAGTAATAGACGTGTTCTGTACAGTCCACTGTCAAGGAAAGTAATAGACGTGTTCTGTACAGTCCAGTGTCAAGGAAAGTAATAGACGTGTTCTGTACAGTCCACTGTCAAGGAAAGTAATAGACGTGTTCTGTACAGTCCAGTGTCAAGGAAAGTAATAGACGTGTTCTGTACAGTCCAGTGTCAAGGAAAGTAATAGACGTGTTCTGTACAGTCCAGTGTCAAGGAAAGTAATAGACGTGTTCTGTACAGTCCAGTGTCAAGGAAAGTAATAAACGTGTTCTGTACAGTCTACTGTCAAGAAAGTAATAAGTGTTCTGTACAGTCCACTGTCAAGGAAAGTAATAGACGTGTTCTGTACAGTCCAGTGTCAAGGAAAGTAATAGACATGTTCTGTACAGTCCACTGTCAAGGAAAGTAATAGACATGTTCTGTACAGTAGATCCAGTGTCAATGAAAGTAATAGACGTGTTCTGTACAGTCCACTGTCAAGGAAAGTAATAGACGTGTTCTGTACAGTCCACTGTCAAGGAAAGTAATAGACGTGTTCTGTACAGTCCAGTGTCAAGGAAAGTAATAGACGTGTTCTGTACAGTCCAGTGTCAAGGAAAGTAATAGACGTGTTCTGTACAGTCCAGTGTCAAGGAAAGTAATAGACGTGTTCTGTACAGTCCACTGTCAAGGAAAGTAATAGACGTGTGTTCTGTACAGTCCACTGTCAAGGAAAGTAATAGACGTGTTCTGTACAGTCCACTGTCAAGGAAAGTAATAGACGTGTTCTGTACAGTCCAGTGTCAAGGAAAGTAATAGATGTGTTCTGTACAGTCCACTGTCAATGATAGTAATAGACGTGTTCTGTACAGTCCACTGTCAAGGAAAGTAATAGACGTGTTCTGTACAGTCCACTGTCAAGGAAAGTAATAGACGTGTTCTGTACAGTCCAGTGTCAAGGAAAGTAATAGACGTGTTCTGTACAGTCCACTGTCAAGGAAAGTAATAGACGTGTTCTGTACAGTCCACTGTCAAGGAAAGTAATAGACGTGTTCTGTTCTGTACAGTCCAGTGTCAAGGAAAGTAATAGACGTGTTCTGTACAGTCCAGTGTCAAGGAAAGTAATAGACGTGTTCTGTACAGTCCAGTGTCAAGGAAAGTAATAGACGTGTTCTGTACAGTCCACTGTCAAGGAAAGTAATAGACGTGTTCTGTACAGTCCAGTGTCAAGGAAAGTAATAGACATGTTCTGTACAGTCCAGTGTCAATGAAAGTAATATACGTGTTCTGTACAGTCCAGTGTCAAGGAAAGTAATAGACGTGTTCTGTACAGTCCAGTGTCAAGGAAAGTAATAGACGTGTTCTGTACAGTCCACTGTCAAGGAAAGTAATAGACGTGTTCTGTACAGTCCAGTGTCAAGGAAAGTAATAGACGTGTTCTGTACAGTCCAGTGTCAATGAAAGTAATATACATGTTCTGTACAGTCCAGTGTCAATGAAAGTAATATACGTGTTCTGTACAGTCTACTGTCAAGGAAAGTAACAGACGTGTTCTGTACAGTCAACTGTCAAGAAAAGTAATAGACGTGTTCTGTACAGTCCAGTGTCAAGGAAAGTAATAGACGTGTTCTGTACAGTCCAGTGTCAAGGAAAGTAATAGACGTGTTCTGTACAGTCCACTGTCAAGGAAAGTAATAGACGTGTTCTGTACAGTCCACTGTCAAGGAAAGTAATAGACGTGTTCTGTACAGTCCAGTGTCAAGGAAAGTAATAGACGTGTTCTGTACAGTCCACTGTCAAGGAAAGTAATAGACGTGTTCTGTACAGTCCAGTGTCAAGGAAAGTAATAGACGTGTTCTGTACAGTCCACTGTCAAGGAAAGTAATAGACGTGTTCTGTACAGTCCACTGTCAAGGAAAGTAATAGACGTGTTCTGTACAGTCCAGTGTCAAGGAAAGTAATAGACGTGTTCTGTACAGTCTACTGTCAAGGAAAGTAATAGACGTGTTCTGTACAGCCCACTGTCAATGAAAGTAATAGACGTGTTCTGTACAGTCCACTGTCAAGGAAAGTAATAGACGTGTTCTGTGTACAGTCCAGTGTCAAGGAAAGTAATAGACGTGTTCTGTACAGTCCACTGTCAAGGAAAGTAATAGACGTGTTCTGTACAGTCCAATGTCAAGGAAAGTAATAGACGTGTTCTGTACAGTCTACTGTCAAGGAAAGTAATAGACGTGTTCTGTACAGTCCAGTGTCAAGGAAAGTAATAGACGTGTTCTGTACAGTCCAGTGTCAAGGAAAGTAATAGACGTGTTCTGTACAGTCCAGTGTCAAGGAAAGTAATAGACGTGTTCTGTACAGTCCAGTGTCAAGGAAAGTAATAGACGTGTTCTGTACAGTCCACTGTCAAGGAAAGTAATAGACGTGTTCTGTACAGTCCACTGTCAAGGAAAGTAATAGACGTGTTCTGTACAGTCTACTGTCAAGGAAAGTAATAGACGTGTTCTGTACAGTCCACTGTCAAGGAAAGTAATAGACGTGTTCTGTACAGTCCAGTGTCAAGGAAAGTAATAGACGTGTTCTGTACAGTCCACTGTCAAGGAAAGTAATAGACGTGTTCTGTACAGTCCACTGTCAAGGAAAGTAATAGACGTGTTCTGTACAGTCCACTGTCAAGGAAAGTAATAGACGTGTTCTGTACAGTCCACTGTGCAAGGAAAGTAATAGACGTGTTCTGTACAGTCCAGTGTCAAGGAAAGTAATAGACGTGTTCTGTACAGTCCACTGTCAAGGAAAGTAATAGAGTTGTTCTGTACAGTCCAGTGTCAAGGAAGGTAATAGACGTGTTCTGTACAGTCCAGTGTCAAGGAAAGTAATAGACGTGTTCTGTACAGTCCAGTGTCAAGGAAAGTAATAGACGTGTTCTGTACAGTCCACTGTCAAGGAAAGTAATAGACGTGTTCTGTACAGTCCAGTGTCAAGGAAAGTAATAGACGTGTTCTGTACAGTCCACTGTCAAGGAAAGTAATAGACGTGTTCTGTACAGTCAAGTGTCAAGGAAAGTAATAGACGTGTTCTGTACAGTCCACTGTCAAGGAAAGTAATAGACGTGTTCTGTACAGTCCACTGTCAAGGAAAGTAATAGACGTGTTCTGTACAGTCCACTGTCAAGGAAAGTAATAGACGTGTTCTGTACAGTCCAGTGTCAAGGAAAGTAATAGACGTGTTCTGTACAGTCCACTGTCAAGGAAAGTAATAGACGTGTTCTGTACAGTCCACTGTCAAGGAAAGTAATAGACGTGTTCTGTACAGTCCAGTGTCAATGAAAGTAATAGACGTGTTCTGTACAGTCCACTGTCAAGGAAAGTAATAGACGTGTGTTCTGTACAGTCCAGTGTCAAGGAAAGTAATAGACGTGTTCTGTACAGTCCAGTGTAAAGGAAAGTAATAGACGTGTTCTGTACAGTCCAGTGTCAAGAAAAGTAATAGACGTGTTCTGTACAGTCCACTGTCAATGAAAGTAATAGACGTGTTCTGTACAGTCCACTGTCAATGAAAGTAATAGACGTGTTCTGTACAGTCCACTGTCAAGGAAAGTAATAGACGTGTTCTGTACAGTCCACTGTCAAAGGAAAGTAATAGACGTGTTCTGTACAGTCCAGTGTCAAGGAAAGTAATAGACGTGTTCTGTACAGTCCACTGTCAAGGAAAGTAATAGACGTGTTCTGTACAGTCCAGTGTCAATGAAAGTAATAGACGTGTTCTGTACAGTCCACTGTCAAGGAAAGTAATAGACGTGTTCTGTACAGTCCAGTGTCAAGGAAAGTAATAGACGTGTTCTGTACAGTCCACTGTCAAGGAAAGTAATAGACGTGTTCTGTACAGTCCAGTGTCAAGGAAAGTAATAGACGTGTTCTGTACAGTCCAGTGTCAAGGAAAGTAATAGACGTGTTCTGTACAGTCCAGTGTCAAGGAAAGTAATAGACGTGTTCTGTACAGTCCACTGTCAAGGAAAGTAATAGACGTGTTCTGTACAGTCCACTGTCAAGGAAAGTAATAGACGTGTTCTGTACAGTCCACTGTCAATGAAAGTAATAGACGTGTTCTGTACAGTCCACTGTCAAGGAAAGTAATAGACGTGTTCTGTACAGTCCACTGTCAAGGAAAGTAATAGACGTGTTCTGTACAGTCCACTGTCAAGGAAAGTAATAGACGTGTTCTGTACAGTCCAGTGTCAAGGAAAGTAATAGACGTGTTCTGTACAGTCCAGTGTCAAGGAAAGTAATAGACGTGTTCTGTACAGTCCACTGTCAAGGAAAGTAATAGACGTGTTCTGTACAGTCCACTGTCAAGGAAAGTAATAGATGTGTTCTGTACAGTCCACTGTCAATGATAGTAATAGACGTGTTTTGTACAGTCCACTGTCAAGGAAAGTAATAGACGTGTTCTGTACAGTCCACTGTCAAGAAAGTAATAGACGTGTTCTGTACAGTCCAGTGTAAAGGAAAGTAATAGACGTGTTCTGTACAGTCCAGTGTCAAGGAAAGTAATAGACGTGTTCTGTACAGTCCACTGTCAATGAAAGTAATAGACGTGTTCTGTACAGTCCACTGTCAAGGAAAGTAATAGACGTGTTCTGTACAGTCCACTGTCAAGGAAAGTAATAGACGTGTTCTGTACAGTCCAGTGTCAAGGAAAGTAATAGACGTGTTCTGTACAGTCCAGTGTCAAGGAAAGTAATAGACGTGTTCTGTACAGTCCACTGTCAAGGAAAGTAATAGACGTGTTCTGTACAGTCCAGTGTCAAGGAAAGTAATAGACGTGTTCTGTACAGTCCAGTGTCAAGGAAAGTAATAGACGTGTTCTGTACAGTCCAGTGTCAAGGAAAGTAATAGACGTGTTCTGTACAGTCCACTGTCAAGGAAAGTAATAGACGTGTTCTGTACAGTCCAGTGTCAAGGAAAGTAATAGACGTGTTCTGTACAGTCCACTGTCAAGGAAAGTAATAGACGTGTTCTGTACAGTCCAGTGTCAAGGAAAGTAATAGACGTGTTCTGTACAGTCCAGTGTCAAGGAAAGTAATAGACGTGTTCTGTACAGTCCAGTGTCAAGGAAAGTAATAGACGTGTTCTGTACAGTCCACTGTCAAGGAAAGTAATAGACGTGTTCTGTACAGTCCACTGTCAAGGAAAGTAATAGACGTGTTCTGTACAGTCCACTGTCAAGGAAAGTAATAGACGTGTTCTGTACAGTCACTGTCAAGGAAAGTAATAGACGTGTTCTGTACAGTCCACTGTCAAGGAAAGTAATAGACGTGTTCTGTACAGTCTACTGTCAAGGAAAGTAATAGACGTGTTCTGTACAGTCCAGTGTCAATGGAAGTAATAGACGTGTTCTGTACAGTCCAGTGTCAAGGAAAGTAATAGACGTGTTCTGTACAGTCCACTGTCAAGGAAAGTAATAGACGTGTTCTGTACAGTCCAGTGTCAATGAAAGTAATAGACGTGTTCTGTACAGTCCACTGTCAAGGAAAGTAATAGACGTGTTCTGTACAGTCCACTGTCAAGGAAAGTAATAGACGTGTTCTTTCTGTACAGTCCAGTGTCAAGGAAAGTAATAGACGTGTTCTGTACAGTCCAGTGTCAAGGAAAGTAATAGACGTGTTCTGTACAGACGTGTCAAGAAAAGTAATATATGTGTTCTGTACAGTCCACTGTCAAGGAAAGTAATAGACGTGTTCTGTACAGTCCACTGTCAAGGAAAGTAATAGACGTGTTCTGTACAGTCCACTGTCAAGGAAAGTAATAGACGTGTTCTGTACAGTCCACTGTCAAGGAAAGTAATAGACGTGTTCTGTACAGTCCACTGTCAAGGAAAGTAATAGACGTGTTCTGTACAGTCCAGTGTCAAGGAAAGTAATAGACGTGTTCTGTACAGTCCAGTGTCAAGGAAAGTAATAGACGTGTTCTGTACAGTCCAGTGTCAAGGAAAGTAATAGACGTGTTCTGTACAGTCCAGTGTCAAGGAAAGTAATAGACGTGTTCTGTACAGTCCAGTGTCAAGGAAAGTAATAGACGGTGTTCTGTACAGTCCACTGTCAAGGAAAGTAATAGACGTGTTCTGTACAGTCCACTGTCAAGAAAGTAATAGACGTGTTCTGTACAGTCCACTGTCAAGGAAAGTAATAGACGAGTTCTGTACAGTCCAGTGTCAAGGAAAGTAATAGACGTGTTCTGTACAGTCCACTGTCAAGGAAAGTAATAGACGTGTTCTGTACAGTCCACTGTCAAGGAAAGTAATAGACGTGTTCTGTACAGTCCACTGTCAAGGAAAGTAATAGACGTGTTCTGTACAGTCCACTGTCAAGGAAAGTAATAGACGTGTTCTGTACAGTCCAGTGTCAAGGAAAGTAATAGACGTGTTCTGTACAGTCCACTGTCAAGGAAAGTAATAGACGTGTTCTGTACAGTCCAGTGTCAAGGAAAGTAATAGACGTGTTCTGTACAGTCCACTGTCAAGGAAAGTAATAGACGTGTTCTGTACAGTCCACTGTCAATGAAAGTAATAGACGTGTTCTGTACAGTCCACTGTCAAGGAAAGTAATAGACGTGTTCTGTACAGTCCACTGTCAAGGAAAGTAATAGACGTGTTCTGTACAGTCCAGTGTCAAGGAAAGTAATAGACGTGTTCTGTACAGTCCACTGTCAAGGAAAGTAATAGACGTGTTCTGTACAGTCCAGTGTCAAGGAAAGTAATAGATGTGTTCTGTACAGTCCACTGTCAAGGAAAGTAATAGACGTGTTCTGTACAGTCCACTGTCAAGGAAAGTAATAGACGTGTTCTGTACAGTCCACTGTCAAGGAAAGTAATAGACGTGTTCTGTACAGTCCAGTGTCAAGGAAAGTAATAGACGTGTTCTGTACAGTCCAGTGTCAAGGAAAGTAATAGACGTGTTCTGTACAGTCCACTGTCAAGGAAAGTAATAGACGTGTTCTGTACAGTCCACTGTCAAGGAAAGTAATAGACGTGTTCTGTACAGTCCACTGTCAAGGAAAGTAATAGACGTGTTCTGTACAGTCCAGTGTCAAGGAAAGTAATAGATGTGTTCTGTACAGTCCACTGTCAAGGAAAGTAATAGACGTGTTCTGTACAGTCTACTGTCAAGGAAAGTAATATACGTGTTCTGTACAGTCCACTGTCAAGGAAAGTAATAGACGTGTTCTGTACAGTCCACTGTTAAGGAAAGTAATAGACGTGTTCTGTTCTGTACAGTCCAGTGTCAAGGAAAGTAATAGACGTGTTCTGTACAGTCCACTGTCAAGGAAAGTAATAGACATGTTCTGTACAGTCCATAGATTGAAAAAATAGCATTGAAATCAACACAGGGAAAAAATAGACAGCACGATAATTTGCATAATTATGTCCTTGGAACAGCCAAATATGTTTTTGTTGGATTGTTAAGATAAAAAATTGTTATGATCAACAATACCATTGATACTCATTTTGGTTGAATCTTTTTAAATAAAACTTGTTGATTAAAGGCTTTTTACATTTTACATTAAAACATTTTACTTTCACTACCTGAGATAATATGGTTGCTCAAAGTTGGTCTTTTGGCCTTTTCCAAGGACATTTGAAGTCCAAATTGAATCATATGTCTTTTTCATTCAAGTGTACTATTTTTCTATATTTTCTATTGTGTGGTTCTATATTCTGTAGACTTTGTCTATGCATCATTATTTAGTGCTTTTCTATAGCGCATCTATCTGTTGACAGCTGGTAATTGGATGGGGGACACGCTGGACCCTTAATCCGTGAAGTTATTAATTATCTACAGCCGTGGCACTTATCGTCTGCGGGGTTCCCTCAATTTTATTGCCCCCCTATTTGAGAGGTATTAATCGCCTCCCATCCCCATTATCTATAACAAATGGCTACATCGGTCTGGAAAATCTGCCAGTGTCCACATCTATATTACAAACGGTCAACATTTACTTGTGGCTAATCGTTTTTCTAAGTGTTATGTTTTAGTGTTATTGTCAATTTTGGTAACCAGAGCCCACCGCTCCTACAAAGGAGCGGGGTGCTCCTGCAGCGCTCCTGCTGCGCTCCTTTAGTGTTATTGTCAATTTTGGTAACGCAGGGCGCCTACATGTTTGGTATAAAAGTGGCACGAAACTGAAGCTCGGGGAGTTCAGGTGTTAGCTGGTTTAAATGACGGAGTTCAGTGTTAGCTGGGTTAAATGACGGAGTTCAGGTGTTAACTGGTTTAAATGACGGAGTTCAGGGATTAGCTGGATTGGACTATTGTCTAAGTGCACGTTTCTATGCTAGAGAGAGCGGAGTGGTTATCCTGTGAACTGTAACTCTATCATGTAAATGCTATTGTTGCTGAATACACGTGGAACTTTATAACGGCGTTGAATTGTGTTTTACTCGACGACCCACTCTACTTTAATTAAAACTCGGGTATTGTGGCGGGTGCCTGACGCTACCCTAGAAGGCATCTACCGAGGGCTGCGGGCTGGGAATACGTAATCATATAACTCCCGCAGTTTTTCGCTACAATTGGTGGCAGCGGTGGGATCAGTTCGCAGTTTTTCGCTACAATTGGTGGCGGCGGTGGGATCAGTTCGCAGTTTTTCGCTACAATTGGTGTCAGCGCTTTGGTATTAGTCTGAGATTATTCACGTCAATTTGTTATGGAGCAGGATAAATTACCTCTAGTGGATTTAGGACTCGACGTATCGCCGTTAAGTCTGCGTGACACCAGCACACCCAGATGTAGGATGGCGGCTAGAACTCCCCTAAACAGGAGCCGTCAAGATGAAAGATTCAACGTCCTTCACAGATCCGATCCAGAAAACGCGACAAGATTGTGCTGTTCGCTGTTGATGTGCACATTGTCCTTAATAATTGTGCAATCTGGATTAGCTATTTTGTTGATGTACTGGAGCTATGATAACGTTCCCAGTGACATGCAACGATATACAAAGCTAGGTCTGCCCTGTGGACTCTTCGACTTATTCCTACTTATCATGACAGTGTGGAATACTTTTAAATTCAACGGCAGTGTGCCGAAATTGCAATAACTCTCCGTTCCAAACACCACGTCAGTTGGAATACAAAGTACAAAGAACTTTCAGTGGAAAATGTACAGATATATGGCCAGAGTTCGTCGATTATTTTGAAAACATCGCCGACCTTAATTTGTGGAACGAGGAAAAGAAATGACGGGTGATATTAACCACTCTACGCGGCCAGGCTTCGACATATGTATATGGTCTACAATCGTTATACAAAGGCAGCTTTAATCTTTTGCTGCGGAAAATGGACGAACGATTTGGATTCAAAGCCATGAAAGAAACCTATGTAAAAGAAGCCAGATTAAGACGACGGAACAAAGGAGAACCACTAAGAGATTTTGCCAAAGCCTTGGATGATTTGTACAGGCATGCCTATCAGGACACACCTGATTTAGCAAGAGAACATTCCCTTCAGGCATTTCTAAATAAGTGTGGCGATACTGAGGATTTTCGTCTCGCGGTAAAGAGAACGAAACCGAGGAACATTTCAGAAGCAGTGTCCAATGCTATTCATGAGGAATGTTTACGCGCTGGGGAACGAGAACTACAGAGAGAAAGCATGTCATATATGAGATGGGGATTTCGAAGTTTTAATGAAGAGATATTAATGATATATGAACAATGTTCAAAGAAGAAACCGTGTGTGTAAGGGAAACCCACATAATGGCATGTCTCATCAGAGTAATTGGAGCTCTGAAAAGAACCCGACAAGAGACTATGATCGCCCAGGTCATGTTAGTGGACCAACTCAACGTGACAATCGGGCGAGCGCGACTAAGGGGATAGGGGATAACCGGGTAACCGATTGTACAAGGGAAAATCTCCGAGCCTCTTGTCGGGACACGGGAAATAAACTCAGGTACAAAAGGTCGACCAAAACACTCCAAACATCCAAGTCGTGAAAAACTCGTAGTCAATGACAGGTCCACTTCTTCCGACGAACGGAACCTGTGTTAGAAGCCATATAAGGCTCAAAACAACAATGGAAGTGGTGAACCAGAGGTGTCAACTACAGCCCATAATGAGCCAGAGTATCGGAAGTGAATAGAAGACTTCACTTCACATTGTATGCAATCATACAAGGGAGTTGACGAAGAAACTTATTACGCGGGGATAAATGTAAAACCTGTATCGGAGGATCTAGAGTCAGGGAGTGAAAGTGGCTATGAAACACTGACAATCGTGAAACGAGAAATGAGGAAGAAACCATACAAACGTAAAATTACCCACGCGATTAAAAGCAAAAAGGGACTGAAACGATAAATTCACTTTCAAAATTCAAGAAACGCAGAAGACGCAGAGCAGTTATAACGACTTTCTAAAAAAATGTACTATTTCCGAAGCTGAACTGTGACATTCTTGTGGATTATTACTGATACTGAACTGTGACATTCTTTTGGATTATTACTAAAGCTGAACTGTGACATTCTTTTGGATTATTACTAAAGCTGAACTGTGAAATTCCTGTGAATTATTACTGAAGCTGAACCGTGACATTCTTTTGGATTATTACTGAAGCTGAACTGTGACATTCTTTTGGATTAATACTGAAGCTGAATTGTGACATTCTTTTGGATTAATATAAAGATAGAATTGTGACATTCATTTTGGATTATATATTAACGCGGAACTGTACATTCTATTTGGACTATTATAATAGTTAGGCAGTGTCATTTATTTTGATCAATTTCAATACAAACGTTTTGAACGTCTTCCTCGTCAGATTACGTTGCCTCCATTATAATTATGCATATATAATATATAATTATGTGACTGAAAGTGTGTGAGTATCGTTATGTCATCATTCGAGATTTTGTGCTAGTAATTTCTCAGAATTTAAACTTTGGATTGATTATGTAAAATTGAACTTCCGGTCCATGAGTTACTATTTGTTTCACGAGTTACTATTTGGTTCCATGAGTTACTATTTGTTTCATGAGTTACTATTTGTTTCACGAGTTTGTTTTATGAGTTGTTACAAGTTAAGTTGATAACTCCCGATTATTCAGGCCGATTAATTAGATGATCATGAGTTGACATTGTTAACGTAGACGGGTAATTCCAGTATAGTATTGCTAGTCTACAGTAGTGTACATAGAACAAATGATTGTATTTAATATTTGATTTTACTGGTATCAATAATATCCAAGTGTAATGTTAGTTTAGTAGGGACGAGGTAATGTCTCAGTAGTTTTTGGACATCGATGATTATCATGCCGAATAGATGTGAGATTTGTTAGATGCTATTTAGATTTATTTTAGTTTTGGTATGTGTTGTAAATAATGATTTTTTTGTATTCATATTCATAATCACGTTAACGTCTTTATAAGGATAAGGAGTTTTAAGACGGCAAGCGTTTAGCTGAACTGTGGAAGTTCAGTGTTTCAAAGGAGGGGGAAGTGTACTATTTTTCTATATTTTCTATTGTGTGGTTCTATATTCTGTAGACTTTGTCTATACATCATTATTTAGTGCTTTTCTATAGCGCATCTATCTGTTGACAGCTGGTAATAAGATGGGGGACACGCTGGACCCTTAATCCGTGAAGTTATTAATTATCTACAGCCGTGGCACTTATCGTCTGCGGGGCTCCCTTAATTTTATTGCCCCCCTATTTGAGAGGTATTAATCGCCTCCCATCCCCATTATCTATAACAAATGGCTACATCGGTCTGGAAAATCTGCCAGTGTCCACATCGATATTACAAACGGTCAACATTTACTTGTGGCTAATCGTTTTTCTAAGTGTTAATTTTTAGTGTTATTGTCAAGTTTGGTAACCAGAGCCCACCGCTCCTGCAAAGGAGCGGGGTGCTCCTGCAGCGCTCCTGCTGCGCTCCTGCAGGGCTCCTGCATGTTTGGTATAAAAGAGGCACGAAACTGAAGCTCGGGGAGTTCAGGTGTTAGCTGGGTTAAATGACGGAGTTCAGGTGTTAGCTGGTTTAAATGACGGAGTTCAGGTGTTAGCTGGGACAGAGTTCAGGAATTAGCTGGATTGGACTATTGTCTAAGTGCACGTTTCTATGCTAGAGGGAGCGGAGTGGTTATCCTGTGAACTGTAACTCTATCCTGTAAATGCTATTGTTGCTGAATAAACGTGGATCTTTATAACGGCGTTGAATTGTGTTTTACTCGACGACCCACTCTACTTTAATTAAAACTCGGGTATTGTGGCGGGTGCCTGACGCTACCCTAGAAGGCATCTTCCGAAGGCTGCGGGCTGGGAATACGTAATTATATAACTCCCGCAGTTTTTCGCTACACAAGAATTATTCAGTACGTACCGTCTCAAGTGTTTAGATAGTTATTAATTCAGATTCTATGTAGGCTATACTCACCTAAAAAAGACTACTATATCAAGATATCCCCAAATATAAAAGACGTGAGGTCGATCAAATCCTCATTTAGTGCCAATTTGACTAAACTTCTCTAATTGGCTAAGTCAATAAGTTGAAATGTCAAAAATATGAATATCTATTTTGTGACTAATAAGATTGCAAAATCCTTTGGCAGATATTACCACCATAATGGAGCGCTCTTTATAAAATGAGATTGAAGTTTCTTTTTTATCAAATATTTGCATAGGTCAGTTTTTCATTTTTCCATAATGTAACTGGATTGGGGTTATACAATTTTCAATGAGATAAAGGAATAAAATAAAAGTTCAAGTTCACTTTTATAGCTGAAAATCATCACAGTTCTGATTTATTTACTGGCAAAATTTTATGACAAATGAATAAAGCATATTCGAAAAATTAAGATTTTTGTATTGCAGATTTATGGACTTAGACATATTTTGGTATTCAGCCAAATTAACGTGATAGGAAGTTTTTATTACTCAATAAGATGTGCATATTTATACCGTTTTTACAACAAATGATAAAAATAACAAGTACAAAATATACATCCTTCTTTATTTCTTGGATTGACTGATATTATTGTATCATTTCAACTTATTTGTACTAACCTAAAGTTTGTCTTACTATATACCCGATTTCATATTTCAAGTATTGCAAAAATAGCAGATATTGTACTTGAAAAGTGGTCAAAAGTGTAATTTTTATATATTTCCTTATTTTTCCTGTGTTGAAAAACCGACTTTCCGAACATACGATTTTTGGCGACTTTTTTCATGGTAAAATACTAAGATCCTCCAACCCAAAAAGCAGAAAACAAATTCTGTTGCAATTATGTGGATAGGCCTCTATTTTTCGTATTTTTACTGGACTAGAACAGTGAACTTAAATAATATCACTTGGTGAAGACCAACTAAAACTATACAAAACATTTGCCAACATATTTGTTAGGTGGAAAACTAATTAATTTACAGGTAACATATGTTAGAATTGATCAATGGTAAATGGGGGAAAAAAATCGTGTCCAGCAAGAAAATTGTAAACAAATGAAGTCAGGACCAACATCAAATTTACACATCATATTTGGAAAGAAATCACTACGGTCATACTTACGGCATAGTGTTTCGAACTAAATATGTTATTAAATACTGAACACAATTCCATACACATTGAGTTCCTATAGCTGAAGGTATATCTTATACATGGAACAGATGTTGTAGGCAGATTAACTATGGTAAGGTACCGGTATATCTAATGAGTTATACCACATAACCAATTCTAACAACCACTGGATAGCCACTAGTAGAAATAGACTTTGGTGTATACACTAAAACACTAGGTACACTTTTGTAAAACACAGTTGGGCCTTAAAACTGGATTTACAGGAAAAGTCTAAAAGGGGAATTCATAAAAAGAAGCTGAGCAACATCATGGTCCAGTTTCATGAATATTCATTAACTTATGGAAATTTGTTACCTTAAAATCCTCCATTGGAAAACCTTACATAAGGCAGGTTCCTTAAAGCTGCTCCACCGCCGACAGAGCATAAACAATACTCATCATTTGAACAATGATTGGTGTTTAATTGTGTGTATATACAGGTTTTTCTAACACAAAACATAATGTAAAATAATTCATTTTGCTTTTGGTGCATGCACAATCAGTACTTCATTTTATACAGGACATAGTGCAACAGAATTTTTTCGGGACACAATTATTTTTAATATTTTTACCTGGAAGTAAAATTATTAGCTCAAACTTTCCAATGGTGGTAATGGTGTAAAGTAAGTAACTTTTGTAACTGAAGAAAAATTCTAATTCATCTCCTCCTGTTTTTGATTGAGAAAAAATACCATTTGTCAGCGTTGGAGCATCTTTAAGTTTACAAACAATTTGGGAAACTGGAGACTTACAAGATATCAAATTTGAAGCAGTGGTGAAAATATCAGTTTCTCTTGATTGAAACATGGAAACTTAATACAAAAATAATAAAAAATGATCTTAATTATAGTATTTAGAATTAAATCAATTTACATGTGAGCAAAAATAACTTGCCATAGTGTTATATAAATAAACAATTAGATACGGAATGTACCCACACATTCACAGCAGTGTAGTACTTTGAGCCCAACAATACAAAGTATTTATTATAAAGTTAAATAGTTGATTTTTTCCTCTCCAAAATTGAATGGATTGGAAGAATCTAAATAATACAATATATAAATAACTGGGGAACCAGATTAACCCATAGAGTGCTGTACTACAAGGATTTATCACTGTGATTCTGAAATCATGATGAAATAATGTATATACAATTGTAATAATTAAGTTATTTTAAGAGTTTTTATTTTCTTTCGTTGGATATAAACACAGAAAAGTAAATGTTATTTAATGAGAAGATTACACTAATGCAGACTGAATTAAATGTTATTTAATGAGAAGATTACACTAATGCAGACTGAATACATCAAAAAGTTTGACAAAAAAGTTAAAAAAAAAAAAAAACAACAACAAAAAACCCACCTCATTCTTGACAGTTGTAAAGTATATTCTAATGTTATGGATTCATATGTAGAGAGTGACAAAATTTAAAAAAAATGTTTCTGATTCTTCAAACCAGTGATATTGTTAGCTAAGATGAGCTACACGCTAATGTTATACAAAAATAACTTACCCCCAAATGTGCATGCAGCTTTGGTCATATGCAGTATCTAAAGACCACAAAGCGGACACTATTCCAAGTAAAACATCGTAGTCCAAAAACTACTACACAGAGTAACAAACATCTCACTAAAGGAAGGAAAATCAACATAATGTAATTGACAAAGAATAATAGAATCAAAAGCCGAAGGTTGACAGCCAAAATCTTTCATGAGGGTTGAGATATCACTGTCAACCTGACAGACCCATATTTGATTCTTTTCCTCCCATACTTTAACGGAAGATTAGGAAAATACAGTCATAAAGAAACATTTCCAAAGCGCCACTATCATAGGAATGTCGGAAATTAATGTGTCAAAATAAAGGATGTCGCCGCATGTTTTGATGATGTATATGTCATTGTATAGCGCGTGTGAGATGTCCCGTCATTGTATAGCACATGTGAGATGTCACGTCATTGTATAGCACATGTAAGATGTCACATCATTGTATAGCGCATGTGAGATGTCACTTCATTGTATAGCGCGTGCGAAATATCACGTCATTGTTTTTTTTGGTTTGGTTTGTTTATTTTTACGTCCTATTAACAGCCAGGGTCATGTAAGGACGTGCCAGGTTTGTTGGTGGAGGAAAGCCGGAGTACCCGGAGAAAAACCACCGACCAGTGGTCAGTACCTGGCAACTGCCCCACATGAGATTCGAACCCGCATCCCAGAGGTGGAGGGCTTGTGGTAATATGTCGAGACATCTTAACCACTCGGCCACCGCGGCCCCACATCATTGTTATAGCGCGTGTGAGATGTCACGTCATTGTATAGCGTATGTGATATGTTGCATCATTGTTTAGCGTGTGTGAGATGTCACGTCATTGAATGTCGCGTGTGAGATGTCACGTCGTTTTATAGCGCATGTGAGATGTCACGTCATTGTATAGCGCATGTGAGATGTCACGTCATTGTATAGCACGTGTGAGATGTCACGTCATTGTATAGCGTGTGTGAGATGTCACGTCATTGTATAGCGTGTGTGAGATGTCACGTCATTGTATAGCGTGTGTGAGATGTCACGTCATTGTATAGCGTGTGTGAGATGTCACGTCATTGTATAGCGTGTGTGAGATGTCACGTCATTGTATAGCGTGTGTGAGATATCACGTTATTGTATAGTGTATGTGAGATGTCACGTCATTGTATAGCGTGTGTGAGATGTCACGTCATTGTATAGCGTGTGTGGGATGTCATGTCATTGTATAGCGCATGTGAGATGTCTCATCATTATATAGCGTGTGTGAGATGTCACGTCATTGTATAGCGCATGTGAGATGTCACGTCATTGTATAGCACGTGTGAGATGTCACGTCATTGTATAGGGTGTGTGAGATGTCACATCATTGTATATCGTGTGTGAGATGTCAAGTCATTGTATAGCGTGTGTGAGATGTCACATCATTGTATAAGGCGTGTGATATGTCACGTCATTGAATGTCGCGTGTGAGATGTCACGTCGTTTTATAGCGCATTTGAGATGTCACGTCACTGTCTATAGCACGTGTAAGATGTCATGTCACTGTCTATAGCACGTGTAAGATGTCATGTCACTGTCTATAGCACGTGTAAGATGTCATGTCACTGTCTATAGCACGTGTGAGATGTCATGTCACTGTCCATAGCACGTGTGAGATGTCATGTCACTGTCTATAGCACGTGTAAGATGTCATGTCACTGTCTATAGCACGTGTAAGATGTCATGTCACTGTCTATAGCACGTGTAAGATGTCATGTCACTGTCTATAGCATGTGTAAGATGTCGTGTCACTGTCTATAGCACGTGTGAGCTGTCTTTTCCCTACACCGGTAAAAGACAGTTATCTTTTCCCTAGTAACAGCGGGATTGAACCCTGTCAAGTATGGGAGAGTTTGAATATAATGAACCTAAATCAAGGAGTTATTCTTAGAGATGGACACACTACATTAAACCTATAATTTGGTGACAATTAAGCCCAGTTGGACAGCCAGCTACAACTCATCACATACAATATTTGACATATCTAAATTAACTTTTGTAATCAACAAAGCAAAAAAAAATTACAGGTAAAGAGAAAGGCTTGATATATTAATTTTCCAAATACAGAGCAGTATAATAAACATAAAGGAACATTTTAATATACTCAAAAACTCAACACAAGACAAAAAAAAAATGTCTGTTTATAGGGATACAATTTGGCAAAAAAAATAGGGTCAGTAGGTCAGGATTTTTTTTATAGTGTTTTCACTCTAAAGTAATGGCCAGAACCAGAGTCTAAGATCGAAATCGTGACTTTTAATTCGTTTTCGTAGAAAAAAGGGGGAAAAATGAGGGTCAGGGGTAAAAATTTAGGATCAGTCGGGTAACCCTAAAGTAATTTTTTTTGCCTAATCTCTTTAAACAAAGTGACAAAAACAAATTCATATAGTTTTTAAAGTCAATCAAATCTTATATATTTTTAATATAGTCGAATCTGTCTTAAGCGACCACTCAAGGGAAATTGAGATGGCAGCCTAAACAAACGCTGCATGTGTTGTTTGTTCGACTGCTTCCATATTTCATTTTCATCTAAGTAAAGTATTGTCAGTCACTGCTAGTGTTTGTTTTAAATAATGTTTATCCTGTTGTATCAAACAGTTTATTATTTAACCGTAATATCCTTTCAAATGAATAGAGACGGCCATTGAACTTGACCCATTCCGTCTATGGGCCCAGGGTTTGACGGTAACCAAGGTGTGAAAAGACCAGCCAGATACAAATACCCAAGGGTAGCATTACTTATACATGGCTTCAGTTACAGGCTAATTGTTTCACATCTCTTTTGTTAACATTAACAACCTATAGACTCAATTGCTCTGTCCAAGCCGTGTCAAAACCGGCGACCAGATGATGGGCGTTTTGTAATGATCGAAATGACATTCGTTTTCCTGGTAGTTGAGATTTTTTGTGACCACGGGAAGGAAACTTTGTGGTCGCTGGTCGCGTTAGAGAGATGGTCGTTTAATATTTAGTTGAAATATATAGTGAAATGGTTGGGGTGAATTGAAGTTGTCGTTTAGAGCAGAGGGTCGCTTAATACAGATGGTCGTTTGTTCAGATTCGACTGTATATCAACTACATGTATTCATAATCGAGATAGAATAACGATGTTTTATCATCACAGCAGACAGAATTTAACAAGGGAGACAACCCTTAATAAAAAAAATATTAGACAGATACAAACAGTACTGATAACTGTATATGTACCCTGAAGAACATTAATATTCTGAATAGATCAAAGCATCATAATAAAACCAATGGTCTGGTCAAATGAGTCCTTTTTCTGTATATTAAAATATTACAAAAAAAAAATCAACAACCTTATTTTATAACAATTTAATGATGGCATTCTTGATTTGAACCATATAATATCGGTCCATTATATGCACTCATAAACTCCAGTGTCGTTCATGTGGAACAAAGTCCCCTTCAGATATCCCAGTTTACTGTTTCAAATAGCTGTTCCATCATCTAGCTAGATTGAACATGGCTATTGCATGTATTGGACTAGCTACAGCATCCCCCCGTTTTTTTCTCCTGGTTCACATAATCTGCCACATTGAATTTTGGCTCTGTTGGTTTTCGTGTCTTTTTCATCTTCAAATCTCTGTGAAAATAGAATTGGTATGATATCATATAGCATAGTGTAGCAGTGTGAGGCAATTTGCCATTTTTATATACATGTCCATTGTATGTCAGTCTTTTCTTAAACAAGAGGCACATGGGCCTTAACGGTCACCTGATATTTGATATAAATTACCCCTGTAGTAATGTCATTTACTAGCCAACTGATGTCTTTTGTTCATGAAATAAGAACATAGATCTAATAGGTCTACATACAAAGTTTCATTAAGATTCACTGGTTTCATATCAACTCACATTATCGTGTTCACAAGATTCAATAATTATTATCGCAAAGGGCAATTACTCCTTAAAGTTAAAGTCGAATCAAGCTGATTTTCAAACTTGTCCAAGATCTTTCCAATGTACTGTCTACATACAAAGTCTAAATTAAGCTGGGTGCATATTTACACAAGTTATCGTATTTACATGGTCCAATCATTTATTGAGAAGAAGTCGTTTGAATAAATAAGCACAGCGCATGGCGGACGGCTCATGACGACGGACAGTGCATGATGACAATAGGTCATCTGACCTAGTTATTAGAAGTAAGTCGTTTAAAGATTTTAGCCTATTTGACCTCTGTGACATTGAATGAAGGTCAAGGTCATTCATCTGAACAAACTTGGTAGCCCTTCATCCCAGGAAACCACAGGCCCAATATCAGGTCCCTAGGTAGTTTGGTTATTAAGGAGAAGTCGTTTAAAGATATAGCATATTTGACCCCTGTGACCTTAAATTAAAATCAAGGTTAATCATTAAAACAAACTTTTGTAGCCCTTCATCCCAACATGTCACAGGCCCAATATCAGGTCTCTAGGCCTTTTAGCTATTAAGAATAAGTCTTTTAACAATTTTAGCCTATTTGACACCTGTGACCTTGAATGAAGGTCAAGGTCATTCATTTGAACAAGCTTTGTAGCCCTTCATTACATCATGTTATAATCCCAATATCAGGTCTCTAGGCCTCTTGGTTATCATGAAGAAGTTGTTTAAAGATTTAAGCCTATTTGACCTGTGTGACCTTGAATGAAGGTCAAGGTCATTCATTTGAACAAACTTGGTAGCCCTTCATCCCAGTATGTCACAGGCCTAATATCAGGTTCCTAGGCCTCTTGGTTATTAAAAATAAATTGTTTAAAGAATCTAGCCTATTTGACCCCTGTGACCTTGAATGATAGTCGAGGTCATTCATATGAACAAGCTTGGTAGTCCTTCATCCCAGCATGTTACATGCCAAATATCAGGTGTATAGGCCTCTTGGTTATAAAGCAGAAGTCTTAACAAGATATTTCAGCCTATTTGACCCCTGTGACCTTGAATGAAGGTCAAGGTCATTCATTTGAACAAACTTGGAAGCCCTTCATTCCAGCATGTCACAGGCCAAATTTCAGGTTCCTAGGCCTCTTGGTTATTAAAAAGAAATTGTTTAAAGAATCTAGCCTATTTGACCCCTGTGACCTTGAATGATAGTCGAGGTCATTCATATGAACAAGCTTGGTAGTCCTTCATCCCAGCATCTTACATGCCAAATATCCGGTGTCTAGGCCTCCTGGTTTTTAAGCAGAAGTCTTAACAAGATATTTCAGCCTATTTGACCTGTGTGACCTTGAATGAAGGTCAAGGTCATTCATTTGAACAAACTTGGTAGCCCTTCATCCCAGTATGTCACAGGCCTAATATCAGGTTCCTAGGCCTCTTGGTTATTAAAAAGGAATTGTTTAAAGAATCTAGCCTATTTGACCCCTGTGACCTTGAATGATAGTCGAGGTCATGCATATGAACAAGCTTGGTAGTCCTTCATCCCAGCATGTTACATGCCAAATATCCGGTGTCTAGGCCTCCTGGTTATGAAGCAGAAGTCTTAACAAGATATTTCAGCCTATTTGACCTGTGTGACCTTGAATGAAGGTCAAGGTCATTCATTTGAACAAACTTGGTAGCCCTTCATCCCAGTATGTCACAGGCCTAATATCAGGTTCCTAGGCCTCTTGGTTATTTGAAGAACTCTATTAAAGATTTTTACCAATTTGACCCTTGTGACCTTGAATGAAGGTCAAGGTCATTCATTTGGACAAACAAATTTGTATAAATACGCACGAGGCATGGCGCACGACGGTTGAAACGCGATGACAATAGTTCTTCCAGACCTTCGGTTAGATGACCTCAAAACAGGAAGTTTTCAACAATTTTCCTTGAGATCGGAGACCTAAATCTGAAAACAGGAATTGGGCCAGTGGCCATCTTTGAATTCCAAAATCTTTACAAAAATGTTTGTATATTGTTCACCATCCCTTAAAACCTCTATAGACCGATTTTCACTGAAACCTGAAAACAGGAAGTGGGCTAGTAGCCATCTTGGAATACAAAAATCATTTCATAAAATATGATTGTCCTTCCCTAATGATGTTTCACGCCAAATATGAACGAAATCCACTGATGAGTTAAGGAGAAGTAGGATTTTAAAGCTAAAACTAAAAAAAATTGCCTTTTTGGGGCCCCACCCCTCAGTCCCTAGGAGTTGGAGCAAGCTCATTTATATTAAAAATGATTGTCCTTCCCAGAAAAGTTTAGCAAACTGATCATCGCCGAGCTGTGTAGGAAATCAAAGGGATCCAAACAATTACCGTTACAGGTTTTGCTAAATAATAAGCGGTATCGCTGTACCGGTATATAAAAAGATATCATTCTACACACATGCAAAAACTGTAAATGTTTTCTTTTTTATATGATTTTAGACTCTGAAGTAGACGGTGATGACAAAAAGACATATGCTGTTCACAAAGTTAATTTCAACAAGATTACGTTTACAAAATATTAAAGCCGTAGGATAAAGCATTTAAGAGATATGCGACTTTGAATAAGGCAACATGTACATTCTTTAATGACAAAATTAGTGATGTCAAATCATCACGTCATGAACATTGACGTCATGCCACAAGGCTGCCAATGATGTTACATAAACAAGAGGCCAAAGGGCCTTAACGGTCATCTGACTACCGTGGCAACAGCCGTATAGGAAATTAATTAGATATGGTGTCATGGTTAAAAAATAAAAACACTTGGTCCGGACTATGTAAGGATCATTTCATGCAAGATTCTGCCAAACTTCATGGGTAGAACTTAAGGAGAAGTTCAAAATGTGTTTTCAAGATGGGGCTATAGTGGCCATCTTGGATTTTGGATCAACATAAAATATAACAACAATTGGTCCGAACCATGTCAGGATCATTTCATGCAAGTGTCAACTAAATCACACTGGCAGAATTTGAGAAGATCGAAGATCAAAATTTCTTGATAGTTAGTCAAGGTAATTCATCTTAACAACTTTGGTAACCCTTCATCCCAACACACCAGGCCAAATATGAGTACCCTGGACCGTTTGGTTCGTTAGAAGTGGTCATTCAAACAATTAAGCCTATTTGAACCTTGTGACCTTGAAAGAAAGTCAAGGTCATTTATTTTCACAACTTTGGTAGCCCTTCATCCCAGCATACTACAGGCCAAATAGGAGTACTCTGGGCCTTACTGTTATTGAGAAGAGCCATTAAAAGATTTTAGCCTATTTGACCCTGTGACCTTGAAAGAAGGTCAAGGTCATTCATTTTGAAAATTTTGGTAGCCCTTCATCCCAGCATGCTACATGCCAGATATGAGTACTCTGGGCCTTAGGGTTATTGAGAAAAAGTCGTTCAAAGATTTTAGCATATATGACCCCTGTGACCTTGAAAGTAGGTCAAGGTAATTGATTTTCACAACTTTCAGATAATCGCCACATTTGGACCAATTTTGTCAGTCGCCGCCACATATATGAATGTATTTAAATCAAAGTACTGAAAGTACTGAAGGAGGCGTAGCTCAGATTCTAGACAGGGTAATAATATATTGAAATATTAAAGATAGATCATAATAGAGGTAATAGTACATGTTCAGGTTATTTTCAATCAATATTGATTGAAATAACAGATTGCAAATTTCGTGCTTTCGAAGAATGACTGTTATTATGGGATAATTATATATTTGCATATTGGTTAAATCATGGAAGTGTTTAATCTTATAAGGTTGTTAAAAATAAATGCTCCAAAGATTTTGGAAGTATTATATTAGGAATAGATATGAACAATGAATAATGATATATAGAATAACTGGCATATTTTGAAACAAGAGGCCCATGGGCCTTAACGGTCACCTGAAAATTTAAGCCATTTGGACCCCACTGGGCTCCACCCCTCAGCCTTTGGGGATGAGACAGGGTCAAAATGACATAATAGCAAAATGTCCTCTTGTGGTTATAATGTGAATCAAAAGTTTGAAAAATTTCCAGTAGAAAATAAACAAAATATACCCAAGAAGTATTCAATATAAACTATAGCAAACTTAGTCTCCTCCCCAGGGGCAAACAAAGAGGCCAAGGGTTATAAAATTCACAATTCTGATAAAGCACCACAATATCTTTAGAACACAAGGTCCAATAATAGCATTATTACAAAGGACATGAACTCTATAATATAGTTACCGTCGAAAAATTCCCTTTTTCAAACTCATCCTAGATCTTGTTGATATAAGGCTACATACAGAGTTTCATCAAAATCAGTTCACATTTACCAAAGTTATCTTGTTCACAAGCACAATGATAAAATTAGAACAAAGGGCAATAACTTGTACCTTACTGTCGAATAATTCCCATTTTTAAACTCGTACAAAATCTTGTTGAGGCTACATACAAAGTTTCATCAACCTCGGTTAACATTTACTCAAGTCATCATGTTCACAAAGTAAAGTTAACGCACGATGGACAATGGGCTATTGCAGTAGGTCACTATGACGTATGGTCAGGTGACCTAAAAATAGTAACAGTGACCTTGACCTTGACCTGGCAATCCTGAAACTGTATCTTGTCGAAAATATTATGGTCCTTTAAATTTGTGTGAAGTTTGATCTAAATCACTCAAGAAATGAAGCCGCTAGAGCACTGAAAAGGATTTTCTAAAAATAGTAACGGTGACCTTGACCCTACAACCTTGAAACTCATACTTTTTCAGTCCTTTGTATTTGTGTGCAGTTTGATCAAAATCACTCAAGGAATGAAGCCGCTAGAGTGCTGACAAAGAAATTATCTAAAAATAGTAAGTGACCTTGACCTTAGTCTGGCAATCTTCACACTCAAACTTGTCCGAGATATTATGATCCTTTGTCTAGGTGTGAAGTGTGATCAAAATCACTCAAGGAATGAAGCCGTTAGAGTGTTGATAGAGATTTTCTAAAAATAGTAGCAGTGACCTTGAACTTGACCCAGCAACCCTGAAACTCGAACTCGTCCGAGATCTTGTTAATACTAAGCTACATACAAAGTTTCATCAATCTTGATTCACATTTACTCAAGTTATTGCGTTCACAACAAAAAGTTAACGCACGACGGAGTGCTGACAAATGAATTATCTAAAAAAAGTAACAGTGACCTTGACCTTAGTCTGGCAATCTTCACACTCAAACTTGTCCGAGATATTATGATCCTTTGTCTATGAGTGAAGTGTGATCAAAATCACTCAAGGAATGAAGCCGCTAGAGTGCTGATAGGGATTTTCTAAAAATAGTAGCAGTGATCTTGAACTTGACCCAGCAACCCTGAAACTCGATCTCGTCCGAGATCTTGTTAATATTAAGCTACATACAAAGTTTCATCAATCTCGGTTCACATTTACTCAAGTTATTGCATTCACAACAAAAAGTTAACGCACGATGGACGACGGACGACGACGGACAAAAGGCTATCGCAATAGGTCACCATGACCTATGGTCAGGTGACCTAAAAAGACCACTGGGAAGTAAATTCTACAAACATCCTTACATATTAAACATCTCCTTAGGAAATTATGGCTTTAAACTCTTGTGGATATTTCTCCCATTTTCTATTAAACTCTTTTTCTCACATGGATTTTTGGACAATGGTGTTGATAGCTTGTGCCATAGAAGAAAATGGAAGAAAAAACATATTCAAACAAGAGGCCCAGAGGGCCTGTATCGCTCACCTGGTTTATAATGCCAAGTGATGTTCTGAATACAGGTTCATTATTTCTTTTCTGAAAAAATTTGAATATTTACCTCTAAATCCCCTATTGGGCCCACCCCTCCTGCCCCAAGGGGGTCAAAGTCAAAATTTATACAAGTTCTGTTCCCCTTCCCAAAGGATGTTTGTGGCCAAATTTGCAGAACTCTAGGACAAGTTCCATGCAGAACTCTAAGACAAGTAGTGATTTATAGGATTTACCTCTAATTCTTCTATTGGTCCCCACCCCTTCTGCCCCCGGGGGGTCAGAGAAAAATTTATACAAGTTCTGTTCCCCTTCCCCTGAGGATGTTTGTGGCAAAATTTGGTTACAATTCATGCAAAACTCTAGGACAAGTAGCGATTTGTAGCATTTACTTCTAATTCCCCTATTGGGCCCCGCCCCTTCTGCCCCCAGGGGGTCAGAGCCAAAATTTATACAAGTTTTGTTCCTCTTCCTCCAAGGATGTTTCTGGCAAAATTTGGTTACAATCCATCGAACTCTAGGACAAGTAGTGATTTATAGGATTTACCTCTAATTCCCCTATTCGGCCCCGCCCTTCTGCCCCGGGGGTCAGAGCAAAAATTTATACAAGTTCTGTTTTCCTTCCCCAAAGGATGCTTGTGGCAAAATTTGGTTACAATTCATGCAGAACTCTAGGACAAGTAGCGATTTGTAGGATTTACCTCTAAATCCCCAATTGGGCCCCGCCCCTCCTACCCCCGCGGGGTCAGAGCAAAAATTTAAACAAATTCTATTCTCCTTTCCCCAAGGATATTTGTGGCCAAATTTGGTCACAATCCATGCAGAACTCTAAGACAAGTAGCGATTTATAGGATTTACCTCTCATTCCCCTATTGGGCCCTGCCCCTGCTGCACCAAGAGGGTCAGAGCCAAAATACAAGATCTGTTCCCCTTCCCCAAAGGATGTTTGTGGCTAAATTTGGTTACAATCCATGCAGAACTCTAGGACAAGTAGTGATTTATAGGATTTACCTCTGATTCCCCTATTGGGCCCCGCCCTTCTGCCCCCGGGGGGTCAGAGCAAAAATTTATACAAGTTCTGTTTTCCTTCCCCAAAGGATGTTTGCGGCAAAATTTGGTTACAAATCATGCAGAACTCTAGGACAAGTAGCGATTTGTAGGATTTACCTCTAAATCCCCAATTGGACCCCGCCCCTCATACCCCCGCGGGGTCAGAGCAAAAATTTAAACAAATTCTGTTCCCCTTTCCCCAAGGATGTTTTCGGCCAAATTTGGTCACAATCCATGCAGAACTCTAAGACAAGTAGCGATTTATAGGATTTACCTCTAAATCCCCTATTGGGCCCTGACCCTCCTGCCCCGGGGGGTCAGAGCCAAAAGTTCTGTTCTCCTTCTCCCAAGAATGTTTGCGGCCAAATCTGGTCACAATCCATGCTGAACTCTAGGACAAGTAGCGATTTATAGGAAATGTTGACTGACAGATGGACAACGGACGCCACGCCATGACATAAGCTCCCGGCCCTTCGGGCCAGGTGAGCTAAAAAGAATATATCCTTAAATTCTTTTAATACTTCAAATTATATTAAATACATTTTCTAAATATAAGTTGCCTCCCCTATGCCAGTTTGAAAGTTGATGATGCAGTGAAAGTCAAACTAACAATTCAAGCATTTTCTCGACTAATTACCGGTATAAACAAATGGAGGGGTTCGCACCTATAGATCAATCCTCACTCTACAATCAATCTATCAGCATAACCTTTAGGGGACTATCTCAGCGAGAATGTAGAGATGATCAAGGAGATTATGTTTTTAATGTTGGATGGATGTTTGCGTCTCTTTTGTTTGCGATGCTTTCAATATACCGTTAGTCTGGTGTCGTATTGTGGTAGCCTAGGCCTACTGTGCACTTGGAATGTTGAAATCAATGTTGATTTATGAATTATTCAGTATTATTCTGCAGGTTCCTTATACAGTATGTTTGCAGATTCCAGAAAGAAATACATAAATAAATATGTAGGCCTAGGCCAATTATTTTTAAAGCGGCCTTCGCTGGCATGATTTACACCCGGTCCACCCCAACTGCGAATGATAAATATTATGAAGTTCCTTACCGTCAATCGATTGATTTGTAACACAGCGAGAAATTCTGTACCGTGTAGCGATAAACGCTAACACTCTACCGACACAACGTGGCTATTTTTAGACTCGAGTACTGTCGCCAAATCCACAGGTAAATCGCGAGGCGCTCTGGCTACATCAGCTATACCAAACACAATCGTAAATGTTACAAATACCGTAAAATCTTGTGTTACTTACACACCAGTGTACTTTGCACATGTATTTTTTCTTATGGCTTTAAATACTGAAAAAAATCTACTATCGGTATATTTTGCGCATTCAAATTTTGGGGAAAACGATGTCCGGGGAACCACAAATTCAGTGTTATAAAGGTGGTAATTTCATTGCAAAACATTCACAATAAATGCTTGACAACTTGCACAAAAAGTGTTGTATTTAGAAGAAATAACATAATATAATTGCACTGTGCTTGTTTTCTTTTATTGGCCACCGTAACTGAAACAGTGAAATATATCTTGCAGAACATGTCAAAAACATTGGCAGTCCGCCGTATTCGATCCGTACACATGTCAATGTCTGGAGATATTACACATGAATAGTTATCAGAACTATTTGAAAAATATTATAATTTAGTTACTTTAATATTGCCACAATAAGTTTTAAGTGTGTTTGAGATCATTAACAAACTTTAAAGAGCATTCCGATAGCATTTACGTTGGCTTGCAATAATCACATCGTGAGTGAACTCACTATCTGTACGGCACCAGATCCAAGCTGATGGCTAATTATATATAACAGTACGGTTTAAAATGCCACTAACCTTCTAGCTTGTCAGTTTTGCTGTAATAATATTACAAACCACTTATTGAAAATCCTAAATATAGGACAGTTTAGGACTCGTCTTATAAATCCCACGTGTGTTTTGACTTTTTGCACACGGCCTGCAGCCGGGACATGTTATGGCGGTTCCCTACGTAATGAGCATAGCTAGATCTATAAGGAGTTTCATATGCAGTTTTACTAGAAATATGAAGATTTGTTAAAATATCTAAAATAAAGAAATACTAGTCAAGTGAATTTTTATGCAATTTGAAGAATATTTGTTTTGTTTTTAAGTAGATACAGACGCATTGTTGATGATGATATATAGATCGGTTAAGCTAACTAGCCATTCAGTTTCGTTAAGCTGGATGAGAGGCCCGAGCGTAGCATCCAGTACCAGTTTACCTGTGGATTTGGCGACAGTACTGGAGTCTATAAATAACTACACTCATTCAATACATCGATACAAGTCAGCGGTAGAGCGATAGGGGTTTATATACACGCATCGTTCGCAGTTGGGGTGGACCGGGTGTAAGTTTGATTTCAGATTGCCATGAAAGCTCAATGTATTATACAAACCTAGCCACTGCCATGAAAGCTCAATGTATTATACAAACCTAGCCACTGCCATGAAAGCTAAATCTACATTCATTCCCGTCTTGGCACTTGTTTCCATGAAGGCCACACCATATTCCTGTAACATAACAAAAGTATACAAGTTATCTCCCTTCGTCCACCTGAGAAGGGAAATGTAAAGGCCCAATATGGAATGTTTTCTTAAAATTTGAGTACAATCAACTATAAGTCTCCCACGATGACTGGTAAGTGTCGTTTTAAAGAAAATCTAAAATAGAGCAAAATATGTAGTTTACATGGGACGCTCTTTAAAACTGGAATGTTGGATTTTAATAACAAGAGGCCCAGGGGGCCTGTATCGCTCACCTGGTTATTATAATGCCCAGTAATGTTCTGATTACAGGTTCATTGTTTCTTTTCTGAAGGAATTCAAGATTTACCTCTAATTTCCCTATTGGGACCCATTCTTTCTGCTCCAGGGGGTCAGGGCCAAAATTTATACAAACAATGTTCACCTTCCCCAAAGGATGTTTCTGACCAAATTTGGTTATATTCCATGCAGAACTCTATGACCAGTAGTGTTTAAAGGATTTATCTCTATTTCCCCTAATGGGCCCCGCCCCTCCTGCCTCCCTAGGGTTCAGAGCCAAAATTAAAACAAACTCTGTTCCCCTTCCCTCAAGGATGTTTCTGGCCAAATTTGGTTACATTAAATGCAGAACTCTACGACAAGTAGCGTTTTAAAGGATTTACCTCTATTTCCCCTATTGGGCCCTGCCCCTCCTGCCCCCTGGGGGTCAGAGCCAAAATTTATACAAACTCTATTCCCCTTCCGCCATGACATAAGCTCGGGACAGGTAAGCTAAAAACACAAATAATTATATCAGGCCTGTAACAGTACCTGTTAGCAAACCATTAATCAGCTGATTACTGATAATTAAGGTGCATCTTGCAACTGGCGGTATAATACAATCATTACCAAAGTAATGCATTAAATATAATACTTTTGTATTCAATTTGAAGAAAAGCCCATGAGTCGTGAACAATTATCTGATACAGATTGAATGTCATAAAGATGTGGCTATATATTTTGGCCCCACACACACACCAGCTCCTTGATGTTTGTTAGGCCTCATGTCTAGTATGTGTAAATGAATCTCATGTCACCATATTTAAAAATAAATTTCCTATTAAAATCTATCTATTTTAAAATGTGTTTCCCTAATTCAGTGATTTTCTTACTCAATGATTTCAAGGGTCTTTACCTTTAAATGGGGAAAATACTACATTTTATTCTTTTTGAAACATGTATATTTTAGATAGTTTTTAAAGAATTTATGAAAATACACGTATATACATAAATGTAATGGGATAAGAGAAAATGTAGCAGCCAGACCGGGATTCGAACCTGGGAACTCCGAACACTAGCCGAATGATCTATTGCTGAGCTACCTGGTCACCGATGATTGACCCAGTTCAATCCCGCTGCATAAAATTGGCAGAAGGGCCTTTATTTGGCCCCTTATGTACCTAAACAAGAGGCCCAGAGGGTCTGTATCGCTCACCTGGTTTTTAATTCCAAGAAATGTTCTGAATACAGGTTCATTGATTCTTTTCTGAAGGACTTTAAATAGTAACCTCTAATTTCCCTATTGGGCCCCTTTCTTTCTGCTCCAGGGACTCAAAGCCAAAATTTATACAAATTCTGTTACACTTCCCCAAGGATGCTTCTGGTTCAAATTTGGTTACAAACCAAGCAGAACAAGCAAATTTGTGGAATTTCTATCCCCCGCTTTCAGGACATACTGTAGGTAAACATTATTGAGGTTAGGTTTAATCTTTGTTGAAACAAAGTTTGAAGAAAATTGGTTAATATTTATTACAGTTATTGTACGGAAGTGTCAGAAAATGACTTTTTTTTTTATTAAATCTGCCAAAAGTGTCGATCGAACTTGGCTAAGTCCTTAAGGCATTTAACTTTGCAACCAAGTTTTTTTTTATTTAAGCATAGGGCCATAACTCTGCTAAATAAGGTCTGTTGAAAGTCGCGATCCAATTTGGCCAAGTTCTGAGGGCATTTAACTTTGTTACTAAGTTTGAAGAAAATCGGTTTACATTTGTTACACTTATTGCACGGAAATGGCAGAAAATGATGTTTTTAGTAATTCAAAGGGCCATAACTCCGCTAAATAAGGTCCATCAACAGTTGCATTCAAACTAAGCCGAGCCCTTAAGGCATTTAATCTTGTCATCAAGTTTGAAGAAAATCGGTTTACATTTTTTACAGTTATTGTACGGAAATGAAATGTTACAGACAGAAGGACAGACAGACGGACAAACCCAAATTAATATCCCCCGTTTGGGAGAAAGCGGGGGATAGCGGGGGGATAACTAATTCACCAGTGCAAATACTAAATTTGAACAATTTATAATATTTCTTCTTTATTCAATAAGTCCGCATATTTTATTGAAAATTAACATAAAATCATTACCTAAACCATTTCTGTCATATGTAAGTCATTTTTATTACGCTTAAGGCTAAAAGCCTTACAGCGTATTGTCACTTCCTACGAATCCGGAAATACCCTTTTGACTACGACACCACCTAGCGTGAAAAAGTACTACAACTCTGGTCTAAAGAAAATCCGCTTTCTAAAGCAAATAAGCTGTCATAGTGTAATTATGATTGCATGAAAAAATCTGTGGTATTTCCTTAAATGTTATACATGTAGTTTCAAAAATGTGTCCAAAACTGTAATATCGTTTTCTATTAATGGAAAATAGTGAGAATAATATTTGCATGAATGATAGCGATTGATGACCTAAATTCTCTCCAGTTATTTGCACTAAATAAAGGAATTGACAGGATTTCAGTAGGTATAAGTAGGGTTGGTATATATGGGTATTAAATTTTGTCCTCGGGTACCCGAATCTAAGTATCCGATCCGTACCTAGGTACTCGACATGTATTCATATGTGAAAGTATCAACTTTGTGAGTTACTGAACAATTTCACTGATGTTGTTTGGGGCGGGGCGATCTTCAGATGCAGCAAATTTCAATGTAAACACAATGATATGTGAGAGATTTATTCTTCAATACTGCAAATGGTATTGGATAATCAATTTAATATCAATCAGTAACATCATACAATCGTAATATAACAAGCTTACAGAGCCCAGAATGTTGTTTTACCGCACATATGCGCAACTGAATTTTTCATTTACACAGACATCGGTCAGTATGTTTCCTATTTTGACGGATACCCGGCCGGGAAGGCCTACACATGTTGCCTACACTTGTTTCCTACATGTATTTTGACGGGTACCCGGGTACGCATTTTCGGACACGGGTACTTCTGCAACCCGACCCCGTGTGACAATAATCAATGCCTAAAACATTCCATTTACACAGAAACAGCAAAAATCGTTTTGCTTCTACAGTAAATAAATTACACATGAAGTGAACTTACGTGTCTCTGTGTATTTCTGCTAACATGTGATATCGATGTTTTATTTTATTACAGCAAGAATAAGAATATTACTTAATTTTGGAGCAGTTTCCTTTTCAAATTCGAAGTTGACAAAAATTAACTGCTAGCATTATTTTCTAATTTTATGACATACAATTTAATGTCAGTAGGTGTAACAAATTTAATTTGCCAAATTGTCCATTTAGATACCGTGGTAATGGAGTGTCACATCACAAAACGACTATGTACATAGTTTGTATAGTGTGTAACCTACATGACAATGAATTAGCATATTGATGTAATCAATATAGAGATACAATCATGCATACACAATACATTTGTACATGTATATATGGAGTTTAAGAGACAAGTGTAGTAAGGTTAGATTTTATTAAGACAATTATTATCTCTGATTTAAAGGTAGGTTTCGCCCAACCAAATAAATATTTTTTTGTGAAATGCGATAAACGGAAGAAAAGATGAAAAAAACATATCAAAATATCTCAATTTAATTTCTTTATGTGTTTGAGATTGAACAAATGTGTCTTGAATACAAAATTGAAGGAAATCCTTGATTTATTACGGTGTCCGTCAGACAAAATAATATGCAAATGAAGCTGCGATGGATTGTGTTGTCGAAGTTTAGCGCATGCGCATTGTCACGCACTAAAAGTAAACAAAATGGCTGAACGAAAGTGTGTGCGATGAAAAAAAATATATCTGAATCGGCAACAAAGTGCAGGAAATTATAATGGATTCGGTAGCACCCTAGGATATCTACAGGGAATTAAATTCAGAAATGGCATGTAGCAATAAAAGAAACAGAAGCCACATCTCAAGCGGAACTTGCCGCGATCTGTTCGGACTCGTGTAACGGCATTAATATTGCACGTGGTGAGTTAAATTTCAACACATATGCCAGCGCACAAACAGCCGCAGACTAACTACATGTATATTTGGTTTACAAAGTTAGCGAGCGTATGTAAGTAACATGGAGTGTTTTAGATTATATGATATGTATAAACAGTCCCTCGCACTTCGATTTGTTGTTGTTTTTTAACTAAACATGCCGTGGCAAGACTGTCACTTCTATCTGACATTTTGTTGCACGCTTCCGTATGTTGCTGCGGCCTCGTTTTGGAAAAAATACGTCATGTTCTATGTAAAGCTTGACTTCGCTCTATTTTTAGAGGAGTATTTTCCTGGTCAAGCTAGGCAACTGACCACCCATATTGTTCGCTGTATGCATTGAAAATGATCTGAAGATTATATCTATGTATAGGATAAATTTCAATTTCGTAGTCTTTATATTTCATTGGGCGAAACCTACCTTTAAAAACTGGAAATATGAGCTTAAAATATTGATAAAAATTAATATTAATGATAATTTAACTTGTTAAATTATAGTTTATATACAACAATTTTTTCCTATATTCTCTTTCTCTGTTATTTGTTTAGGTATGTCAAATTTATGTTGTTTGTAGGTTTGTTTATTACCGATCTTGTTTGTACGTTATTTTACTTTTGTTATAGTCATGTTATTATATGGTAATTAGCCTCGGGCGTTGACCAATCAGCATTTTCCCTTAGAGGGGTAATAGTATTGCTATTTATAGCAGCCCCTCTTCAGTCTTTGTTTTGATGGCGGTTGGTGTGCTGTGTTTACGTTTCGTCTATATTTCATCTATTTACAATCGGACATTATCTTAAGTTACACTTCTTATACGTTGAATCTTCATTTGAGTTACGTCAAACACAAGGATGGATTGTTTACGCAGCGTTAACATGTGAATCCATGGATTAAATCAGTTACAGATTCTGAGCTTCCTACGAGCTACATGTGCTTGCCTACGATGTTTAGAATCGTTGAACTTTCGTCCACGGCTTTAATTTGACTGTAAAGATTACCCTACTATAAAGTATATGTGTGTCGTACTCTACGTAATCTACACCGATAGACTTGTTTATTACTTTCGTTTTGGACCTGAACTTTGTTTATAATCGTGTTCATCAGCCGTAACGGGACCTTATTATTATTTGAGGTGAAGGCCATATCATGGGACCTAAACGTAGAACAAATTCGACACGGTCTGTGTCATACGATCCAGAACTGTTAGAGAACTGGACACTCGCCCGTCTTCGAGACGAATTAAAGAAACTGGGAATTGCTTTTCGTAGTACCGATAGAAGAATGGTACTAGTTAACAAAGTGCGGGAAGCGAGAGATACGCGCCGTGTGCAAAGGTCCACTAGTGCGCGATCCCATGATGCACCTGACAACAACCAGAGAAATCAAGATGGCGGCGCCCATGGGCAATCCACTAACCATCTCGCTGCACTGGTCTCCAGTCTTGCGGAGAGTGTAGCTACGCTACAAGACAGTTATTTACGATTAGAAAATAGGATCTCTGTGTCAACAGACAATTCAAGTTGTACTACGACACGCGACTCACCCGCTGCTTCGTGTTCTACGAGTAACGAGAGTCAGACTCTACAACTACGAAGTCAACAACAGGTATCCGTCGGTAGCCAGGACGTTCCAACTGACACTAGAGATTACACCTTGGACAGTGCTTACCGGCAACTTACAGCAAACCGACCCGAACAATCTCCTAGTCAAGGTGAGGCCCAACTTTTAAGAACTAGATTTGGCTATGCCTCGGAACATTTGCCTTTAGTCGAGACTATTTCTCCCAGTCTTAGACAACAAATAATTTCCGGTAGGGACGTCAATTTGGCAGCTCTGTTAATTCCTTACTACAACGGCAATAGTGACCCTAGCTGCCAGACTTCTGACAGACCAGATCAAAGACTTTCTCGCAATCTGACTCTTAGCGAGTTCATCTTAGCCTTCGGTGTTTACAAGCATGTTATGTGTTCGGCTCACCCTTCACGTCGTGTGGAGTTAGATCTATATGAACGAAACATTGTAGATATGGGCACTCGTTACGCGACAGGATTTTATGATTACCATAAACTATTTTCGTTGCGAGCTGCTGCTCAACTCCGGTACAACAACATCCCCATAGACTGGTCGGTCAGGGATAATACCCTGTTTTGCAATATTTTTGCTAACCATGTGCCTATCGCGTGTGATCACTGTTCCTCTACACTGCACTCTACAGGTTTCTGTCCTACCATCAAGGAGAAAGTTCGTGCGAATAACCCAGCAAATCCTTACAAAAACACAAAAACAGCTCCTCCACGTAACCTCAATTTGTCAAACGTAGACTCTAAAGGTCGTGCCAAAGTATTTTTTGAAGGGCGTGAAATTTGCAACAATTTCAATGGTCAGTTCGGTTGCAACATGAAATCATGCTTTTTTCAACATGTGTGTTTGAGTTGTAAAGGAGAGCATTCAAACTATTCATGCCCTTTAGAGGCCACGAGGCCTCAGGGGAAGAAAAGATAGCATTTGACACTGCACAGGTCACTCACTCAGCTACTACCCCTATAGACATAGAAGCTTTGAAGAAAGAATTAAACAATCATCCAGATAGAGAATTTGTAAATCATTTGATCGATGGTCTGTCCAACGGTTTCGATACCGGTTTTCAGTATTTACCAGAAAATTCCATTGTTTGTAAAAATCTCAAGTCGGCTACAAACGACCCAGAAAGTGTGACTGAACTGGTTGATAAGGAACTAGCAAAGGGCTATATCATTGGTCCTTTTTCCGCCATCCCGTATTCGAGGTACAGAATTAACCCTATTGGACTCGCGGAACATAAGTATTCTAAAAAGAAAAGGCTTATCGTGGATTTATCTGCTCCTCATCAAGATGTCTCTAACCCAAGTCTAAATAGTCTCATTGATAAGATAACCTGTTCGTTGAAGTATGTTACTATAGACGATGCTATTAGAATTATTAAAAAGCTAGGTTCTGACTCGTGGCTTATGAAAACAGACATTACCGATGCTTTCAAATTACTCCCTATTCGACCAGACTTGTGGCCATATCACGGAATCCAATGGAATAACCAATTTTACTTCTTCACTAGACTTGTGTTTGGAAGCCGTTCTAGTCCTAAGCTTTTTGACAACCTCTCTCAAGCTATTTGTTGGATCGCTTACCATAATTACGGTATTCAAAACATTCTACATCTTTTAGATGATTTCCTAGTTGTGGAACCAGCAGGTTCTCAAGCTCAAGCTACTATGGACCGTTTCTTAGCTGTGTTTTCAACATTACGGGTTCCTATCGGTGCTCACAAGACTGTTGGACCTTGTACTATGCTGGAATATCTAGGAGTTTATTTAGACTCTCATCGTAACGAATCTCGTCTGCCAGTGGAAAAGATAGAACGTATCGTTAATTTCTTGGATGCTTTTAAACTTAAGAGGTCTGCTACTAAGCGCGAACTACTTAGTTTATTAGGCCATATGAACTTTGCCAGTCGATGTGTCAAACCTGGTCGGTCATTCGTCTCGCATTTGATAGCTTTATCCTCAACAGTGAAAGAACTACATTATCGAGTTAAGTTAACTGAAGAATGCAGAGCTGACCTTAACATGTGGTCTATATTTCTACGGAATTGGAACGGGGTTTCTTTTTTCTTGGACGACCAAGTTACTTTATCAGCTGATTTACACCTATATACGGATGCTACTCAAGTGGCCTTTGGAGGTATTTTTGGAACGCAGTGGTTCCAAGGTGTGTTTCCAGCTGACCTTAAAAGACAGGATTCTTCAATGGCCCTTTTTGAACTTTACCCTATTGTTATGGCTTGTGTCCTGTGGGGTCATAACTGGCACGAGAAAAGAATTCTCTTCCATTGTGACAATCTTGCTACCGTTGATATAATTACTAAAGGCCGTTCCAAAGTGAAAAGTATCATGAGACTTATGCGTAGATTAACATTTCATTCTGCTGTGAACAACTACATTGTACATGCTGTTCATATACCTGGAAAGCTCAATAACATCGCTGATGCTATTTCTCGTTTCCAGATGGACCGCTTCAGGCAGCTGGCTCCACAAGCAGACATTCATCCTATCCAGTGCCTTCCAATGTCGTCTTTGATGATGAGCTGAGCTCGGAAATCAACACTCTATGGGACGCAGCTTTAAGTAATTCGACACTTGCTACTTATCGCTCAGGGCTCAACTGCTTCCTTACCTTTATCCTTATGCAAGGTATCACGTATACGGTCCCAGGCAGTGGGAAGACGTGCTCGTGCACGACTTTTGAAGGTGGCTGCCATCTCAGTGGTTCCCATGGAACATTCCATAGCAATCTAATTAGGATTGAAAGAGGAACGAACCTTCAGCACTCTGGGGGAGAGTGGATCCCTTACCAAAAACCCCATCTTATATACATTATCAGCCGTATACGGTCCCAGGCAGTGGGAAGACGTGCTCGTGCACGACTTTTGAAGGTGGCTGCCATCTCAGTGGTTCCCATGGAACATTCCATAGCAATCTAATTAGGATTGAAAGAGGAACGAACCTTCAGCACTCTGGGGGAGAGTGGATCCCTTACCAAAAACCCCATCTTATATACATTATCAGCCGTATACGGTCCCAGGCAGTGGGAAGACGTGCTCGTGCACGACTTTTGAAGGTGGCTGCCATCTCAGTGGTTCCCATGGAACATTCCATAGCAATCTAATTAGGATTGAAAGAGGAACGAACCTTCAGCACTCTGGGGGGAGAGTGGATCCCTTACCAAAAACCCAATCTTATATACATTATCAGCCGTATACGGTCCCAGGCAGTGGGAAGACGTGCTCGTGCACGACTTTTGAAGGTGGCTGCCATCTCAGTGGTTCCCATGGAACATTCCATAGCAATCTAATTAGGATTGAAAGAGGAACGAACCTTCAGCACTCTGGGGGGAGAGTGGATCCCTTGCCAAAAAACCCCATCTTATATACATTATCAGCCGTATACGGTCCCAGGCAGTGGGAAGACGTGCTCGTGCACGACTTTTGAAGGTGGCTGCCATCTCAGTGGTTCCCATGGAACATTCCATAGCAATCTAATTAGGATTGAAAGAGGAACGAACCTTCAGCACTCTGGGGGAGAGTGGATCCCTTACCAAAAACCCCATCTTATATACATTATCAGCCGTATACGGTCCCAGGCAGTGGGAAGACGTGCTCGTGCACGACTTTTGAAGGTGGCTGCCATCTCAGTGGTTCCCATGGAACATTCCATAGCAATCTAATTAGGATTGAAAGAGGAACGAACCTTCAGCACTCTGGGGGAGAGTGGATCCCTTACCAAAAACCCCATCTTATATACATTATCAGCCGTATACGGTCCCAGGCAGTGGGAAGACGTGCTCGTGCACGACTTTTGAAGGTGGCTGCCATCTCAGTGGTTCCCATGGAACATTCCATAGCAATCTAATTAGGATTGAAAGAGGAACGAACCTTCAGCACTCTGGGGGAGAGTGGATCCCTTACCAAAAACCCCATCTTATATACATTATCAGCCGTATACGGTCCCAGGCAGTGGAAAGACGTGCTCGTGCACGACTTTTGAAGGTGGCTGCCATCTCAGTGGTTCCCATGGAACATTCCATAGCAATCTAATTAGGATTGAAAGAGGAACGAACCTTCAGCACTCTGGGGGAGAGTGGATCCCTTACAAAAAACCCCATCTTATATACATTATCAGCCGTATACGGTCCCAGGCAGTGGGAAGACGTGCTCGTGCACGACTTTTGAAGGTGGCTGCCATCTCAGTGGTTCCCATGGAACATTCCATAGCAATCTAATTAGGATTGAAAGAGGAACGAACCTTCAGCACTCTGGGGGAGAGTGGATCCCTTACCAAAAAAACCATCCCATCTTATATACATTATCAGCCGTATACGGTCCCAGGCAGTGGGAAGACGTGCTCGTGCACGACTTTTGAAGGTGGCTGCCATCTCAGTGGTTCCCATGGAACATTCCATAGCAATCTAATTAGGATTGAAAGAGGAACGAACCTTCAGCACTCTGGGGGAGAGTGGATCCCTTACCAAAAACCCCATCTTACATAATGTATATACATTATCAGCCGTATACGGTCCCAGGCAGTGGGAAGACGTGCTCGTGCACGACTTTTGAAGGTGGCTGCCATCTCAGTGGTTCCCATGGAACATTCCATAGCAATCTAATTAGGATTGAAAGAGGAACGAACCTTCAGCACTCTGGGGGAGAGTGGATCCCTTACCAAAAACCCCATCTTATATACATTATCAGCCGTATACGGTCCCAGGCAGTGGGAAGACGTGCTCGTGCACGACTTTTGAAGGTGGCTGCCATCTCAGTGGTTCCCATGGAACATTCCATAGCAATCTAATTAGGATTGAAAGAGGAACGAACCTTCAGCACTCTGGGGGAGAGTGGATCCCTTACCAAAAACCCCATCTTATATACATTATCAGCCGTATACGGTCCCAGGCAGTGGGAAGACGTGCTCGTGCACGACTTTTGAAGGTGGCTGCCATCTCAGTGGTTCCCATGGAACATTCCATAGCAATCTAATTAGGATTGAAAGAGGAACGAACCTTCAGCACTCTGGGGGAGAGTGGATCCCTTACCAAAAACCCCATCTTATATACATTATCAGCCGTATACGGTCCCAGGCAGTGGGAAGACGTGCTCGTGCACGACTTTTGAAGGTGGCTGCCATCTCAGTGGTTCCCATGGAACATTCCATAGCAATCTAATTAGGATTGAAAGAGGAACGAACCTTCAGCACTCTGGGGGAGAGTGGATCCCTTACCAAAAACCCCATCTTATATACATTATCAGCCGTATACGGTCCCAGGCAGTGGGAAGACGTGCTTGTGCACGACTTTTGAAGGTGGCTGCCATCTCAGTGGTTCCCATGGAACATTCCATAGCAATCTAATTAGGATTGAAAGAGGAACGAACCTTCAGCACTCTGGGGGAGAGTGGATCCCTTACCAAAAACCCCATCTTATATACATTATCAGCCGTATACGGTCCCAGGCAGTGGGAAGACGTGCTCGTGCACGACTTTTGAAGGTGGCTGCCATCTCAGTGGTTCCCATGGAACATTCCATAGCAATCTAATTAGGATTGAAATAGGAACGAACCTTCAGCACTCTGGGGGAGAGTGGATCCCTTACCAAAAACCCCATCTTATATACATTATCAGCCGTATACGGTCCCAGGCAGTGGGAAGACGTGCTTGTGCACGACTTTTGAAGGTGGCTGCCATCTCAGTGGTTCCCATGGAACATTCCATAGCAATCTAATTAGGATTGAAAGAGGAACGAACCTTCAGCACTCTGGGGGAGAGTGGATCCCTTACCAAAAACCCCATCTTATATACATTATCAGCCGTATACGGTCCCAGGCAGTGGGAAGACGTGCTCGTGCACGACTTTTGAAGGTGGCTGCCATCTCAGTGGTTCCCATGGAACATTCCATAGCAATCTAATTAGGATTGAAAGAGGAACGAACCTTCAGCACTCTGGGGGAGAGTGGATCCCTTACCAAAAACCCCATCTTATATACATTATCAGCCGTATACGGTCCCAGGCAGTGGGAAGACGTGCTCGTGCACGACTTTTGAAGGTGGCTGCCATCTCAGTGGTTCCCATGGAACATTCCATAGCAATCTAATTAGGATTGAAAGAGGAACGAACCTTCAGCACTCTGGGGGAGAGTGGATCCCTTACCAAAAACCCCATCTTATATACATTATCAGCCGTATACGGTCCCAGGCAGTGGGAAGACGTGCTCGTGCACGACTTTTGAAGGTGGCTGCCATCTCAGTGGTTCCCATGGAACATTCCATAGCAATCTAATTAGGATTGAAATAGGAACGAACCTTCAGCACTCTGGGGGAGAGTGGATCCCTTACCAAAAACCCCATCTTATATACATTATCAGCCGTATACGGTCCCAGGCAGTGGGAAGACGTGCTCGTGCACGACTTTTGAAGGTGGCTGCCATCTCAGTGGTTCCCATGGAACATTCCATAGCAATCTAATTAGGATTGAAAGAGGAACGAACCTTCAGCACTCTGGGGGAGAGTGGATCCCTTACCAAAAACCCCATCTTATATACATTATCAGCCGTATACGGTCCCAGGCAGTGGGAAGACGTGCTCGTGCACGACTTTTGAAGGTGGCTGCCATCTCAGTGGTTCCCATGGAACATTCCATAGCAATCTAATTAGGATTGAAAGAGGAACGAACCTTCAGCACTCTGGGGGAGAGTGGATCCCTTACCAAAAACCCCATCTTATATACATTATCAGCCGTATACGGTCCCAGGCAGTGGGAAGACGTGCTCGTGCACGACTTTTGAAGGTGGCTGCCATCTCAGTGGTTCCCATGGAACATTCCATAGCAATCTAATTAGGATTGAAAGAGGAACGAACCTTCAGCACTGGGTGGGAGAGTGGATCCCCCAACCCAAAACCCCATCTTATATACATTATCAGCCGTATACGGTCCCAGGCAGTGGGAAGACGTGCTCGTGCACGACTTTTGAAGGTGGCTGCCATCTCAGTGGTTCCCATGGAACATTCCATAGCAATCTAATTAGGATTGAAAGAGGAACGAACCTTCAGCACTCTGGGGGAGAGTGGATCCCTTACCAAAAACCCCATCTTATATACATTATCAGCCGTATACGGTCCCAGGCAGTGGGAAGACGTGCTTGTGCACGACTTTTGAAGGTGGCTGCCATCTCAGTGGTTCCCATGGAACATTCCATAGCAATCTAATTAGGATTGAAATAGGAACGAACCTTCAGCACTCTGGGGGAGAGTGGATCCCTTACCAAAAACCCCATCTTATATACATTATCAGCCGTATACGGTCCCAGGCAGTGGGAAGACGTGCTCGTGCACGACTTTTGAAGGTGGCTGCCATCTCAGTGGTTCCTATGGAACATTCCATAGCAATCTAATTAGGATTGAAAGAGGAACGAACCTTCAGCACTCTGGGGGGAGAGTGGATCCCTTACCAAAAACCCCATCTTATATACATTATCAGCCGTATACGGTCCCAGGCAGTGGGAAGACGTGCTCGTGCACGACTTTTGAAGGTGGCTGCCATCTCAGTGGTTCCCATGGAACATTCCATAGCAATCTAATTAGGATTGAAAGAGGAACGAACCTTCAGCACTCTGGGGGAGAGTGGATCCCTTACCAAAAACCCCATCTTATATACATTATCAGCCGTATACGGTCCCAGGCAGTGGAAAGACGTGCTTGTGCACGACTTTTGAAGGTGGCTGCCATCTCAGTGGTTCCCATGGAACATTCCATAGCAATCTAATTAGGATTGAAAGAGGAACGAACCTTCAGCACTCTGGGGGAGAGTGGATCCCTTACCAAAAACCCCATCTTATATACATTATCAGCCGTATACGGTCCCAGGCAGTGGGAAGACGTGCTCGTGCACGACTTTTGAAGGTGGCTGCCATCTCAGTGGTTCCCATGGAACATTCCATAGCAATCTAATTAGGATTGAAAGAGGAACGAACCTTCAGCACTCTGGGGGAGAGTGGATCCCTTACCAAAAACCCCATCTTATATACATTATCAGCCGTATACGGTCCCAGGCAGTGGAAAGACGTGCTCGTGCACGACTTTTGAAGGTGGCTGCCTCTCAGTGGTTCCCATGGAACATTCCATAGCAATCTAATTAGGATTGAAAGAGGAACGAACCTTCAGCACTCTGGGGGAGAGTGGATCCCTTACCAAAAACCCCATCTTATATACATTATCAGCCGTATACGGTCCCAGGCAGTGGAAAGACGTGCTCGTGCACGACTTTTGAAGGTGGCTGCCATCTCAGTGGTTCCCATGGAACATTCCATAGCAATCTAATTAGGATTGAAAGAGGAACGAACCTTTCAGCACTCTGGGGGAGAGTGGATCCCTTACCAAAAACCCCATCTTATATACATTATCAGCCGTATACGGTCCCAGGCAGTGGGAAGACGTGCTTGTGCACGACTTTTGAAGGTGGCTGCCATCTCAGTGGTTCCCATGGAACATTCCATAGCAATCTAATTAGGATTGAAATAGGAACGAACCTTCAGCACTCTGGGGGAGAGTGGATCCCTTACCAAAAACCCCATCTTATATACATTATCAGCCGTATACGGTCCCAGGCAGTGGGAAGACGTGCTCGTGCACGACTTTTGAAGGTGGCTGCCATCTCAGTGGTTCCCATGGAACATTCCATAGCAATCTAATTAGGATTGAAAAGGAACGAACCTTCAGCACTCTGGGGGAGAGTGGATCCCTTACCAAAAACCCCATCTTATATACATTATCAGCCGTATACGGTCCCAGGCAGTGGGAAGACGTGCTCGTGCACGACTTTTGAAGGTGGCTGCCATCTCAGTGGTTCCCATGGAACATTCCATAGCAATCTAATTAGGATTGAAAGAGGAACGAACCTTCAGCACTCTGGGGGAGAGTGGATCCCTTACCAAAAACCCCATCTTATATACATTATCAGCCGTATACGGTCCCAGGCAGTGGGAAGACGTGCTCGTGCACGACTTTTGAAGGTGGCTGCCATCTCAGTGGTTCCCATGGAACATTCCATAGCAATCTAATTAGGATTGAAAGAGGAACGAACCTTCAGCACTCTGGGGGAGAGTGGATCCCTTACCCCAAAAACCCCATCTTATATACATTATCAGCCGTATACGGTCCCAGGCAGTGGGAAGACGTGCTCGTGCACGACTTTTGAAGGTGGCTGCCATCTCAGTGGTTCCCATGGAACATTCCATAGCAATCTAATTAGGATTGAAAGAGGAACGAACCTTCAGCACTCTGGGGGAGAGTGGATCCCTTACCAAAAACCCCATCTTATATACATTATCAGCCGTATACGGTCCCAGGCAGTGGGAAGACGTGCTTGTGCACGACTTTTGAAGGTGGCTGCCATCTCAGTGGTTCCCATGGAACATTCCATAGCAATCTAATTAGGATTGAAAGAGGAACGAACCTTCAGCACTCTGGGGGAGAGTGGATCCCTTACCAAAAACCCCATCTTATATACATTATCAGCCGTATACGGTCCCAGGCAGTGGGAAGACGTGCTTGTGCACGACTTTTGAAGGTGGCTGCCATCTCAGTGGTTCCCATGGAACATTCCATAGCAATCTAATTAGGATTGAAAGAGGAACGAACCTTCAGCACTCTGGGGGAGAGTGGATCCCTTACCAAAAACCCCATCTTATATACATTATCAGCCGTATACGGTCCCAGGCAGTGGGAAGACGTGCTCGTGCACGACTTTTGAAGGTGGCTGCCATCTCAGTGGTTCCCATGGAACATTCCATAGCAATCTAATTAGGATTGAAAAATAGGAACGAACCTTCAGCACTCTGGGGGAGAGTGGATCCCTTACCAAAAACCCCATCTTATATACATTATCAGCCGTATACGGTCCCAGGCAGTGGGAAGACGTGCTCGTGCACGACTTTTGAAGGTGGCTGCCATCTCAGTGGTTCCCATGGAACATTCCATAGCAATCTAATTAGGATTGAAAGAGGAACGAACCTTCAGCACTCTGGGGGAGAGTGGATCCCTTACCAAAAACCCCATCTTATATACATTATCAGCCGTATACGGTCCCAGGCAGTGGGAAGACGTGCTCGTGCACGACTTTTGAAGGTGGCTGCCATCTCAGTGGTTCCCATGGAACATTCCATAGCAATCTAATTAGGATTGAAAGAGGAACGAACCTTCAGCACTCTGGGGGAGAGTGGATCCCTTACCAAAAACCCCATCTTATATACATTATCAGCCGTATACGGTCCCAGGCAGTGGGAAGACGTGCTCGTGCACGACTTTTGAAGGTGGCTGCCATCTCAGTGGTTCCCATGGAACATTCCATAGCAATCTAATTAGGATTGAAAGAGGAACGAACCTTCAGCACTCTGGGGGAGAGTGGATCCCTTACCAAAAACCCCATCTTATATACATTATCAGCCGTATACGGTCCCAGGCAGTGGGAAGACGTGCTCGTGCACGACTTTTGAAGGTGGCTGCCATCTCAGTGGTTCCCATGGAACATTCCATAGCAATCTAATTAGGATTGAAAGAGGAACGAACCTTCAGCACTCTGGGGGAGAGTGGATCCCTTACCAAAAACCCCACCCCATCTTATATACATTATCAGCCGTATACGGTCCCAGGCAGTGGGAAGACGTGCTCGTGCACGACTTTTGAAGGTGGCTGCCATCTCAGTGGTTCCCATGGAACATTCCATAGCAATCTAATTAGGATTGAAAGAGGAACGAACCTTCAGCACTCTGGGGGAGAGTGGATCCCTTACCAAAAACCCCATCTTATATACATTATCAGCCGTATACGGTCCCAGGCAGTGGGAAGACGTGCTCGTGCACGACTTTTGAAGGTGGCTGCCATCTCAGTGGTTCCCATGGAACATTCCATAGCAATCTAATTAGGATTGAAAGAGGAACGAACCTTCAGCACACTCTGGGGGAGAGTGGATCCCTTACCAAAAACCCCATCTTATATACATTATCAGCCGTATACGGTCCCAGGCAGTGGGAAGACGTGCTCGTGCACGACTTTTGAAGGTGGCTGCCATCTCAGTGGTTCCCATGGAACATTCCATAGCAATCTAATTAGGATTGAAAGAGGAACGAACCTTCAGCACTCTGGGGGAGAGTGGATCCCTTACCAAAAACCCCATCTTATATACATTATCAGCCGTATACGGTCCCAGGCAGTGGGAAGACGTGCTCGTGCACGACTTTTGAAGGTGGCTGCCATCTCAGTGGTTCCCATGGAACATTCCATAGCAATCTAATTAGGATTGAAATAGGAAAGGAACGAACCTTCAGCACTCTGGGGGAGAGTGGATCCCTTACCAAAAACCCCATCTTATATACATTATCAGCCGTATACGGTCCCAGGCAGTGGGAAGACGTGCTCGTGCACGACTTTTGAAGGTGGCTGCCATCTCAGTGGTTCCCATGGAACATTCCATAGCAATCTAATTAGGATTGAAAGAGGAACGAACCTTCAGCACTCTGGGGGAGAGTGGATCCCTTACCAAAAACCCCATCTTATATACATTATCAGCCGTATACGGTCCCAGGCAGTGGAAAGACGTGCTCGTGCACGACTTTTGAAGGTGGCTGCCATCTCAGTGGTTCCCATGGAACATTCCATAGCAATCTAATTAGGATTGAAAGAGGAACGAACCTTCAGCACTCTGGGGGAGAGTGGATCCCTTACCAAAAACCCCATCTTATATACATTATCAGCCGTATACGGTCCCAGGCAGTGGGAAGACGTGCTTGTGCACGACTTTTGAAGGTGGCTGCCATCTCAGTGGTTCCCATGGAACATTCCATAGCAATCTAATTAGGATTGAAGGATAGGAACGAACCTTCAGCACTCTGGGGGAGAGTGGATCCCTTACCAAAAACCCCATCTTATATACATTATCAGCCGTATACGGTCCCAGGCAGTGGGAAGACGTGCTCGTGCACGACTTTTGAAGGTGGCTGCCATCTCAGTGGTTCCCATGGAACATTCCATAGCAATCTAATTAGGATTGAAAGAGGAACGAACCTTCAGCACTCTGGGGGAGAGTGGATCCCTTACCAAAAACCCCATCTTATATACATTATCAGCCGTATACGGTCCCAGGCAGTGGGAAGACGTGCTTGTGCACGACTTTTGAAGGTGGCTGCCATCTCAGTGGTTCCCATGGAACATTCCATAGCAATCTAATTAGGATTGAAATAGGAACGAACCTTCAGCACTCTGGGGGAGAGTGGATCCCTTACCAAAAACCCCATCTTATATACATTATCAGCCGTATACGGTCCCAGGCAGTGGGAAGACGTGCTCGTGCACGACTTTTGAAGGTGGCTGCCATCTCAGTGGTTCCCATGGAACATTCCATAGCAATCTAATTAGGATTGAAAGAGGAACGAACCTTCAGCACTCTGGGGGAGAGTGGATCCCTTACCAAAAACCCCATCTTATATACATTATCAGCCGTATACGGTCCCAGGCAGTGGGAAGACGTGCTCGTGCACGACTTTTGAAGGTGGCTGCCATCTCAGTGGTTCCCATGGAACATTCCATAGCAATCTAATTAGGATTGAAAGAGGAACGAACCTTCAGCACTCTGGGGGAGAGTGGATCCCTTACCAAAAACCCCATCTTATATACATTATCAGCCGTATACGGTCCCAGGCAGTGGGAAGACGTGCTCGTGCACGACTTTTGAAGGTGGCTGCCATCTCAGTGGTTCCCATGGAATATTCCATAGCAATCTAATAAGGATTGAAAGAGGAACGAACCTTCAGCACTCTTGGGGAGAGTGGATCCCTTACCAAAAACCCCATCTTATATACATTATCAGCCGTATACGGTCCCAGGCAGTGGGAAGACGTGCTCGTGCACGACTTTTGAAGGTGGCTGCCATCTCAGTGGTTCCCATGGAACATTCCATAGCAATCTAATTAGGATTGAAAGAGGAACGAACCTTCAGCACTCTGGGGGAGAGTGGATCCCTTACCAAAAACCCCATCTTATATACATTATCAGCCGTATACGGTCCCAGGCAGTGGGAAGACGTGCTCGTGCACGACTTTTGAAGGTGGCTGCCATCTCAGTGGTTCCCATGGAACATTCCATAGCAATCTAATTAGGATTGAAAGAGGAACGAACCTTCAGCACTCTGGGGGAGAGTGGATCCCTTACCAAAAACCCCATCTTATATACATTATCAGCCGTATACGGTCCCAGGCAGTGGGAAGACGTGCTCGTGCACGACTTTTGAAGGTGGCTGCCATCTCAGTGGTTCCCATGGAACATTCCATAGCAATCTAATTAGGATTGAAAGAGGAACGAACCTTCAGCACTCTGGGGGAGAGTGGATCCCTTAACCCAAAAACCCCATCTTATATACATTATCAGCCGTATACGGTCCCAGGCAGTGGGAAGACGTGCTCGTGCACGACTTTTGAAGGTGGCTGCCATCTCAGTGGTTCCCATGGAACATTCCATAGCAATCTAATTAGGATTGAAAGAGGAACGAACCTTCAGCACTCTGGGGGAGAGTGGATCCCTTACCAAAAACCCCATCTTATATACATTATCAGCCGTATACGGTCCCAGGCAGTGGGAAGACGTGCTCGTGCACGACTTTTGAAGGTGGCTGCCATCTCAGTGGTTCCCATGGAACATTCCATAGCAATCTAATTAGGATTGAAAGAGGAACGAACCTTCAGCACTCTGGGGGAGAGTGGATCCCTTACCAAAAACCCCATCTTATATACATTATCAGCCGTATACGGTCCCAGGCAGTGGGAAGACGTGCTCGTGCACGACTTTTGAAGGTGGCTGCCATCTCAGTGGTTCCCATGGAACATTCCATAGCAATCTAATTAGGATTGAAAGAGGAACGAACCTTCAGCACTCTGGGGGAGAGTGGATCCCTTACCAAAAACCCCATCTTATATACATTATCAGCCGTATACGGTCCCAGGCAGTGGGAAGACGTGCTCGTGCACGACTTTTGAAGGTGGCTGCCATCTCAGTGGTTCCCATGGAACATTCCATAGCAATCTAATTAGGATTGAAAGAGGAACGAACCTTCAGCACTCTGGGGGAGAGTGGATCCCTTACCAAAAAACCCCATCTTATATACATTATCAGCCGTATACGGTCCCAGGCAGTGGGAAGACGTGCTCGTGCACGACTTTTGAAGGTGGCTGCCATCTCAGTGGTTCCCATGGAACATTCCATAGCAATCTAATTAGGATTGAAATAGGAACGAACCTTCAGCACTCTGGGGGAGAGTGGATCCCTTACCAAAAACCCCATCTTATATACATTATCAGCCGTATACGGTCCCAGGCAGTGGGAAGACGTGCTCGTGCACGACTTTTGAAGGTGGCTGCCATCTCAGTGGTTCCCATGGAACATTCCATAGCAATCTAATTAGGATTGAAAGAGGAACGAACCTTCAGCACTCTGGGGGAGAGTGGATCCCTTACCAAAAACCCCATCTTATATACATTATCAGCCGTATACGGTCCCAGGCAGTGGGAAGACGTGCTCGTGCACGACTTTTGAAGGTGGCTGCCATCTCAGTGGTTCCCATGGAACATTCCTAGCAATCTAATTAGGATTGAAAGAGGAACGAACCTTCAGCACTCTGGGGGAGAGTGGATCCCTTACCAAAAACCCCATCTTATATACATTATCAGCCGTATACGGTCCCAGGCAGTGGAAAGACGTGCTCGTGCACGACTTTTGAAGGTGGCTGCCATCTCAGTGGTTCCCATGGAACATTCCATAGCAATCTAATTAGGATTGAAAGAGGAACGAACCTTCAGCACTCTGGGGGAGAGTGGATCCCTTACCAAAAACCCCATCTTATATACATTATCAGCCGTATACGGTCCCAGGCAGTGGGAAGACGTGCTCGTGCACGACTTTTGAAGGTGGCTGCCATCTCAGTGGTTCCCATGGAACATTCCATAGCAATCTAATTAGGATTGAAAGAGGAACGAACCTTCAGCACTCTGGGGGAGAGTGGATCCCTTACCAAAAACCCCATCTTATATACATTATCAGCCGTATACGGTCCCAGGCAGTGGGAAGACGTGCTCGTGCACGACTTTTGAAGGTGGCTGCCATCTCAGTGGTTCCCATGGAACATTCCATAGCAATCTAATTAGGATTGAAAGAGGAACGAACCTTCAGCACTCTGGGGGAGAGTGGATCCCTTACCAAAAACCCCATCTTATATACATTATCAGCCGTATACGGTCCCAGGCAGTGGGAAGACGTGCTCGTGCACGACTTTTGAAGGTGGCTGCCATCTCAGTGGTTCCCATGGAACATTCCATAGCAATCTAATTAGGATTGAAAGAGGAACGAACCTTCAGCACTCTGGGGGAGAGTGGATCCCTTACCAAAAACCCCATCTTATATACATTATCAGCCGTATACGGTCCCAGGCAGTGGAAAGACGTGCTCGTGCACGACTTTTGAAGGTGGCTGCCATCTCAGTGGTTCCCATGGAACATTCCATAGCAATCTAATTAGGATTGAAAGAGGAACGAACCTTCAGCACTCTGGGGGAGAGTGGATCCCTTACCAAAAACCCCATCTTATATACATTATCAGCCGTATACGGTCCCAGGCAGTGGAAAGACGTGCTCGTGCACGACTTTTGAATACATTTTACTTTGTGACTTTAGTATTGTTCATAAATAAAATTGTAAACTGGACAGCTATCAGTGGTCAGTATAGAGTGACATATGACCTTGTAATCTGCATCACTGAACTCTATCTTCTGGAACAGTACAACTTCTGAAACAGTACAACATCTACGTGGGCTTCAGCAGTCCAGATCTATTTTATTTATGGTAAATAATGACTAAATTATAAAGTAAATATTATTTTTTATCTTTACACATTGAACTACGTAACATTTACACTGGAAGTGACGTATATTGTAATATTGTTTGAAGACACAAAAGTGATCAATATTGTAATAATTTTTACATGTAATTTCAAAATTTAAGGACGTTCCGAACAGTGATCGAATGCGCCGTTCATTCGGACCTCCTCGGGTCAATGAGTGCATTCGGAACTGCACATGAAAACTCTTTTGTGACTAAGATTATGAGGAATAGCGATCTATATGTTATCCGTCTAACGATATCTTTCCTTTTAACGTTAAAATCAGGATAGTATAGTCGATAAACGGCATATTTGTCGATATTGTACTTGGTTCGGTTTGCCGAAACCTTGATACCGGGTGAAAATTAAAGTTTGTACAGTAGGTGTAGGACTTAGTTTCGACAAACTTGAAAAAAATAATGTTGTCAGATCTTTGAATTTGGCTAGGCTAATATAACATGAAGCTACATATATCTTTTGAGAAGCACATTACATAACTCATACAAACGGACTGATATATGCCGATACGGTTTCGATCTTGTACTGGATAAAATGAGGTTTCATAACAATCAAGTGATTAAAACATTTTCTGTTCAACTCCGTTAATTTGTGAGTATTTGACACTTAATATACGTGTGTTTTAAGGGAGATGCATAATTAAATAAAGATATTCCAATTTTGCCGTGTAATCCTCTAGTCTAGTATCTACAGAAATATTTTTCATCTCTCCGTCGCCCCACCCCTACTTTTCGTTCAATTTGTACAAGCTAGTATATTTCATGAATATTGCGTATGTAGATGTCTACATGTATCATTTTTAGCTAATATGGTCCCCAATAAGCACTAACACGTTCGGGAAACAAGATTTTATTTAATTACTGTATACATGTACGATAAGACAAAGGCTTAACGTTAACTACTGTAATTAGATGATGCATGTATTTCCCGTTTTGAGAGAATGCATGGAAGATTCAGTTAATTAAATACTAGCTATCTTAAGAAAAAGCAAATGTTTGCTAGTGTCAACAACAGTACTATATCTGTGGTATAGAAACTAAACATGAACATGTAGGCATAGACTAATTATGTTCCTGTCTACAGTAATCAGCTGAACGTAGATCGAGGATTCAGAATAAGAGATTTTTTTTCTTAGGCGTATACTTGCCGTGTAGGTTATATTGAGGATCCAAAAATCTGTTTTAGTTCACTTTACTTCGGATAATAAATATATATATACATGTATTAGATATGCAGATATCTCCTCAAAAAACATATTAAAGACATACAGTTGTGTATGATGACATCGATTTTATCGACATTGGTGTGATCAAGTTGAAGTTATCAACTTCGATCGGTGTCACGTAGACGCTTTTCATGGTCACAATTTTGGCGCCAAATTCAAATTTATGCTTGAACATCTGCCTCAAACGACTATTGAAGCTAAGATATCTCGACGATGGAAAGATAGAATTTGATAAAATATTTTCCGCTAAAAAATATAAAATCATGGATTGTCTAAAGGGTAATTAAAGTGGAATCTTTACACGGAATATTCCATAATCATTTTTCAGATATTATATCCAGGCAAAATAATTGCTTATTTGTGCCAATTTTTAGCTTTCTATAGCATCAAATCGATGGCATCGTGACATAACATTAACAGGTATAGCAATTTATATTATCAGACTATTACACTTTATAATATTCAATATATAAGATGTTCTTTATAAAAATATTACCGCTCGATTTTGGTCTAATTGTGAAAAAAGTCATTTTTAGGGGGTAGGGGTATAGAAAGGCTAATTACTCAAAAATTCCGCGGTCAATTTTTTTTTATATTCTGTCATCATAACCAAAACAACTGTCTTATTATGTGGACAAAAAATAAAGAAAATTAAACGACACAATTTTTTGAAATTAGGTATTTAAGTTGAAATTCAAATGCAAAAAATTGCCCTTTTTAGGCCTTAGCTAGTTTTCTCCATCCTTTCTGATGTAGATCAAGCCATTTGTTAAATACCTCAGCTAGTTTAATTTTTCTCCGTCCTATCTGATGTAGATCAAGCCATTTGTTACATACCATAGCTAGTTTTTCTCTGTCCTATCTGATGTAGATCAAGCCACTTGTTACATACCTTAGCTAGTTTTCTCTGTCCTATCTGATGTAGATCAAGCTATTTGTACATACTTAAGCTAGTTTTTCTCCATCCTATCTGATGTAGATCAAGCCATTTGTTAAATACCTTAGCTAGTTTTTCTCCATCCTATCTGATGTAGATCAAGCCACTTGTTACATACTTTAGCTAGTTTTTCTCTGTCCTATCTGATGTAGATCAAGCTATTTGTTAAATACCTTAGCTAGTTTACTCCGTCCAATCTAATGTAGATCAAGCCATTTGTTCATACCTTAGCTAGTTTTTCTCTGTCCTATCTGATGTAGATCAAGCCACTTGTTACATACCTTAGCTAGTTTTTCTCCATCCTATCTGATGTAGATCAAGCCATTTGTTAAATACCTTAGCTAGTTTACTCCGTCCAATCTAATGTAGATCAAGCCATTTGTTCATACCTTAGCTTGTTTTTCTCTGTCCTATCTGATGTAGATCAAGCCACTTGTTACATACCTTAGCTAGTTTTTCTCCATCCTATCTGATGTAGATCAAGCCACTTGTTACATACCTTAGCTAGTTTTTCTCCATCCTATCTGATGTAGATCAAGCCATTTGTTACATACCTTAGCTAGTTTTTCTCCATCCTCTGTACGTATCACTCGATCTGCAGCGGAGTCTGATTTATTTCCTAATAACATTATAACTACATCTTCCTGTGCATACTCATTGATTTCACCAAGCCATGCCTGAAATATACAAAGGTTATAATACAGAGTTCTCTCCCTTACAACAAGGTTTAGATCGTGAAGTCATAATTTTTACTCTAGAAAAAAGACGCTACCCTTATAAACAACTGACCTCACAATCTATACTACCCCCAAGGACAGATAACTCTTTAAAATGAAAATATCATATTATAATGACTATAGCCTAATAGACATCCTTCCTTATTTAATGTTCTAGATACTTCTCAACAATGTTACATTACAATGTATTACCACATCTGTATCAAAATAATGGAAATATCATAGACAATGAAAACATGCATGATTGCATTATTCTATGGGAGATGAAAACGCATTAATGGCACTCAACTTTGATTTCAATTTTTGGGATTACTCTGGTCTAGGAGAGATATTGATAATGAGATATTGAGTACAGTGAAATCTGCCTTAGTGACAACCTCTGTATAAAGACCACCTGGCTAAAGAGACCTGCCTTAGTGACAACCTCCGTATAAAGACCACCTGGCTACAGAGACCTGCCTTAGTGACAACCTCTGTATAAAAACCACCTGGCTATAGAAATCTGACTTGGTGACAACCTCCGTATAAAGACCACCTGGCTATAGAGACCTGCCTTAGTGACAACCTCCGTATAAAGACCACCTGGTTAGAGATCTGCCTTAGTGACAACCTCTGTATGAAGACCACCTGGCTATAGAGACCTGCCTTAGTGACAACCTCTGTATAAAGACCACCTGGCTAAAGAGACCTGCCTTAGTGACAACCTCCGTATAAAGACCACCTGGCTACAGAGACCTGCCTTAGTGACAACCTCTGTATAAAAACCACCTGGCTATAGAGATCTGACTTGGTGACAACCTCCGTATAAAGTCCACCTGGCTATAGAGACCTGCCTTAGTGACAACCTCCGTATAAAGACCACCTGGTTAGAGATCTGACTTAGTGGCAACCTCTGTATGAAGACCACCTGGCTATAGAGACCTGCCTTAGTGACAACCTCTGTATGAAGACCACCTGGCTATAGAGACCTGCCTTAGTGACAACCTCCGTATAAAGACCATCTGGCTATAGAGATCTGCCTTAGTGACAACCTCCGTATAAAGACCACTTGGCTATAGAGACCTACCTTAGTGACAACCTCTGTATAAAGACCACCTGGTTATAGAGATCTGACTTAGTGACAACCTCTGTATGAAGATCACCTGGCTATAGAGACCTGCCTTAGTGACAACTTCCGTGTAAAGACCACCTGGCTATAGAGACCTGCCTTAGTGACAACCTCTGTATAAAGACCATCTGGCTATAGAGATCTGCCTTAGTGACAACCTCCGTATAAAGACCACCTGGCTACAGAGACCTGCCTTAGTGACAACCTCTGTATAAAAACCACCTGGCTATAGAGATCTGACTTGGTGACAACCTCCGTATAAAGACCACCTGGCTATAGAGACCTGCCTTAGTGACAACCTCCGTATAAAGACCACCTGGTTAGAGATCTGACTTAGTGGCAACCTCTGTATGAAGACCACCTGGCTATAGAGACCTGCCTTAGTGACAACCTCTGTATGAAGACCACCTGGTTAGAGATCTGACTTAGTGACAACCTCCGTATAAAGACCACCTGGCTACAGAGACCTGCCTTAGTGACAACCTCTGTATGAAGACCACCTGGCTAAAGAGACCTGCCTTAGTGACAACCTCCGTATAAAGACCACCTGGTTAGAGATCTGACTTAGTGACAACCTCCGTATAAAGACCACCTGGCTACAGAGACCTGCCTTAGTGACAACCTCTGTATAAAGACCACCTGGCTATAGAGACCTGCCTTAGTGACAACCTCCGTATAAAGACCACCTGGTTAGAGATCTGACTTAGTGACAACCTCCGTATAAAGACCACCTGGCTACAGAGACCTGCCTTAGTGACAACCTCTTTATGAAGACCACCTGGCTATAGAGACCTGCCTTAGTGACAACCTCCGTATAAAGACCACTTGGCTATAGAGACCTACCTTAGTGACAACCTCTGTATAAAGACCACCTGGTTATAGAGATCTGACTTAGTGACAACCTCTGTATGAAGACCACCTGGCTATAGAGACCTGCCTTAGTGACAACTTCCGTGTAAAGACCACCTGGCTATAGAGACCTGCCTTAGTGACAACCTCTGTATAAAGACCATCTGGCTATAGAGATCTGCCGTAGTGACAACCTCTGTATAAAGACCACCTGGCTATAGAGACCTGTCTTAGTGACAACCTCCGTATAAAGACCATCTGGCTATAGAGACCACTTTTCCCTTGTGTCTTAGGTTTATAGATAGCTTTGACTATTAATCAAGATACTTTGGGCTCATGGTTATACTGCGATATTGAGTATAACCAAGATTGACTGGAAATTGGCCTTACCCTGATGTTGTCAAAACTGTTCTTATTAGTGACGTCGTACAGGAGAAGCAAAGCTGTAACATAAAAGGAATACCAGCTATAATATACTGTTCTTATTCAGGTGGAAACTTCACCAGTATCACAATCATAGTATTTTCACCAGGGACATCATACAATTTATATCACAGAACTTTTACACTTGTGAGAACTGGCTTGCTTTTGAATGAACCAAAATGCAAGTTGTGTTGTGGACAAAAAAAGTCAGTCATATTTTAAACCTTTCTGTACTCATGGTACATTAATCTGTTACAGTAAAAATAAGAGTATGTTTACAGCATGCACCAAACAAAAACAAGAGGCCCAGAGGGCCTGTATCACTCACCTGTTTTTGTTTTTTGTAATTATCACTAAGACTCGCGCGGATCGTACAATTAGAAAAATTAGTAAAATTGACTCCAAAATTTGTTTAATTTTGAGACACAACCATATAATGATGCTATAGATACCATACAAATATGCTATCCAATACAAAGGTTCAGAGAGGAAGTAATTTATATGAAAAAAATAGCCTAATTGACCTTTTTGGCCCCGCGTCTAATGCCCCAGGGAGTCAGCCCTATACTTTGTACAATTTTAAATCCCCATCCTATAAGGATGCTACTATTGCTTTATGAGTTCTTTTCCATGCTGAGTTGCAGAGAAGAAGTCGTTTATATGACAACAGCAAAAATTGCTCCCTTTCGACCCCGCCCCTTAGCCCCTGGGGGGATCAGTTTCATCATTTGTACAATTTTGAATCCCCACCCTATAAGGATGCTACCATTGCATTATGAGTGCTATCCCATGATTTTGCAGAGAAGAAGTCGTTTAAATGGAAATAGCCAAATTGACCCCTTTTGACCCCACCCCTCAGGCCCCGGGGGATCAGCCCCATCATTTGCACAATTTTGTATCCCCACCTTATAAGGATGCTACCATTGCATTATGAGCGTAATCCCATGTTTAGTTACAGAGAAGAAGTCGTTTATACGGGAATAGTCATATTGACCACTTTTGACCCCACCCCTCAAGCCCCCGGGGGGTCAGCCCTATCATTTGCACAATTTTGAAACCTCACCCTATAAGGATGCTACCATTGCATTATGGGTGCTATATATATATATATATCCCACGCTTAGTTGCAGAGAAGAAGTCATTTATATGGAAATAGCCAAATTTACCCCTTTTGACCTCGCCCCTCAGGCCCCTAGGGGGTCAGCCCCATCATTTGTACAATTTTGAATCCCCATCCTATAACGATGCTACCATTGCATTATGAGTGCTATCTCATGCTTAGTTTCAGAGAAGAAGTCGTTTATATGGAAAAGCCAAATTGACCCCTTTTGACCCCGCCCCTCAGGCCCCCAGGGTGTCAGCCCAATCATTTGTACAATTTTGAATCCCCACCCTATAAGGATGCTACCATTGCATTTTGGGTGCTATCCCATGCTTAGTTTCAGAGAAGAAGTTGTTTAAATGGTAATAGCCAAATTGACCCCTTTAGACCCCGCCCCTCAGGCCCCTGGGGGGTCAGCCCCATCATTTGTACAATTTTCAGTTAGTAGCCCATAAGGATGCTACCAGTCAAATTTTGTTGAAATCCGACCAGCGGTTATGGAGAAGAAGTCGATTGTTGACGGACGGACGGACGGACGGACGGACGGACGACGGACGGACGGACGGACGGACGGACGACGGACGGACGGACGACGGACGACGGATGCCAGACGCCACGGTATGGCATAAGCTCACCTGGTCCTTCGGACCAGGTGAGCTAATGATATAAATAACAAGATGCCCAGTGGGCCAGTATCGCTCACCTGTTTTTTTACGTAATTATCACAAAAACTCTTCAGGAGTCGACATTAACTTTTTTATGCTCTTGTCCCTTTGGACAATGTAAAGTTAAATTCACATGTCCGAATGAAATAATCACTTATCCGACCCAAATTATTTTGAGACTTTTAAGCAGAGCTATTATGCACATTATGTATGTCTTATTTCTAAGTACATATGTTAACGAATCATTCTACAATAACAAATGTACAAATGGACTTGAATATTTTAAACTGAATGAATATTATTTTATTTACCTTATTTACCTCAATTATTGAATGTATAAATACATTGAATTTGTAAATAACAACAAAGAAACAGAAGTTATCACTTGTTCCATCGTACAAGTGTTTTAATGTTCTCACTTGTCCGTCAGCAACTTAGTCTGGTACTGGGCAAGCGGACAAGCCTTAATGTAAACCCCTGCTCTTTCAATTACAAATCACCAAATTGATACCTTTTGGACCCGCCACTCTAACCCCTGGAGTTCATGCAGCCCCACCATCTGTACAATTTTGAATCCCCAATTAACCCATAAGGATGCTACAAATCCAATGTGATTGCAATCTTATGCTTATAGATTCCGAGGAGAAGTTGTTATATACAGAGGACTCCACATAATCGAATAACGGTTATTTGAATATCGGTTATTTGCATAAAATTCTGTGGTCTCGATTTTTTCCTTCTTTATCTTTGTTTTTCAACTCCGTGTATTTGCATAGACTTTTACATGACCTCCGGTTATTTGAATAAAATATTTTGGAAATTCTAAAAATAAGATCGATTATTTTTCAATTTTGCAATATATTTTTAGCGAAATTCGCCGATACATGTTTCAAGATACTTTGCTTTTACTAGAAATCATCATGGTAACAGATTAACGTTATCGTATGGCTTGTTATTTTATGCATGAATCTGCAAAGGTATTCGACGCTGAGGTCGGCAAGGACCAATATGGATATGACGATAAAATGCTATCTCAGGCTAATAATTCAAACCCAGTTTGACTAATTTCCTATGTAAAATGAGCAGATAACATTCATAAATGTGTTTTTCCTATCTAAACTACAGTAAACTTGACCCCCTCCCCAGGGGGAAACATGAGACCCCAGGGTCATATAATTCACAATTTTTGTAAAGGACCTTAAGACCTTTCCATCTATGAAGAGTACGGTTTTGATTCTACCAGTTCCAGAATTTCAGAAGAAGATTTTTGAAGTTTTAGCTTATTTGACCCCTTTTGGCCCCACCCCTAAGGCCCCTGGGAGTCAGAATGGAAAATTTGTTAATAGGATTCAATGGCCATTTCATAGGAATAATTCTGACAACATTTGACTCATTTCCTTTCACAAATGACCAAATAATGCTCAAAAATGTGTTTTCCCTATATTAACTATAGTAAACTTATGAAATGTAGAAGTTCTGTAGGTTTGGTTGTATGTTCTGTAGTGGTGTGTATATGTAGGACTCAAACACGGGTTGGTAGCTTCTGGTGTTTATTCGTGGAGTCCTTAAGAGCGACTCTGTTACCTTTCGAAATATTGGTTTATATAGAGATACATGGACATTCAACATCAATCAGTTTTATAATAAATGTCAGAGTACATATCCTACTTAAGTAATCTGACCACTTCTTGTCACGAATACGCACTTAAGTAATAGTGTATCTCGACCTGATGACTTGGTCATGATAGCTACAAGGCATATACATGTATACAGAACTACCTGATCTGTTGAATTACCGTCTATAACCGTCTGGTCACTGCGACCTGATGTCTAAGACTACATGTGTAACTATAATAGACTAAGTGTATTCATTGATATCCATTATCTTAATCATAAAGTTAATTTTCAAAATATTTAACATTTCCATATAATGGTACACTTAACCCCCTTCCCAAGGGGGAAATCTGAGACCCCAGGGTCATATAATTCGCAATTTTTGTAAAGGACCTTTAGACCTTTCTATCTGTGAAGAGTATTGGGTTCCATCACATCTGTGAGTGGAGAAGAAGATTTTCGAAATTATAGTCAATTTTACCCCCTTTTGGCCCCTCCCACAGCCCCTGGGGGACGGGGACCATAAAATTCACAATTTTGATTGGCCTTATGCCTTAGAAGGATTTGTCCAAAATTTCATTGAATTTGCTTCAGCGGTTTTTGAGAAGAAGTCGAAAATATAATTTTTTTACAGACTTACGACGGACGACGACGGTCAAAAGGCGATTAGAATAGGACACTTGAGACTTCGTCTCAGCCAAACGACCCGTTTGACCCCGACCCTAAGGCCCCCTGGGGTTCAGCCCAACCATTTGTACAAATTTCAGTTAGTACTCCATAAGGATGCTACCAGTCAAATTTGATTAAATTCCGATCAGTGGTTATGAAGTTGATTGTTGATGGACAACGAAGGACGGCGGACCAGGTGAGCTAAAAATACATTCTAGTTTTTAAAGCTTGATCAGGAACTACTTAATTCTTTATATTCAAACATCAGTCCTCAAGTTAATAAGATAAATAAGCTTCAGTTAACATACATTGTAGCTCAACTAGCCAACTGTGTAAGCTTCAGTTAACATACATTGTAGCTCAACTAGCCAACTGTGTAAGCTTCAGTTAACATACATTGTAGCTCAACTAGCCAACTGTGTAAGCTTCAGTTAACATACATTGTAGCTCAACTAACCAACTGTGTAAGCTTCAGTTAACATACATTGTAGCTCAACTAGCTAACTGTGTAAGCTTCAGTTACATACATTGTAGCTCAACTAACCAACTGTGTGAGCTTCAGTTAACATACATTGTAGCTCAACTAACCAACTGTGTGAGCTTCAGTTACCATACATTGTAGCTCAACTAGCCAACTGTGTGAGCTTCGTTAACATACATTGTAGCTCAACTAGCCAACTGTATATGTATTTTAAGTGTGCTGAAAAATGCAAAAGGTTTTCCATACAACGGATACTAAGGCATTTTTCATCAATCTCCACTAGCCAGATAGTCTAAATACATTATACAGTACAAATACACTACATACCATGTAATACTCTACATGTGTACTTATGTACTTCATTTTGTCAAGCTAGACTACCAATGGCAAGGCTAATTAATGTCATGATTTAGTACAGTTTTATAGCTGTCATTGATTTTCTACCCTGGTGTGGGAACTCTCACTTACATATGTGTTCATTATAACAAATCATTATGAATTAAAGATGATATAGTAAAAAGGTAAATAGTCTGCCTGTCAATTACAAATTGTCATAACTTCCATTGAGGAAGACTGTTTACCATGAACCAGGAACAATAGGTATGATGAGAACAAGAGGCCCAGAGGGCCTGTATCACTCACCTGGTTTGTAATGTCAAGTCATGTTCTGAATACAGGTTCATTGTTGTTTTTCTGAAGGAATTTGAATATTCACCTCTATTTCCCCTATCGGGCCCCGCCCCTCCTTCCTCTGGGGGTTCAGAGCCAATATTTATAAAAGTTATGTTCCCCTTCCCCAAAGGATGTTTGTGGCCAAATTTGGTTACAATCCATGCAGAACTCTAGGACAAGTAGTGATTTATAGGATTTACCTCTATTTCCCCTATTGGGCCCCGCCACTCCTGCCCTGAGGGGTCAGAGCCAAAATTTATACAAGTTCTGTTCCCCTTCCCCCAAGAATGTTTGTGGCCAAATTTGGTTACAATCCATGCAGAACTCTAGGACAAGTAGCGATTTATAATATTTACCTCTATTACCCCTATCTGGCCCCGCCCCTCCTGCCCCTGGGGGTTCAGAGCCAAAATTTATAAAAGTTCTGTTCCCCTTCACTCAAGGATGTTTGTGGCCAAATTTGGTCACAATCCATGCAGAACTCTCTGACTAGTAGCGATTTAAATTAGATGTTGACGGACGGACGACGGACGGACGGACGACGGACGAGGCGCCATGACATAAGCTCACCGGCCCTTCGGGCCAGCTAGGTGAGCTAAAAATGAAGTTTTACATGCATGCAAACTACCATATTTGACTCATCATTCACAAGATTTTCATTTAAATAGACCAACTATTCAGTAATATAAAATGGCACAGCTAGTAAACAATATTCAAAATAAAGCCGCCGACGTACATTTAGCATAATTTTTACTTACAGCCCTGTGACTTAATGGGTCGAATATGGTTTAATATCTTTAGCAAACAAAAAGGAAGAAAAACTTATAAACATGACAATTTTCATGTGGATTTTAAAAATCAACACTGAACAGGATTGGATTAGTGTAAAGAAAGAGTTACATGTACACACAACATGATGATGAGTTACCATGTTACAACATCCTTCTCTGTTTCACAGACCCTCTGACAACATCATAGGTTATGCTCTCATGACATTTACGGTAATCTATCGAATTACTGCCTTTAATCTTTAATGTTGAAGGTCAATTGAGTGTCCAAAATAGTTGGGGCACTTGCAGAATTCTGAAGTTACCCAGGGGAAAAATAGGTACTTTGAGGTATACCTAAAGTGTACCTAAAGGCTACCTAAAAAGTACCTATCAGAATAGGTACGTTTTAGGTATACCTAAAAGATACCTATGGTTTTTGAGATATACCTAAAATGTACCCGATTTGGACTTTGAAATTCTCAAAGTACCTAAAACATACCCAATTTGGACTTTGAAATTCTCAAAGTACCTAAAACATACCCAATTTGGACTCTGAAATTCTCAAAGTACCTAAAATGTGCCTATGGTGGACTTTGAATATTTTAGAAATACCTATAATGTACCTAGTTTCAACTTAGTTTTTTTTTAGACTACCTAAAATGTGCCTCATATTGACTTCATTTCTGAATGTTACAAAGTGCCTAAAATGTACCTATTTTTGACTTAGGATTTTTCCATGCCAGGTCCAAGTATCTGAAATATGTTAGGATGGAGTAATATGTAACTATGATAAATTGATTGATGTACATATTAAGACTTGAATATATTCTACATTCTCAAATGTACTTCTTTCTTGTGTTTTCTGTGCATTAAATTACATAAAGTCTTGCAATTGGATGTGTCAAATTTCCTCAGAAATTTTCGTTTAATTATCTTCATATATATATAATCATTATTTATAAACAATAATACTATAAATTCATTATTTTTCCTTTTCAACATTTGTATAATCTTCTGTTCATCATTTAATCACAGTTATTTGAAAATTATAAGAAACAAATATGCTTGGTTTATGACGGTAATCAAAATCACAGGGCATTTCTAAACATGTAAATTTTCACACCTGCATTGGCATTAACTTAAATCTTCCCAAACATGGCCAATTTTAAAATTGTTTCACATCTTACAGGATGTAATAAACCATGTTTAGAACATTATGAAATAATTTTGATGACTTTCAGAACAGATTTACGTCAAAATACCTGTAATATTGGTGTGTTGAAATCCAGATTGAGATCGATGTACATGCAAAATAAATCCTTTAAATTTACATACAATTAAACAACTATCCATACATTCCATTAAAAGGGGTCTGGGGCCCATTATCCAGCTTGGATTAAACAAACACTCTACTTTATAGGTATGGAAATTATCGTTCAAATTAGTGATAAACACACGTGTAGTGAACATGTTCTCCAAGCTGCATGCCGTAAACCGATATGTATACAGTAAACAATTTTGTCGTAAATAGCTAGTCAGACTGATACTTGTGAGTAAATATTCTTTCCATTACAATAATACAAGGAATACTTTATTTATTTACTTTCATCAATCATCAACATCAAAATTGGTCGAAATATTTGTGCTGAAAGCTTCACTGACTGACTGAGGCATAGTCTGCATGCCGGAAACCAACAGTAAACACCGTTGTAGTAAATACGCTGTCGCTGATTAAATTATCTTTCTACTAGAATAACACCAGAAACACTTCAGTTATACAATTAAATCAATTAACAACTTCACCAGTTGAAATATTTGCCGAAAGTCTCACGGAGACAAGGATTTGTTTATGATGTACACATTGAACAGTTGGAAGGAGTACAAAGAAAGGCGACTAAACAACTACCGGGAATGGATAACCTATCTTATCCTGAGGGCTGAAGAAGTTTAAAACTCCCAAGATTTACAGACGTGTACGAGTTGACATGATAGAAACCTACAAGGCAGTTACAGGGAAATACGACAAAGGAGCAACCCAGTTCATAAGGATGTGGTCCGACACATCAGAGAGGTCTAGCACTAGGACAAACTCGCTGAAAATATTCCCCCAGCATACTAAAACATTGATCAGGAAGAACTCATTCTCCGTTAGGATTGCTTCAATATGGAACAACCTACCAGACCATGTCGTTACATCTAAGACATTGGACACCTTCAAAAACAGATTGGACAATCACTGGAACGAACAGGAAATCAAATACAATAACTATAAAGAGAATATCAGCTAGGAAGTGACTATAATCATAATATGTAACTAAAAATATTACGAGTCCAGCAAAGAGGATCTATAAGGAGCCTGTGCTGGAAAACATCATTAAGAATCATTAAGAATCATTAAGAATGTACAGGGGAATCCCGGTCGGGGAATCCCCTTTGTTGACCACGTGACTTTTCGCGGGAAAATAGAGGAAGGTGTTTACGGAAGTATTTGAAAATGTAAACAACCCAGGCTCTCCTTTGCCGTGCCTACAGACGATGTTTTTGTCCTGTATACCACAGAAAATCAACTTGATGGGGGTTTATTTCATGCCTGTTTGCTGATTCATCGGGAAGTTTCTAGTATAGCGGAGTTTAATATGTCAGAATTCAGGTACGTTTTCAATTTTCACCGTAGCTCAAATTACCGATTACAAGCAGCAGGTTGTAAATTTTAAAAATATCACAGAACCAAAATTTCTTGTTTTGGTAAATAAATAAGTCGTATAACTACTGAAAGCATGGCTTAGATTATTAGTATACCAAGTATTTCATGAATTTTGGACATAATTTAGATGAGTTTGAACGATTTTGATTGTTTATTATTATTATTATTTTTGAATTCACGGTTTGAGAAGAAAATATGTAGGCCTACTGTCTATTTGTTCTTTAGCTCAAAAAGTGTCTTTTATGGGTTTTGGTATGCGAGTTGTGATGTTTTGCACACCATATACTATTATTGAATTAAAAAATGTAACTTGTAATATTAATATATATCTGGACGTTGTCTTCATGCTGGCAACAGAAAAGTAGGTCTCATCAATAATCGTCACCGACATTGAAAAGAAAGAGAGTGCCCGGGTAATTTTCCTTAATATTCTGTTAAACAAAGGTGCAAAACTTTGATGATTGAAAGCTGTTACAAATATGCATGGAATATTTTGAAATACAAAGCATTTTATGGGTCCATATTTGCATGTAATTGGCTGGATTTTGATTAATTAAAATTATAATTCAAATATAAATTTGTGAAATTTATTTTTAAATTGGATACATAGTCTTATATGAATAAAGAAATCCAGCTATAGAAAGTAGAAGATATATATTTATCTTCAATTTGTACATAAATATGAAATTAAAATTTATTTGTTTATATTTTGGAATTTTATATACAGTATATTTCATATTTATGGTTCTAATGATTTAGTATTTATCTTGGTGAAATTTACTTCTTGATGTATATATGATGCTTCCAATTAACTTGTAATGATTCATATATTTTTTTTCCAGGAATATCAGAATGGGCCATGGTGAGGAAAGAAGAAAACAATCACAAGTTAGACCAATTATTGGAGATTTGCACCAATCAGACACTTTCATTGGTAAAAATACTCATAAATATGGAAATGAATTGTGAATTATCAATATTTGTGTGCAAAAGCAACTAATCAATTCATTCACAAATCTAGATGAATTAAAATATTAATTGAAATGATGATAATTCTAATTGAGAAACCACTAACATATTACATCATTCTTATAATTATTATAATTGGTCGCTATCCTTCATTCATTTTTTTTTTTACTTTCATCAGGTAATACTGCTGTGTGCATTGGAGTTAAAAAGTGGAGAAGACACTTCCCCCGGCATATACACTACAAAAGATGATTATATTAGGCGTGGTAATGTATGTAAGTATTTTATGAAAATAGATTAATTTCATGTACATGTAGGGTAAACTTCATGTTTAGTTTATTTTCAGTGTTGTATGCAAAGCAAATGTGACTAAGGGTATTTAATAGTTAAAAGAGGGGAAACAATTTAAACAAAAAAACTAAAATATTCGTTTTGGTGATAAAATCAATTCTTTATTAGGTAATGTTCTTTTTCGAAAACTTTTCCAGGTCCTAAATGTAAAATCAAGACCTTGATTTCAAAGGGTTATATGATCACTTATAACCTTGATTTCGCTGGAACATATCATAGCAAAACTGAAGGCAGTTCAAGAGAAAAAACTGACCAATCACAGGCCTGCAGCAGATCTAGAGATTTAGTGATGCTCAACTTCAAAGCCATGCAATGTACAGTTAGTTGAGTCTTTTGATGTATATCAAAGGACCAAACTATCTTCTCATCTGATGTCATACACAGAGCCTTCAGTTTCGCTATAACATATTCCCAGGGTGTAAAAGATTATAAGTGATCGTAACCCCTGGAAATCTAGGATGGGCCAAGTATTACTAGGCTCTTATACATATACTTCAATTCACTGGAACTTCTTGGTTTATATCTGGTGGGTTATCATGACCTACATTGTGACCTTTGACATACATATACAGTAGGACTTGAGTTAATTGTTGAGATGTGGAATGGTAGTCTCATTGAAAGAAATTCTTGTTGACTGTTAAATCAAAATGTGTAAGCATTTGTTTCCCTAAGTTGAGTAAAACAATTTTTAATGAGCTTATTATAATAAAGCGTTTGATTTGTTAATATTAGCAGAAATTTCAATATGTCTGCATCCAATGATGTAAAGTGGCCTTGCTTCATATTTTGTTAACTCTTGTTAACTCCTTCTGAATGTTTGCATATCTAGAATGCCGTTGTTTAGATGGTGTTAACCATTCATCAAATCTTTCAAAAACTGTTTCAGTGTTGAATTGCATTACTGATTACATATTTCGATAACTACTGGTGTTTAGATCTTTTGGATTCCTGCATGCTTTAATATTACCATTATTCTTTCAGTAAACTCCAACAAGAATCACCAGAACAACATTATGCTGTGCAAATCCATCCACATTGTGAAGAGATATATTCATCAGTTGCAATCGACATGGAAACACTGTACCCTTTCCCTAAGATTACATCGCCACATCCAGTGTCTTATGATGGATTAATTGATGTGAAAATGCTAAAAGGACATGGATAGTAAAGCTTTTGAAAATTACTGCATCGAACAGTGACTATGTATCTTGAATGATGTATTCAACTATCAATAATATTATGTTGATTATTTTTGTGACTTGCAATTGATCAGATTTGTTTTGTTTAAAAAGCAATTTTTAAAATTACAATAAACTTTTTAAATGTTTTCTATTTTCATATTTCTATATCATGTTTTTAATGAGTTGTGAGTTCATGTTAAAAAACATGGGACATGTTTTAGGTAGCTTTCGGGTACGTTTTAGGTAGCTCTCGGGTATGTTTTAGGTAGCTTTCGGGTATGTTTTAGGTAGCTTTCGGGTATGTTTTAGGTAGCTCTCGGGTATGTTTTAGGTAGCTCTCGGGTACCTTTTAGGTAGCTTTCGGGTATGTTTTAGGTAGCTTTCGGGTATGTTTTAGGTAGCTTTCGGGTACCTTTTAGGTAGCTTTCGGGTATGTTTTAGGTAGCTCTCGGGTACCTTTTAGGTAGCTTTCGGGTATGTTTTAGGTAGCTTTCGGGTATGTTTTAGGTAGCTTTCGGGTATGTTTTAGGTAGCTCTCGGGTAGCTTTCGGGTACATTTTAGGTAGCTTTCGGGTATGTTTTAGGTAGCTTTCGGGTATGTTTTAGGTAGCTCTCGGGTACCTTTTAGGTAGCTTTCGGGTATGTTTTAGGTAGGTTTTAGGTAGCTCTCGGGTACATTTTAGGTAGCTTTCGGGTATGTTTTAGGTACTTTGTATGTTTCGGGTATCTTTTAGGTATATTTCTCTGGGTATGTTTTAGGTAGCTTTCGGGTATGTTTTAGGCAGCTCTCGGGTACATTTTAGGTAGCTTTCGGGTATGTTTTAGGTACTTTGTATGTTTCGGGTATCTTTTAGGTAGTTCTCTGGGTATATCATAGGCAGCTTTCGGGTACTTTTTAGGCACATCATGCCACTAGGCACATATTAGGTATACCTAAACTGTGCCTAAAACATACCTAAAATGTACCTATATTGACTATATAAAACCCCTCATCATTCTCCCTCTTTTTCTTTCTTACCAAAAAAGTACCTAAGGTATACCTTAGGTACACCTTAGGTACACCTTAGGTACACCTAAAAAAGTACCTAAAAGGTACCTATTTTTCCCCTGTGTAATTATTTTGTAAAAAAAATACACCAGGTATGGTACAAGGCTGTATTACACGAATACCCCATCATCATGCAATACAAACTGGTGATGTCACTGTAGCCAACAAAATGATTGTCTCCACCATAAAATGTGATTGTCATTTTCAGGAACCAGGCTTGTATTATTGTAAAGGAAGCAAACGGCAGGATTTGCATTTAACATAGCATGCAATTTTCATGTATGGAGAAATGATTAGCTGTCACGGTTTTCTTGAGAACTTAATTATTACTGCAAAATGTTTAAAATGGTGGGATATCAATGGAAAATTGTTGCAAAAAGTTGAGTCATGAGAGAAAAATACCGTTTCACAAGTGGATTATCAGCAAACATTGTACTCGAAATCGTACTTTGTTTTATGAAGCATATGTATATTCTACCATTAAGATCACAAAATGTTGTAAAGTAATCAATGTAGCAAATCTAATGATAGCTGTGTCCGTACTGCGCATAGAAGGTTCAGTGCAATCAGAGTAGCTATACAGAGTGTATGTGATTAACAGGTGAGTCATGATCTCGTATCAAAAGTCCGAGTGTATGAGACTCTAAGTCACTACATAACCAGTCCTATAAGTCACCACATAACCAGTCCTATAAGTCATCACATAACCAGTCCTATAAGTCACCACATAACCAGTCCTATAAGTCACCACATAACCAGTCCTATAAGTCACCACATAACCAGTCCTATAAGTCACCACATAACCAGTCCTATAAGTCACCACATAACCAGTCCTATAAGTCACCACATAACCAGTCCTATAAGTCACCACATAACCAGTCCTATAAGTCATCACATAACCAGTCCTATAAGTCATCACATAACCAGTCCTATAAGTCACCACATAACCAGTCCTATAAGTCACCACATAACCAGTCCTATAAGTCACCACATAACCAGTCCTATAAGTCACCACATAACCAGTCCTATAAGTCATCACATAACCAGTCCTATAAGTCATCACATAACCAGTCCCCTATAAGTCACCACATAACCAGTCCTATAAGTCACCACATAACCAGTCCTATAAGTCACCACATAACCAGTCCTATAAGTCACCACATACCACAGTCCTGTAAGTCACCACATAACCAGTCCTATAAGTCACCACATAACCAGTCCCTATAAGTCACCACATAACCAGTCCTATAAGTCACCACCACAAACCAGTCCTATAAGTCACCACATAACCAGTCCCTATAAGTCACCCACATAAGTCACCACATAACCAGTCCTAATAAGTCACCACATAACCAGTCCTATAAGTCACCACATAACCAGTCCTATAAGTCACCACATAACCAGTCCTATAAGTCACCACATAACCAGTCCTATAAGTCACCACATAACCAGTCCTATAAGTCACCACATAACCAGTCCTATAAGTCACCACATAACCAGTCCTGTAAGTCACCACATAACCAGTCCTATAGTCATATACCAGTCTATAAGTCATCAATAACCAGTCCTATAAGTCATCACATAACCAGTCCTATAAGTCATCCACATAACCAGTCCTATAAGTCACCACATAACCAGTCCTATAAGTCACCCACATAACCAGTCCTATAAGTCATCACATAACCAGTCCCTATAAGTCACCACATAAACCAGTCCTATAAGTCACATAACCACTATATCCCACATAACCAGTCCTATAATTCATCACATAACCAGTCTTATAAGTCCTTAACCAGTCCTATAAGTCAACATAACCAGTCCTATAAGTCATCACATAACCACTATAGTCACCACATAACAGTCCTATAAGTCACCACATAACCAGTCCTATAAGTCACCACATAACCAGTCCTATATAGTCACCACATAACCAGTCCTATAAGTCATCACATAACCAGTGCTATAAGTCACCACAAAACCAGTCCTATTAAGTCACCACATAACCAGTCACTATAAGTCACCACATAAACCAGTCCCTATAAGTCACCACACAATAACCAGTCCTATAAGTCATCACATAACCAGTCCTATAAGTCACCACATAACCAGTCCTATAAGTCACCACATAACCAGTCCTTGTATGTCACCACATAACCAGTCCTATAAGTCACCACAAAACCAGTCCTATAAAGTCATCACATAACCAGTGCTATAAGTCACCACATAAACCAGTCCTATAATGTCTTCACATAAACAGTCCTGTAAGTCACCACATAACCAGTGCTATAAGTCACCACAAACCAGTCCTATAAGTCACCACATAACCAGTCCTGTAAGTCACCACATAACCAGTGCTATAAGTCACCACATCAAAACCAGTCCTAATAAGTCATCCAACATAACCAGTCCTATAAGTCACCACATTAACCACAGTCCAGTCTTATAAGTCACCACATAACCAGTCCTATAAGTCACCACATAACCAGTCCTATAGAAGTCACCACATAACCAGTCCTATAAGTCATCACATAACCAGTCCTATAAAGTCACCACAAAACCAGTCGTATATAGATCATCACATAACCAGTCCTATAAGTCACCACATAACCAGTCCTATATAAAGTCACCACAAAACCAGTCCTATAAGTCATCACATAACCGTTGTAAGTTCCACATAACCAGTCCTAAAGTCACCCAGTCCTATAATCATCAGTAACCTATATGTAAGTCACCACATAACCAGTCCTGTAAGTCACCACATAACAGTGCTATAAGTCATCATCCAAAACCAGTCTATATAAGTCACTCACATAACCAGTTTTGTAAGTCATCAGCACATAACCAGTCCTATAAGTCACCACATAACCAGTGTCCTGTTAAGTCATCACATAACCAGTCCTATAAGTCACTCACATAACCAGTCCTATAAGTCACCACATTAACCAGTCCTATAAGTCACCACATAACCAGTCCTATAAGTCACCTAACAAAACCAGTTCCTATAAGTCATCCACATAACCAGTCCTATAAATCTAATACACAAATAACCAGTCCTATAAAGTCACCACAATAACCAGTCCTATAATTCACACATAACCAGTCCTATAAGTCATCCACCTTAACCAAGTGCCTATAAGTCACCACAAAACCAAGTCCTATAAGAGTCACACATAAGTCCTAAGTCCACCACATAAAGTGTCCTGGTACAGTTCATCACCATAACCAGTCCTATAAGTCATCACATAACAACCAGTCCTATAAGTCACCACATAACCAGTCCTTTAGTGTCCACATAAGTCATCACATAACACAGTCCTAAAATGTCATCACCATAACTCAGTCAGTCCTATAAGTCACCCACATTAACCAGTCCTATAAAGTAAATCACATAACCAGTCCTATAAGTAAGTCAATCCACATATTCAGTCCTATAAGTCATCACATAACCAGTCCTATAAGTCATCACATAACCAGTCCTATAAGTCACCACATAACCAGTCCTATAAGTCACCACATAACCAGTCCTGTAAGTCACCACAATAACCAGTCGCTATAAGGTCACCACAATAACCAGTCCTATAAGTCACCACACTTAACCAGTCCTATAAGTCCACCACATAACCAGTCCTATAAGTCACCCACATAACCAGTCCTATAAGTCACCACATATAACCAGTCCTGTAATTTCACCACATAACCAGTCCTATTAGTCACCACATAACCAGTCCTATAAGTCACATAACCAGTTCTATAAGTCATCACATAACCAGTCCTATAAGTCACCACATAACCAGTCCTATAAGTCATACATAACCAGTCCTATAAGTCACCACATAACCAGTCCTATAAGTCACCACATAACCAGTCCTATAAGTCACCACATAACCAGTCCTATAAGTCACCACATAACCAGTCCTATAAGTCATCACATAACCAGTCCTATAAGTCACCACATAACCAGTCCTATAAGTCACCACATAACCAGTCCTATAAGTCACCACATAACCAGTCCTATAAGTCACACATAACCAGTCCTATAAGTCATCACAAAACCAGTCACATAACCCAGTTATAAGTCACCACATAACCAGTCCTATAAGTCACCACATAACCAGTCCTATAAGTCACCACATAACCAGTCCTATAAGTCACTCACATAACCAGTCCTATAAGTCATCACATAACCAGTCCTGTAAGTCATCACATAACCAGTCCTATAAGTCACCACAAAACCAGTCCTATAAGTCATCACACATAACCAGTCCTGTAAGTCACCACATAACCAGTCCTATAAGTCACCACATAACCAGTCCTATAAGTCACCACATAACCAGTCCTATAAGTCACCACATAACCAGTCCTATAAGTCACCACATAAACCAGTCCTGTAAGTCACCACATAACCAGTCCTATAAGTCACCACATAACCAGTCCTATAAGTCACACATAACCAGTCCTATAAGTCACCACATAACCAGTCCTATAAGTCACCACATAACCAGTCCTATATAAGTCACCACATAACCAGTCCTATAAGTTCACCACATAACCAGTCCTGTAAGTCACCACATAACCAGTCCTATAAGTCACCACATAACCAGTCCTATAAGTCACCACATAACCAGTCCTATAAGTCACCACATAACCAGTCCTATTAAGTCACCACATAACCAGTCCTATAAGTCACCACATAACCAGTCCTATAAGTCACACACATAACCAGTCTTGTAAGTCACATCACATAACCAGTTCCTATAAGTCATTACATAACCAGTCCTATAAGTCACCACATAACCAGTCCTATAAGTCATCACATAACCAGTCCTATAAGTCACCACATAACCAGTCCCTATAAGTCACCACATAACCAGTCCTATAAGTCATCACATAACCAGTCCTATAAGTCACCACATAACCAGTCCTATATAGTCACCACATAACCAGTCCTATAAGTCACCACATAAAACCAGTCCTATAAGTCACCACATAACCAGTCCTATAAGTCTCACCACATAACCAGTCCTATAAGTCACCACATAACCAGTCCTATAAGTCACCACATAACCAGTCCTATAAGTCATCACATAACCAGTCCTATAAGTCATCACATAACCAGTCCTATAAGTCATCACATAACCAGTCCTATAAGTCACCACATAACCAGTCCTATAAGTCACCACATAACCAGTCCTATAAGTCACCACATAACCAGTCCTATAAGTCACCACATAACCAGTCCTTATAAGTCACCACATAACCAGTCCTATAAGTCACCACATAACCAGTCCTATAAGTCACCACATAACCAGTCCTATAAGTCACCACATAACCAGTCCTATAAGTCACCACATAACCAGTCCTATAAGTCACCACATAACCAGTCCTATAAGTCACCACATAACCAGTCCTATAAGTCATCACATAACCAGTCCTATAAGTCACCACATAACCAGTCCTATAAGTCACCACATAACCAGTCCTATAAGTCACACATAACCAGTCCTATAAGTCACCACATAAACCAGTCCTATAAGTCATCACATAACCAGTCCTATAAGTCACCACATAACCAGTCCTATAAGTCATCACAATAACCAGTCCTATAAGTCACCACATAACCAGTCCTATAAGTCACACATAACCAGTTTTAAGTCACCACATAACCAGTCCTATAAGTCACCACATAACCAGTCCTATAAGTCACACCACATAACCAGTCCTATAAGTCACCACATAACCAGTCCTATAAGTCACCACATAACCAGTCCTATAAGTCATCACATAACCAGTGCTATAAGTCACCACAAAACCAGTCCTATAAGTCATCACATAACCAGTTTTGTAAGTCACCACATAACCAGTGCTATAAGTCACCACAAAACCAGTCCTATAAGTCACCACATAACCAGTCCTATAAGTCACCACATAACCAGTCCTATAAGTCACCACATAAACCAGTCCTATAAGTCACCACATAAACCAGTCCTATAAGTCACACATAACCAGTCCTATAAGTCACACATAACCAGTCCTATAAGTCACCACATAACCAGTCCTATAAGTCACCACATAACCAGTCCTATAAGTCACCACATAACCAGTCCTATAAGTCACCACATAACCAGTCCTATAAGTCACCACATAACCAGTCCTATAAGTCATCACATAACCAGTCCTATAAGTCACCACATAACCAGTCCTATAAGTCACCACATAACCAGTCCTATAAGTCACCACATAACCAGTCCTATAAGTCATCACATAACCAGTCCTATAAAGTCACCACATAACCAGTCCTATAAGTCACCACATAACCAGTCCCATAAGTCACCACATAACCACTATAAGTCACCACATAACAGTCTATAAGTCACCACATAACCAGTCCTATAAGTCACCACATAACCAGTCCTATAAGTCACCACATAACCAGTCCTGTAAGTCACCACATAACCAGTAGTCACCACATAAAGTCACCACATAACCAGTCCTATAAGTCACCACATAACCAGTCTATAAAGTCACCACAATAACCAGTCCTATAAGTCACCACATAACCAGTCATATAAGTCACCACATAACCAGTCCTATAAGTCATCACATAACCAGTCATATAAGTCACCACATAAACCAGTCCTGTTAAGTCATCACATAACCAGTCCTATAAGTCACCACATAACCAGTCCTATAAGTCATCACATAACCAGTCCTATAAGTCACCACATAACCAGTCCCTTAAGTCACCACATAACCAGTCTTGTAAGTCACCACATAACCAGTCCTATAAGTCACCACATAACCAGTCCTATAAGTCACCACATAACCAGTCCTATAAGTCACCACATAACCAGTCCTGTAAGTCACCACATAACCAGTCCTATAAGTCATCACATAACCAGTCCTATAAGTCATCACATAACCAGTCCTATAAGTCACCACATAACCAGTCCCTATAAGTCACCACATAACCAGTCCTATAGTCACCACATAACGTCCCAGTCCAGTTTAAGTCACCACATAACCAGTTCTATAAGTCACCACATAACCGTCCTAAGTCACCATATAAGTCAGTCACCACATAAACAGTCCTGTAAGTCATCACATAACCAGTCCTATAAGTCACCACATAACCAGTCCTATAAGTCATCACATAACCAGTTTTAAGTCACCACATAACCAGTCCTATAAGTCACCACAAAACCAGTCCCAATAAGTCACCTACATAACCAGTCCTATAAGTCACCACATAACCAGTCCTATAAGTCACCACAAAACCAGTCCTATAAGTCACCACATAACCAGTCCTATAAGTCACCACAATACCAGTCCTATAAGTCACCACATAACCAGTCCTATAAGTCACCACATAACCAGTCCTATAAGTCACCACATAACCAGTCCTATAAGTCATCACATAACCAGTCCTATAAGTCACCACATAACCAGTCCCTATAAGTCACCACATAACCAGTCCTATAAGTCACCACATAACCAGTCCTATAAGTCAACACATAACCAGTCCTATAAGTCACCACATAACCAGTCCTATAAGTCACATCACATAAACCAGTCCTATAAGTCACCACATAACCAGTCCTATAAGTCACCACATAACCAGTCCTATATAGTCACCACATAACCAGTCCTATAAGTCACCACATAACCAGTCCTATAAGTCACCACATAACCAGTCCTATAAGTCACCACATAACCAGTCCTGTAAGTCATCACATAACCAGTGCTATAAGTCACCACAAAACCAGTCCTATAAGTCATCACATAACCAGTTTTGTAAGTCACCACATAACCAGTGCTATAAGTCACCACAAAACCAGTCCTATAAGTCACCACATAACCAGTTTTGTAAGTTACCACATAACCAGTGCTATAAGTCACCACAAAACCAGTCCTATAAATCATCACATAACCAGTCCTGTAAGTCACCACATAACCAGTCACCACATAACCAGTGCTATAAGTCACCACAAAACCAGTCCTATAAATCACCACATAACCAGTCCGATAAGTCACCACATAACCAGTCTTGTTACATAACCAGTCCTATAAGTCACCACATAACCAGTCCTATAAGTCACCACATAACCAGTCCTATAAGTCACCACATAACCAGTCCTATAAGTCACCACATAACCAGTCCTATAAGTCACCACATAACCAGTCCTATAAGTCACCACATAACCAGTCCTATAAGTCACCACATAACCAGTCCTATAAGTCACCACATAACCAGTCCTATAAGTCACCACATAACCAGTCCTATAAGTCACCACATAACCAGTCCTATAAATCATCACATAACCAGTCCTATAAGTCACCACATAACCAGTCCTATAAGTCACCACATAACCAGTCCTATAAGTCACCACATAACCAGTCCTATAAGTCACCACATAACCAGTCCTATATGTCACCACATAACCAGTCCTGTTGATCACCACATAACCAGTCCTATAAGTCCTCACGTAACCAGTCCTATAAGTCATCACATAACCAGTCCTATAAGTCACCACATAACCAGTCCCGTAATTCACCACATAACAAGTCCTGTTAGTCATCACATAACTTGTCCTATAAGTCATCACATAACCAGTCCCGTAATTCACCACATAACCAGTCCCGTATTTCACCACATAACCAGTCCTATAAGTCACCACATAACCATTTCTATAAGTCTCCACATAACCAGTCCTATAAGTCATCATCCACATAACCAGTCCTATAAGTCATCACATAACCAGTCCTATAATTCACCACATAACCAGTCCTATAAGTCACCACATAACCAGTCCTGTTAATCACCACATAACTAGTCCTATAAGTCACCACATAACCAGTCCTGTAAGTCACCACATAACCAGTCCTATAAGTCACTACATAACCAGTCCAATAAGTCATCACAAAACCAGTCCTATAAGTCACCACATAACCAGTTGGGGTCTAATGAAGTACCCTTGGCAGTGGAAAATCCACACAAGGAGAAATACACTATAAGGCACTAATAGGCTTTTTATTTACGATGGCTGAATAAATTTTCCCCCCAATGGATATTTTGGTGTTATTCCGTACCTAGTCTCATATAGAGCTTCGGATATGAAACAATCTGGATATTAACCACCGACTATACCGGCCACATCTTGTAGCTGTGTGTTTTCTAATCCTTAACAACATTAACTACAGCCATTTTTACAGCACGTTGGTTCTCTTTGGGGTTTTGTTAAAGAGATTCTGGTGCTCGAATTCTGCAAATATCCCCTTGTCTCTGGGTGTGGCTGGGTTTTTGTTAAAGAGATACTGATGCTCGAATTCTAAAAAGATCCCCTTGTCTCTAGGCGTGGCTGGGTTTTTGTTAAAAAGATACTGATGCTCGAATTCTACAAAGATCCCCTTGTCTCTAGGCGTGGCTAGATAACTAATATTCAGTGGATGTGTTATATTGTTTGCAGTAGAGATTTCTGCCTGAATGTAAAAAATAAACATTTATCTAACTAAAAAGTTCTCTCTGCTTAATTAAAGCTGACAATGCAAGTTAAAAAGTATACATTTGAGGGTTTTTTTTCAATATTTTTTTCAGCCCTTTTCTGAGACAGCCCCTTGCGTTTCTAAGGACAGGCAGTCGCCATTTTGTTTTAACTCTGCTTGAATACAACACCGGGTACCGACCCCTATATTAAGCGCGTGAACCACACACACGCGCAATCAGTCGAACGTCGCTGTTCAAGGTGTAACAACTACATGTAACACCTGACCGTAACGTTGAAAATAGACCTCCGTTGAAAATTGACCTCGAATGCCGTTGAAAATTGAACATCCCGTTGAAAATTGACAGCGTATAGGGTCAATTCTCAACGGCAGGTCTGTTGAAAAATGACCGTTGAAAAATAACCTTGGCAAACTCTCAACGGATAGTTTGTTGAAAAATAACCTTAGTACATACACATATATAGCTGTTGCACAAACATAATTCTCGAATTCTGTTATCGCCATTATTTAAATTACGTAATCACCACGATTTGAATTGAAGTTTTGTATTGCTATCATCGTAACAAATACCTCATTTAAATATTTTAGGTGCTTGTGTGTTTATTACGAAGAATACGGTACATCAAAACTTTCATTTTTCTATAGTTATTTTGTCCGTCCGTCCGTGTAGATACTTTTAAGTGTTCTCAAACTGAGGATTTGCTATATAACACTGAGGTAACGCAGTAAATAAAAAGGAACGTTGTTATGAACTGCATGCAAACTTTGTACTGTGTGGTGTTCACTTCCGAGTACCAGTGGATAGTGTTACAAAACTATAATTATGGGATATTATTTATTTGATTTTTAATGTTTGTTTTGTGATTATATTTTTGACGACGATTTTTATTTTTTTAAATCTATTTTATTTTCGAAGATTTTACATATACAGATACATGGTTATCTCACTCACACTATACACACCTCCTCACATAATATTCAGCATAATTTCAATATATTGCCATCTTCATGTATTAAAATCATCCTCAAAAATTGACCATCACATTCACATCCCACAGCCTCATCAAAGATCATCATTCATACTCACATCGTCATTGATTAAGCATAATTCGTCCAAGATAATCATACACAATCGACCCACTCACCTCCTCATTCAACATGACATAAATATAATATTATCATCATGAGTCATCATCCTTATAACATTAATCATCATATACACTTACATCATCGTTCAATATGATATCAATAAGATTATCATCCTCATCAGTGGTCAACAAGCACATCAACATTCATCATAAAATCATTGTATCATTTTATACTTATCATCAACACAATTACATTATTCATCCTTATCATCTATCACCCTACAAGCATAATACCATAACATTACAGTTCAACATGACTTCAATATATATTTTCATTATTAACATACCCTAATCATTATCATACTTTTAAATGTGATCAAATAAAAAAAACTAAGTCTCTGACACATCAGACACGTCAGACTTTCAGATATTATGGCTCATTATATATATATAATTACTTACACAAGTAGAAGAGCATAACATATATCAATGATGTATGTAATTTTCTACCATAATAAGCGCTGTTATTCAACTCTCAGGGTATCCAATAAACGATGCAGCTGTTGATTAACAAGTTGTTTATACCACACGTGGTATAAACCCTGTACGCATTCTGATTGGCTGGCACGATGAACTTTGACCGAACTACGTCTTTCTCAGTGTCGTATCACCTTTTGTCAACGTCATCAATAATCGAGTGACGTCATGCTATGCTGTGATATCGCCGCTTGACACCAAAACTGCTGCGTACTTATCCTCGTCGTATTTCTATCGGCTAAAATCGGATATTATTGTGGTAGAAACAGGTCTCACGACTCCTGGTTGTTGGATATGAAATTTATTCCACACTCGTAAGTTATTTTTTTAAAGCTCGTGTCTTTTGTAACTTTTAAAAAATAACTAACTCGTATGGAATAAATTCCATATCCAACAACCACTCGCTGCCTCTATTTAGTGTATAGCATGACAAAGTTAATTTAGTCAAGTTCAACAAGTTTTATCCACTTTTTCCATTCGTTAACAAATTTTGCGTGAAAATACTCCCCTTTAATGTAAGCAATGTGTCTCTGTACTTTATAGTAATCTTGAATCAAACTAATCAAAACCATGACATTTAATGAACCATGTGAGCATCTGGTTTTATATATGTAGGGTTTAATAAGAAGGATAATTTCATTGTCAATTTTTAATACTTCTCAATATTCCATGAAACTGAAGATAGTTTGTAACATTAACCTGTAACTCACAAAATTCTCCCAAAGAGTAAAAGGAGCAAGATGTTTTATCCTTAATTAAATCATATATTTTCGTAATACCATTATTAAACAAGTTTCGAAAAAACACAGTTATTTTATCAACAAAATATATTAGTATTATACCACAAAGCACAGAACAATTGTGATTCTTGTACGGTTCTTCTTTTAACCTGAGTTTGTACCATGCATTAAAAACGTCATTCCAAAAAAACATAACTTTTGTGAGCTTGAATTTGTTTTATGTATTCGCAACCACAGTTTGCCAAAATATGAGGATTTAACTAAGTTTTTAAAATGCATAGCCATTTCCCTTCTGACCTGAAAATCCTTCTTACCCATCCAATTTTTAAAGATTCAATAAATACGATTTATTTTATGTCGCAAATTATATCTGACAAACAACTGAACTCGCCTTATGAGGGTTGCGTACAGGAACACAAGTTGTAGGCATTAAAACAAAAACAAAAATCAAAAGAAGTCTGCAATTTCTTGCGCTTTTGCAGCTATCGCTGCTCTTCAGGAGATGTTTAAAGAATTTGTGCAGTCAAAAATGATAATTTCAGTTTATGCTGGAAATGGCTTTATTAGCACGTGTAGAAACCTCTCCGTACCGCGCGCGACCGGAATAACCCGTAAGCCGACGATATCGGGGTCAAATTTTCTGACCACCCGATTATGCATATTTTCTAGCTCTAAAGCGTGTGACGTCACAATAGTCCGTGGCTTATAGCTGTACTATAACTGATGTGCTATCACTTATATCGACGGTCACAGGAAAAGCCGATCAACGATTTTTTATGATGACTTTTGAGTGAAGTTAATCGTACAATAACTTTGGCTCGAATGTAAATAACTAAAAGAGTGAAATTCGATGTTTCAAATACTCTAATTTATGCTCTAATAGCAGGTATCTTCGTGTAATTATGAAAGAAAATCCGCACAGAAATAAAAGTTTCGGATTTTTTTTGTCGAGGAATTCAGCAACGAATAAGCTTTAATTAGATAATATTTTCCAGTAGTCTGTATCTTTGATACATTGTGAATTGCAAAGTTTGTGACTGTAAAATGAAATTTTACGTAACAAGTAAAGAAATCCTTGATTAAAGCATCGAGGATATGATGCTTGACGTACGTACACACTGATGATTGATCATTACAAACATTGTCTTGTGTGTTTCTAACCGAATAAATTGAGATACATTTATTACAATACCGTAATACGTTTCAACATGTGGTAGAAAGAATTTATTTTTGATATTATAAAAGATCAAAATATTGAAATATTAAGCTAAATAAACTATTTTTTAAGACAGTACGGTCGCGTTCAATTTTTAATCGATATACGAATAGATACACCGATATAGATATATAATTAGCCATGTCTTTGGTTTGATGGTTATGTAATACCAGGACCAGGATGTTGTTTACCTGTACGCGACGCCATTCATCGAACTCATCTGTAATTACCTGGCCGCGGGCAATTTGCTATTCGGTTGACTATATCGGGTATTTGGTATTGTCTTACTGTCAATCAGGCTATGACATCCGTTAATTGGATTGTGATTTGAATTATGGAAACCCCGTACATCAATGCTCTAGGTATTTTATTGTCACCTCCATTTCTAAAATGAAGATGTAAAAGCAAATGGAAATAAAATATCCCTGATCATACCTAGGAATATATATTACACACATACATATATATATATATGTCGTACACAGATAAAATAATAATGGAAGTTGACTTATTCAGAAACAAAAATGGTTCTAAGAACTATTTCAACTAAAGGTTTAACCTTAAAAGTTATTCCAGTCAAGTACTGTAATAACGTAATCGTGGCATATAGCAATCTTCCGTAATTTCTAAGGTATAAGCAAGAATTCTAAGCATGTATTTTCACCGTTTCGAATCTACATGTATAGTCATACAAGAAGGGTTACAGCATTACCACACTAAATATACTTATTTAAATATCACTAAGTATGTTCATATATCACACTATTAAAATCTCGGTATGATATACAAAAGGATCGACAATGAATAGGCTATTTTAAGGATTAGTATAATTTTTAAATAATGATTTTTTTTAAATCTACACTTATATTGTATCTAAAATCATAGATCAAAAAAATATCATTGTTGTATGCATGTCTGCTTTGTAGTAAACGTTATGGATAAAGTTTCAAAGGCAACAATATAGATATACATATTATTTTCGGTATAAGATCGGGGCTCGGCACCATAAAACTTTCTCAGACAGATTTTTTACTCAAGTCAATGTTAGATCATAGACTTGAGTAAAAAATCTGTCTGAGAATAGTTTTATGGTGCCGTGTTTGCATCGTTATAGCAGAAGTTTGAAATAAAAACACGCATTATAGATATATTCATGCTTATTTTTGTGATTTTACTCATAAAAAGATAGTGTTACATTATACTGTTTTTATTACACAGAATTTTACATAATATTAATATTCTATCTAAATCTCAGTCCAGACTGATCTGAACATCAATTTGATATCGTTATCAAAGTGGACTGATTATCTAATCTAAAGTTAGATATGTTTGAAATGGTGTAAATGGAATGTTTTGAAACTGAAAATATCTACATCATAAAGCTAGAATAACCATTTACTCGAAAAACTCAAATTGTATATCTAACGTATACGTATATACATTGTATGCTGTATACATGTATAGTACTAGCAGGCTTACGTTGTGTAGCCGCGGACTACTCTGACATCACAAGACCACGTGACCGCCTAGCTCATTATCTCTGAACCGTAGTCGACACTACCCGTAAATCACGATCAAAACCAACCGATAGCGCTAAAAGCTAGGCGATTCGTTGGGCGGGACTTGATTTTTCATTCATCCAAAGCAATATCCTGACGTATTATCAAAAAAAAAAATTTGGCTGCACAAATCCTTTAATATATATATATATATATAATATTTAAGTAAAAAAGAACCGTATCCATGTGATGGTTTCCATATACATAAAAAGAAAACACAACTAGAAAACAGTATTTTCCTCCCTAGCGCTTTCTCGGCTCATGCTGTGATATCGCCGCTTGACACCAAAACTGCTGTTGGATTGCGTACGTATCCTCGTCGTATTTCTATCGGCTAAAATCGGATATTATTGAGCCGAGAAAGCGCTAGGGAGGAAAAAACTGTTTTATAGTTGTGTTTTCTTTATATATATATATATAAAAGAACAATGTCCATGTGATGGTTTCCATATACATAAAAAAAACCACAACTATAAAACAGTTTTTTCTCCCTAGCGCTTTCTCGGCTCATGCCGGTCTTCAGGGGTTTCAAACCCCTGAAGACCGGCATGAGCCGAGAAAGCGCTAGGGAGAAAAAACTGTTTTATAGTTGTGTTTTTTTTATGTATATATATATATATATATATATATAATAAGACCAACAAGACCACTCAAGATTTTAAAACATGTTTTCGTGACAGATGCGCCTCTTTGAGTTTGTACTTAAAACTATTTCGACGTTTACCACATATATCTTTCCGAGACTCAAATTCAAACAATATTTTGATAGAAATCCCTTAATAATCTAAAATATGACTGTTGTGCATAAATATGTACATGCATCTTACAAGTATTTCAACTTAACAACAACTTTCTCAGCGAAATTGTCGGTGTCACATAGAAGATTAAACGCACTCGGATCTATTGTTCCGTTCCCTCGATTTTGTATGGAACATCTGTGGAAGACTTCACAAAGATATTCTGGACATGGCCTTGCTCCATACAAATATCCTCGTCGTTTTCATGCGTTTTCCTCGGTATTGACATACACGACGGGCTCAAAATGTCCGTGTATATTTTTAATATTTATTTTTTTTATATTCAACTACTTTTCCCGTATACCAAGGTGGTGTATACAACAGCCACGAACATTCAACATCCTCGTTTTATTCACAATATACGTATAATGTTTGTGTTCAGTTTCGTTGCCATAGCCAATATTTCTTATTCTGTGTCCCATGTGCCAACTTCTCCTATTTGAGTTTCTTAACGTATGCGTGTACTGGTGTAGAGGTGATGTTGTTGAAAACGTTCTCGTTCTGTTTCATGTAATCGATTATATATGTAATCGCGTATCAACACATGATATAACTGTACCCCAAACAACACATAACTTAATGCTCTAAATAGGCAATTTCCTTCTCCTCTCTTTGGAATCGTATTCCTGGCACGGGTACATACATCAATGTATTGTGACGTGGAGTCTGGATGATAATTTCTTACCCTTATGCATTCCAAACTGAGCGGATGAGTATCAGCCTGCAATTTTCTGTCCACCCTCGTAAACAAAATAGGTTTTGCGCGTTCCGTTTCAACATGCGTGCAAGTAATTGTGTCGTCTCCTTCATGTAAATCTGACTGGTACACGTACGAGAAAGTTGTTCCTGAATAATCAGTATTCGGAGATGATCCATTTCCTTCTGTGTTGAGATAAAATTCATATCCACATTCCCATGCATGGATTATGGTATCATATCAGTTGTTCCTTTTTCACTACTACCGCGTCAGAACATCGGTTGTCCTACAAGTAGTGCTTCAGTCTACTAGCATTGATGATGCTACGCAAACCTTCAAGGCGATATGTCCCTTTCGGAAGAACAGATTCATCTTGTATGGGCCAAGCCATCGGGAATCAAGCTTTCTTCCTTTTCTCGTGTTTTTCGTGGTGTTATGGAAAAGGACTTATGGAATATTGTTTTTGACGCTTTTTTGTCATGATAATGTCTTTGTCGACCCTGTGCCCGCTTCACGTATTCCGATGCCTGTTTCCGTTATGCAGCTAAGTTGACAAAACACTTCATCCTCAACTGCAGAGCGGCTCATTTGGGAAATCCTCTCCAACAACAGATAAATCCAGTTCAACTGACAGCACAGCTTTCTTACCTTATACTAGTGAGAATGGGTCAATTTTGGTAGACTCGGAATTCGCCTTTCTGTATGCAAACAGGATAGAATCCAACTTTTTGTCCCAGTCGTCGCTATTTTCGTTTGTATATGACGAAATCGTTGTACATAGTGTCCAGTTATACCTCTCTGTAAGGCCCACGGACTGTGGATGATAAGGAGAAGCTATTCGATGCTGTATCCCCATTCTTTTGCAAAGAGCTTATTTTATTATGTTACAAAATTCGCGCCCTTGCTCGGTTATAAGAGTTTTTGGAATACTATGATTCGAATGTTGTGTTGATGTGTGTTGTTGTGTTGTGTGTTGTATTGTGTTGTTGATTTGTGTTGCGTTGTGTGTTGTTGTATGTTGTGTGTTGTTTTGTTATATTTTTTGTGTTGTGTGAAGTTTTGTTATGTTATGTGATGTTGTGTTGGGTGTTGTGTTGTTTTGTAGTGTTGTATGTTGTGGTGTGATGTTGTGTTGTTTTGTGACGTTTTGATGTTGTGTTGTGTGTTGTTGTGTGTTATGATGTTGTGTGGTGGTGTTGTATGATGTGTTGTGTGTTGATATGTTGTGTTGTCGTATGGTGTTGTTATGTGTTGTGATGTTGTTGTGTTGTTGTGTGTTGTGTTGTTGTGTGGTGTTATCATTTGGTGTTGTTTTATGTTGTACTATTGTGTATTGTGGTGTTGTTGTGTTGTGTGTTGTTGTGTAATGTTTTGTTGTGTGTGTGATGTTGTGTGTTGTTGTATTTTATGTTGTTGTGTGTTATGTTGTTGTGTGGTGTTGTTGTATGTTGTTGTGCTGTGTGCTATTTTGTGTTGTGGTGTGTTGTGGTGTGGTGTGGTGTGGGTTTTCTCTAGGTACTCTGGCTTTCCACTTCTAAACCAAATTAATTAATGCATTTGTCCGACAACTTTTGCTAATTTATGCACTTATTTTCTTCATGATATCGTAAAAAAATCGATAAAAATGTACAAAAATAATATACTTGGCCTTTGATAAAAATAAAGACCATGAATTTTGGCAAAGTAAGATAGAAAGTAATGAAAAAACGAGTTCTTACCCGAGGTCAGTTTTCAACGGGGTGCATTTTCAACGGGTCGGTCAACGGACCCCCGTTGAAAACTGACCTCGGGTCATTTTTGAACGCTGAAAAATGACCCCAAAAACCGGTGAAAACTGAACATTAAGCGCACATTTCACATCGACCTGTTGGAAATTGACTCCGTGGAAAGGTGACCCCATAAGAACTCGTTTTTTATTACGTAACCCAACTTTCCCGATGACTGGCCTCAGTCGACTATCTATATATCTTGCTTTGGAAAAAATGAATGCCAAAATTCCAGGTCTTTATTTTTATCAAAAGCAAAGATTAATTTTTTGTACATTTTTACCGATTTTTTTACGATATTATGAAGAAAATAAGTGCAGAAATAAGCAAAACCTTGTCGGACAAATGCATTAATTTGGTTTGGTTTGTTTTTGCTTTATGTGCTATTAACAGTCAGGCTAATTTCAGGACGTGCCAGGTTCAGGAGGTAGTGAAAAGCCAGAGTACCTAGAGAAAAACCACACCACACACCACACAACACAACATACAACACCACAACAAACAACAATACCACACGACAACCAAACACATCAACACACAACACAAAATCATACAACACAACACAACACAACAACATAACAGACATCAACATACAACATCAAACACACAACAAAACATTACACAACAACACAACAACAATACAGCACACAACAACACCACAACACACAACATCACCAAAACACAAAACAACACAACACAGAACAACAACGCAGTACACAATGACACAACACACAACAACACCAAACGAAAACATAACATCACAAGGCAACACAACAGCACAACTAAACATCACACAACAACACAACACCATGTAACAACACACAACACAACACCACACAACACAAAAACGCAAAATACGACAACACAACACCACACAACCACACAACACCTTACAACACAACAACACACCAACAACACAACACCACACAGCCACACAACACAACAATACTACAAAACCCAACAACACACAACAACACATCACACAAAAACAACACACAACACTAACAATAAATTAAATGAGGAGCGACAATGCTACATGTCCGAATACATGTCCGAAATAAGCCACCATATATGTTTTTGTATTTTATAAAAAAATCAACACAAGAGATTAATGCAGTATGATGCACTTTTTTTATATTTCTTCTTTTGGAATAAAACAGCATACACGTGTATATTATACAGTGTAGCATGAACGGGGTGTGTTCATTTTCCAAAAAAACGCGAAACAACAAAATGACATTAGCCAGTCACGGTATCCTATTGATACTAAACTCTAATGATTTATGAGTTTCTTAAAGGGCCACTACCTTTCTGAAACGGCTTTTAATCTTTAAAATGGGAATGAAAAACGAGATCGATAATTTTGTAGAGTCACAAAAGCTGTTAACTTACCGATAATACTACACGTATCATCACCTTCTGAACAATTTTATTAAAATAAATAAAATGTTAATTTTCATAACGCGCGCGGGTCGTTTTATGTTCCCGCCGTTGTCCTAAATACCGCGCGGTAGTTGACTATCTATGCGCCAGACGGCAAAACGGCGAAATGCCTCTCCACTGTTATCATATATTACGCAGGAAATCTTGCATATGTTTGGTGTTGTAACCCCATCTTACGCCATCGGTATATATTTTCTGATGTTATTAATGGGTTTTTTAAGAAACCTTTATGTTTTGCTCCGGAAAGGTAGTGGGCCTTTAAAGTTCTTGGCCCGGTAATGAAATATACGAATATTTGAATGCTAAATTTCTTTTTGGCAATATCGCTTTTTTTCCAAATACACATTATATTATTAAATCTACCATTACTATCTGAATAACAATCACTCATTCATTACCAAACAGAGACAACCACGCACATGCGTCGACTATTCAATCGCTTTTAATTTGTTAAATATGAAATTAACATAATCAATGTTTACCATAACGTAATATTAACCAAATTAGAATGTCATGTTATCTATTAGATCAACTTAAATTCAGTCTTTGATTGTGCTTGATGCAAAAATCAAAATGTTACTAAAGCTCTGAACAAATGTCGTCCATGATGGAATACGCCGGTTATGTTTTTTTTTTCCAGATCGCCCGGTCGTCGTCCGGTCACGTGATCGGCGTATGCCGGTAGCCGCTTTTCAGAACGAATCGAGCAGGGGTATAGACGTATTGTATCCAAGCAGAGTTCAAACAAAATGGCGTCTGCCCATCCTTAGAAACTCAAGGGAATGTCTCAGAAACGAATTTTTTTTTAAATCAATATATTTTTTAAATCTCAAATAATGTAACACAAACAAGACTACATTGTTGTCATATTTTAAAAAGTAGTTATTCATCATAACCTAAGTATGACGTCAGTCGAATCTAATTAACTGATACAATGGCGGAGCGATATCTTAGAGAAAAGAGTCACTCAACAATTACAATAGAATGGAGTGTAAGCATTTAGGGTACTCTGTTTTTTTGTGATATTAAGCTGTAAAATTATATCAAAGTAGGGTGTAAAATTTAGGAATAATCAATCATGCACACAACACATTTGACCTTTATATCTTCATATTAAGCGTGTTATATTTTTGTAGATTTTTGAAAATACAATATCTGAGTAGTTGACGTTTATTTCTGATGTCGATATATAGCATAGCTAACAATAAAATATGTGGGCGAATATTGGGATAGAAACAAACATGAAATATATATCGCCATCGGCATTTCACGCGGAATATTATATGAATTCCCCGTGAAGGATACAGCTTGTGTAACTTTGATTAAATACATACAGTTGGATTGTCAGCTGTGAAATCGATGTATCCGGGAATTTATTTCACCTGATACAAGCATATCTGATAAAGACTTTATGACATCGGAGATATAACTCTCGTAGTTATCGTACGATTTTGTGCAAGGTTATAGGAAGTAATCAAATGCATCACCACGCCGTCTAACTCTGACAGTTAAACTAACACAACTTGAACCAGACCAATATCATTATCCCTCGAGGGATTTTGATGGACGCGGGGTTATGACAGTACTACAAAAATATTACATTTTATCACTATCTCTCCTTACGCGTATGCAAATAATCCTGTTACATAATCTACATTCTGGTATGTTGGAATGACATCAAAATACCAAACCTTCGTCGGCATTAATTAAAGCCCTAATATCGCTAAAAGGCTCTGTGCGGTGTCAACATTTCTGTCAGATTAAATCACACTTTTCATTTATATTGTTATCATTAAATTCATAGTACTATTTTTGCCACAGTGTCTTCAAAATTGAAAGAAAGGAGGAGTGTCAATTTGGGCCCTCTGGTGGCCATGACCAATAAGCATCATTTTTTGTTAACAGATACCTGGGGGTTTGGACATCATGATATGACATGTGATTAAGGTCAGGTCGGAGTCCCTTGTGAATTATTGAGGGTGTTTAAGGAGGGGCATTTTTTTTTTATTTTCTCCCGTTTTGTTAGAACTAAAAAAAAAATTGAACGATTTTTCATGAATTTTAATGCATTTATATGTTGAAAGCCAAACATTTTGGAAAATATAACTTAACGTCAAAAAATAGTTCACAGTGACCTAATTTTGTTAAAATGTCAATTATTCAAGATAAAGCTCATCTGGTGCCATAATATACCAGAAAAAATGTTATATATATATATCATATTAGATTGCACTGAGCAATATGTTTGCATATGATAAACTTAGGCAAAAATATTTTGAATGAGATAGGATTGGGGAGGGGGAGCAGGGGGAGCAGGGGGAGGGGATGAGAGGGCTTTTTATTTTATAAACTTTAAATACAAATGAATGTTTTTTTCTTATGTTCAGAGGGTCATATACCTGCTCAAATACTTTGCTATAAAATTTTGAAATGCAATGATGATGTTGTAAATGTTTTAAATGTGAATTGTATCATATATAATTACATTCTCTCAAATGCCATTCATTGGAGAAAAATAGTAATATTTGAGCCAGTTTATCTTAATTCTTAACATAACAATACATTTATTGGTGTTTTAAAAAAATAAAACAAAAATCCTCCTCCCCCCCACCTGCTCCCTCTCCCCAATCCCATCCCATCCAAAATATTGTTCGCCTAAGTTTATAACATGCAAATATGTTGCTCAGTGGAATAATGTATGACTTTGAGATATTAGGCTATACTAGCTATAGCTGCAATATTGTAGCTCAAAAGACTTTTAGACAGAAAATGGTATAGTAGGCCGGGTACGTTTATTCGTTCTAAGGTCATACTTGCTCAATGCACTTGTTTGAGATTTTGACCCATTATTTGCCATCATTCCTGTTCCACCATGATGACGACTTCTCGTTGTTTTCGTGAGTTTTGGTGAGTTTGGGTTTATTTCGTTATATTTGTTGTTTATATACGTCGCAGCTTTAAAATTTATTAAGATATTTCATTCATCTATCACGAATTAAAAACTGATGGTTTGTGGAAAAAGAACTTCATGCAATCTGATACCTATGTTGCTAGTATTTGAAATCCTATTAACAGCCAGGGTCATGTAAGGACGTGCCAGGTTTGTTGGTGGAGGAAAGCCGGAGTACCCGGAGAAAAACCACCGACCAGCGGTCAGTACCTGGCAACTGCCCCACATGGGATTCGAACCCGCTTCCCAGAGGTGGAGGGCTTGTGGTAATATGTCGGGACATCTTAACCACTCGGCCACCGCGGCCCCTTGTGCAATCTGATACCTATGTTGCTAGTATTTGAAATTACAGTAGTGAAGTATGGGGGTTTCACAAAACACCAAGTATTGAAAAATTGCACTTGAGATTTGCAAACGATTATTAGGAGTTAAGAAAAGTACAGCAAATTGTATATCAAGAATTAGGCAGATTACCGATGGCTGTTGTGAGAAAATTAAGGATTTTTGAATATTGGATTAAATTAAAGACTTCAGATAACTGTATATTAAATGTTATCTATCTAGAAATACTTGAGAATGTATGATATATTCCAACAAGACTGCTGTGAACAGATAGAGTTATCTCTAAGTGCTCATTGTACAAATATATTAGCGAAGGTTTTGGTCTACAGAAATATTTCACAAAATCTATAGGGACTCAAAATTTGAAAGAAATATAAGAAAAAATCGTGTGTCGTTACATAAGTTAAATATCGAGAGAGGTCGTTATAACAATACAGATAGAAGTCGTCGAATTTGCACATCATGCAATAGCGGGGATATCGAGGATGAATATCATTTTATTATTAAATGCGAATGTTTTAAAGATGTAAGAAGTAAGTGTATCAAGAGCTATCATTTTCAAAACCCTAGTATGTTTATTTGTTACATAGTTTGTTATAATTAATTCCCAAATAAAAAATATTGGGTCTAAAAGTAAGTGGCATCGGGCCAAGCTGAAGCGAATTTAACCAATAGGGGTACAATATTCTTGTCTGAGGCGGGATATGGTATTTATTAGTTTAACGTCCTATTGACAGCCAGGATCATATAAGGGCGTTCCAGGTTTGCTGGTGGAGGAAAGCCGGAGTACGCGGAGAAAAACCACCGAACAACGGTTAGGACCTGGAAACTGCCCAACATGGGATTCGAACTCGCGACCCAGAGGTGGAGGACTTTGTGTCAACATGTCTTGACATCTTAAACACTCGGCCACCGCGGCCCCGATATGAGGCGGGATAGAATTTGGTATCCAAATGGTATGACTGTTTAGCACTGGTTTCTCCTTTGTCAGTATAATGAGATCATATGAGGTGTACTACGTGGTGCCTTGGACGAAATATATTTTGAGCAGTGGGGTAATTCTGTATTTGTATATTGCAGAGTTATCTGTGGTTAGGTACTGATTGTATAAGTCATGTTTATATGAGTTTAACGTCATATGTTTTGGAGAAAACGACGGGTTTTTTTTTAATTTGATTTTGCTTATAAAGTATTGACGTCACAAATTGATACCTGCTTACTAACTAGGAATATAACGTCACAATTGATACCTGCTTCCTAACTAGGAATATTGCTCTGAGGAATACCATACAAGTAGACTATCCAATTAATGTACAACACAAATGTATACCAGCTGTCTACCCAGACAGAATCATTACAAACCTATATTAATGCAAAACTAATCAATTGACACTGCCCAATGATGTGACATGGCTTAAGTATTTATCAACACAGCATGCTACTTTGCAAATAGGTATTAAGCGCATAATGTACAAAATCCAGAAAAACTATACAAAATATGTTGTCGGAGAATGAAAATCGAGCGCTAATGCGAGAGAACCATCTTAGTAAATCTAAGCACGTTTACGTGACAATCAGCGGACAATGAGGAGTTTACAAGGTGATTGGTATTCCATTAGGCCTGCCGCCATGTCCTGTCAGAATTCAGTTGGGGGCTCTGGTCGCTTGGCCTCTTTAGAGGAGACACTGATATGACTTCATCACCTTCCAATCACACAGCGATGGCTGTAATTACTGAGGCTCGCGGCGCTGCGTACGATTGTCTTTGGTCACTTGTGTTGTGCGTGTACACGGGGAAAACGTTATTCCTGGGTACTGCACGTTCTGTAGTATTATAGTTCTTATGTGAACTCTTGGTGCCTTAACCGTTAGTGTGCTAAAAACGGGAATACATCTTTATTGGATTGATTAACTGTTGATTTGTTTTATGATCAAAAAGTGATAGCCTGATTGCTACCATTCCAACAGCCTTGACAACTAAGCATCTAGAAGGCCTTGACAATAAACCTAACCAATTGGCATTCTATATCTTTATCTCGGAATTAAAACAAATGGGAGGACAATCTATAACAACTTTTTTTTAGAAAACTACATGATTCAGGATCTCTAGAACGATTACGCGTGCTAAAACATGTAATTTCACTTTATTTGATGTCTCTGAATCTCTGAATACAATTTCTGGGCTAACTTTATGATCCTGATATCCGGGATGTAAACAGTGCCATATGAAGTAATGGTTCTGTTCTGTGCCGATCTAGATTACTCGTCTTCTGACAACAGAAAGGTAGGACTCACCATATATGGTTAAGTAATCCTATTGTCTCCATATATTGTTATATAATCACATAATATTCGTATAAAGTAAAGAAAGAATAACCATTGACTATTATATATTGAAGAGAAAACATTACAAATGGTTTAAGTTTACATGCATCCGTTATTCTCAGATGTGTGAACTATTTACAATGTAGAAAAAGGATGTCTCGTACATTTAGATAATTGTAGCAAATGTTACCTCCATGTACATGTACTTAAGTTACTTTCGTTTTCCTTAGTCATGTTTTCGCAATGTCTTTTGCTTTGTTTGATTTTCGCTTTATTTTAGATTGTTATCGAAACATGTATCATGTACTCAAATCTCTTACTTTTGGAATTGCCATGACAACAATTAGCAAAAAATGTTTGAAATACAGATGTCCCCTTTCAATTCAATGAAGCGTACAAAACTTTAAATGTTACGATATAGAATGGGTTCTGATCCATTAGTGAACATTACATCACTGAAGGGCAGAAGTAGGATATAATTTATTTCTCATTTGGATACTAAAGGTCGCATTTGTATAATGGCCGTCTGTTAAACTGAAAATCAAGGGCATTTTTATTCAATCCGACCGTCAATAAGAATAGTGAAAAGCAAGCTAAAATCTGTACGTTTACAACACTGTAGTTATAACGCAAGCTAAAATCTGTACGTTTACAACACTTTAGTTATAACACAAGCTAAAATCTGTACGTTTACAACACTGTAGTTATAACGCAAGCTAAAATCTGTACGTTTACAACACTGTAGTTATAACGCAAGCTAAAATCTGTACGTTTACAACACTTTAGTTATAACGCAAGCTAAAATCTGTACGTTTACAACACTGTAGTTATAACACAAGCTAAAATCTGTACGTTTACAACACTGTAGTTATAACGCAAGCTAAAATCTGTACGTTTACAACACTGTAGTTATAACGCAAGCTAAAATCTGTACGTTTACAACACTGTAGTTATAACGCAAGCTAAAATCTGTACGTTTACAACACTGTAGTTATAACGCAAGCTAAAATCTGTACGTTTACAACACTGTAGTTATAACGCAAGCTAAAATCTGTACGTTTACAACACTGTAGTTATAACGCAAGCTAAAATCTGTAAGTTTTACAGAGTTTTACGTTTACAACGCAAGCTAAAAATCTGTACGTTTACAACACTGTAGTTATAAAGCAAGCTAAAATCTGTACGTTTACAACACTGTAGTTATAACGCAAGCTAAAATCTGTACGTTTACAACACTGTAGTTATAACACAAGCTAAAATCTGTACGTTTACAACACTGTAGTTATAACACAAGCTAAAATCTGTACGTTTACAACACTGTAGTTATAACACAAGCTAAAATCTGTACGTTTACAACACTGTAGTTATAACACAAGCTAAAATCTGTACGTTTACAACACTGTAGTTATAACGCAAGTTAAAATCTGTAAGTTTACAACATTGTAGTTATAACGCAAGCTAAAAATCAGTTCGTTTCCAACACTGTAGTTATAACGCAAGCTAAAATCTGTACGTTTCCAAAACTGTAGTTATAACGCAAGCTAAAGTCTGTACGTTTACAACACTGTAGTTATAACGCAAGCTAAAATCTGTACGTTTACAACATTTTAGTTATAACGCAAGCTAAAATCTGTACGTTTACAACACTTTAGTTATAACGCAAGCTAAAATCTGTATGTTTACAACACTGTAGTTATAACGCAAGCTAAAATATGTACGTTTACAACACTTGTATTATAACCAAGCTAAAATCTGTACGTTTACAACACTGTAGTTATAAAGCAAGCTAAAATCTGTACGTTTACAACACTGTAGTTATAACGCAAGCTAAAATCTGTACGTTTACAACACTGTAGTTATAACGCAAGCTAAAATCTGTACGTTTACAACACTGTAGTTATAACACAAGCTAAAATCTGTACGTTTACAACACTGTAGTTATAACGCAAGCTAAAATCTGTAAGTTTAAACACTGTAGTTATAACGCAAGCTAAAATCTGTACGTTTACAACACTGTAGTTATAGCGGAAGCTAAAATCTGTACGTTTACAATACTGTAGTTATAACACAAGCTAAAATCTGTACGTTTACAACACTGTAGTTATAACGCAAGCTAAAATCTGTACGTTTACAACACTGTAGTTATAACGCAAGCTAAAATCTGTACGTTTACAACACTGTAGTTATAACGCAAGCTAAAATCTGTAAGTTTACAACACTGTAGTTTAAAAGCCAGCTAAAATCTGTAAGTTTACAACACTGTAGTTATAACGCAAGCTAAAATCTGTACGTTTACAACACTGTAGTTATAACACAAGCTAAAATCTGTACGTTTACAACACTTTAGTTATAACGCAAGCTAAAATCTGTACGTTTACAACACTGTAGTTATAACGCAAGCTAAAATCTGTACGTTTACAACACTGTAGTTATAACGCAAGCTAAAATCTGTACGTTTACAACACTGTAGTTATAACGCAAGCTAAAAATCTGTTCGTTTACAACACTGTAGTTATAACGCAAGCTAAAATCTGTACGTTTACAACACTTTAGTTATAACGCAAGCTAAAATCTGTACGTTTACAACACTGTAGTTATAAAGCAAGCTAAAATCTGTAAGTTTTACAGAGTTGTAGTTATAACGCAAGCTAAAATCTGTACGTTTACAACACTGTAGTTATAACGCAAGTTAAAATCTGTAAGTTTACAACATTGTAGTTATAACGCAAGCTAAAAATCAGTTCGTTTACAACACTGTAGTTATAACAAAGCTAAAATCTGTACGTTTACAACACTGTAGTTATAACGCAAGCTAAAATCTGTACGTTTACAACACTGTAGTTATAACACAAGCTAAAATCTGTACGTTTACAACACTGTAGTTATAACGCAAGCTAAAATCTGTAGTTTACAACACTGTAGTTATAACGCAAGCTAAAATCTGTACGTTTACAACACTGTAGTTATAACGGCAAGCTAAAATCTGTACGTTTACAACACTGTAGTTATAACGCAAGCTAAAATCTGTACGTTTACAACACTGTAGTTATAACGCAAGCTAAAATCTGTACGTTTACAACACTGTAGTTATAACGCAAGCTAAAATCTGTACGTTTACAACACTGTAGTTATAACGCAAGCTAAAATCTGTACGTTTACAACACTGTAGTTATAACGCAAGCTAAAATCTGTACGTTTACAACACTGTAGTTATAAAGCAAGCTAAAATCTGTAAGTTTTACAGAGTATTTACGTTTATAACGCAAGCTAAAATCTGTACGTTTACAACACTGTAGTTATAACGCAAGCTAAAATCTGTACGTTTACAACACTGTAGTTATAACGCAAGCTAAAATCTGTACGTTTACAACACTGTAGTTATAACGCAAGCTAAAATCTGTACGTTTACAACACTGTAGTTATAACGCAAGCTAAAATCTGTACGTTTACAACACTGTAGTTATAACGCAAGCTAAAATCTGTACGTTTACAACACTGTAGTTATAACGCAAGCTAAAATCTGTACGTTTACAACACTGTAGTTATATATATAACGCAAGCTAAAATCTGTACGTTTACAACACTGTAGTTATAACGCAAGCTAAAATCTGTACGTTTACAACACTGTAGTTATAACGCAAGCTAAAATCTGTACGTTTACAACACTGTAGTTATAACGCAAGCTAAAATCTGTACGTTTACAACACTGTAGTTATAACGCAAGCTAAAATCTGTACGTTTACAACACTGTAGTTATAACGCAAGCTAAAATCTGTACGTTTACAACACTGTAGTTATAACGCAAGCTAAAATCTGTACGTTTACAACACTGTAGTTATAACGCAAGCTAAAATCTGTACGTTTACAACACTGTAGTTATAACGCAAGCTAAAATCTGTACGTTTACAACACTGTAGTAATAACACAAGCTAAAATCTGTACGTTTACAACACTGTAGTTATAACGCAAGCTAAAATCTGTACGTTTACAAAACTGTAGTTATAACGCAAGTTAAAATCTGTAAGTTTACAACATTGTAGTTATAACGCAAGCTAAAAATCTGTACGTTTACAACACTGTAGTTATAACGCAAGCTAAAATCTGTACGTTTACAACACTGTAGTTATAACGCAAGCTAAAATCTGTACGTTTACAACACTGTAGTTATAACGCAAGCTAAAATCTGTACGTTTACAACACTGTAGTTATAACGCAAGCTAAAATCTGTACGTTTACAACACTAGTTTTAAAGTCAGCTAAAATCTGTAAGTTTACAATACTGTAGTTATAACGCAAGCTAAAATCTGTACGTTTACAACACTGTAGTTATAACGCAAGCTAAAATCTGTACGTTTACAACACTGTAGTTATAACGCAAGCTAAAATCTGTACGTTTACAACACTGTAGTTATAACGCAAGCTAAAATCTGTACGTTTACAACACTGTAGTTATAACGCAAGCAAAAATCTGTACGTTTACAACACTGTACAAATGTAGTTATAGCGCAAGCTAAAATCTGTAATGTTTACAACACTGTAGTTATAACGCAAGCTAAAATCTGTACGTTTACAACACTGTAGTTATAACGCAAGCTAAAATCTGTACGTTTACAACACTGTAGTTATAACGCAAGCTAAAATCTGTACGTTTACAACACTGTAGTTATAACGCAAGCTAAAATCTGTACGTTTACAACACTGTAGTTATAACGCAAGCTAAAATCTGTACGTTTACAACACTGTACAAATGTAGTTATAGCGGAAGCTAAAATCAGTACGTTTACAACACTGTAGTTATAACGCAAGCTAAAATCTGTACGTTTACAACACTGTAGTTATAACGCAAGCTAAAATCTGTACGTTTACAACACTGTAGTTATAACGCAAGCTAAAATCTGTACGTTTACAACACTGTAGTTATAACGCAAGCTAAAATCTGTACGTTTTACAACACTGTAGTTATAACGCAAGCTAAAATCTGTAACGTTTACAACACTGTACAAATGTAGTTATAACGCAAGCTAAAATCTGTACGTTTACAACACTGTAGTTATAACACAAGCTAAAATCTGTACGTTTACAACACTGTAGTTATAACGCAAGCTAAAATCTGTACGTTTACAACACTGTAGTTATAACGCAAGCTAAAATCTGTACGTTTACAACACTGTAGTTTTTAAAGCCCACTAAAATCTGTAAGTTTTACAGAGTTTTACGTTTATAACACAACCTAAAATCTGTATGTTTACAACACTTTAGTTATAACGCAAGCTAAAATCTGTACGTTTACAACACTGTAGTTATAACGCAAGCTAAAATCTGTACGTTTACAACACTGTAGTTATAACGCAAGCTAAAATCTGTACGTTTACAACACTTTAGTTATAACGCAAGCTAAAATCTGTACGTTTACAACACTGTAGTTATAACGCAAGCTAAAATCTGTACGTTTACAACACTGTAGTTATAACGCAAGCTAAAATCTGTACGTTTACAACACTGTAGTTATAACGCAAGCTAAAATCTGTACGTTTACAACACTGTAGTTATAACGCAAGCTAAAATCTGTAAGTTTTACAGAGTTTTAGTTATAACGCAAGCTCAAATCTGTACGTTTACAACACTGTAGTTATAACGCAAGCTAAAAATTGTACATTTACAACACTGTAGTTATAACGCAAGCTAAAATCTGTACGTTTACAACACTGTAGTTATAACGCAAGCTAAAATCTGTACGTTTACAACACTGTAGTTATAATGCAAGCTAAAATCTGTACGTTTACAACACTGTAGTTATAACACAAGCTAAAATCTGTACGTTTACAACACTGTAGTTATAACGCAAGCTAAAATCTGTACGTTCACAACACTGTACAAATGTAGTTATAGCGGAAGCTAAAATCTGTACGTTTACAATACTGTAGAAATAACACAAGCTAAAATCTGTACGTTTACAACACTGTAGTTATAACGCAAGCTAAAATCTGTACGTTTACAACATTGTAGTTATAACGCAAGCTTAAATATGTACGTTTACAACACTGTAGTTATAACGCAAGCTAAAATCTGTACAATAACAACACTGTAGTTATAACGCAAGCTAAAATCTGTACGTTTACAACACTGTACAAATGTAGTTATAGCGGAAGCTAAAATCTGTACGTTTACAACACTGTAGTTATAAAGCAAGCTAAAATCTGTACGTTTACAACACTGTAGTTATAACGCAAGCTAAAATCTGTACGTTTACAACACTGTAGTTATAACGCAAGCTAAAATCTGTACGTTTACAACACTGTAGTTATAACGCAAGCTAAAATCTGTACGTTTACAACACTGTAGTTATAACGCAAGCTAAAATCTGTACGTTTACAACACTGTAGTTATAACGCAAGCTAAAATCTGTACGTTTACAACACTGTAGTTTTAAAAGCAAGCTAAAATCTGTACGTTTACAACACTGTAGTTATAACGCAAGCTAAAATCTGTACGTTTACAACACTGTAGTTATAACGCAAGCTAAAATCTGTACGTTTACAACACTGTAGTTATAACGCAAGCTAAAATCTGTACGTTTACAACACTGTAGTTATAAGCAAGCTAAAATCTGTACGTTTACAACACTGTAGTTATAACGCAAGCTAAAATCTGTACGTTTACAACACTGTAGTTATAACGCAAGCTAAAATCTGTACGTTTACAACACTGTAGTTATAACGCAAGCTAAAATCTGTACGTTTACAACACTGTAGTTATAACGCAAGCTAAAATCTGTACGTTTACAACACTGTAGTTATAACGCAAGCTAAAATCTGTACGTTTACAACACTGTAGTTATAAACAAGCTAAAATCTGTACGTTTACAACACTGTAGTTATAACGCAAGCTAAAATCTGTACGTTTACAACACTGTAGTTATAACGCAAGCTAAAATCTGTACGTTTACAACACTGTAGTTATAACGCAAGCTAAAATCTGTACGTTTACAACACTGTAGTTATAACGCAAGCTAAAATCTGTACGTTTACAACACTGTAGTTATAACGCAAGCTAAAATCTGTACGTTTACAACACTGTAGTTATAACGCAAGCTAAAATCTGTACGTTTTACAACACTGTAGTTATAACACAAGCTAAAATCTGTACGTTTACAACACTGTAGTTATAACACAAGCTAAAATCTGTACGTTTACAACACTGTAGTTATAACGCAAGCTAAAATCTGTACGTTTACAACACTGTAGTTATAACGCAAGCTAAAATCTGTACGTTTACAACACTGTAGTTATAACGCAAGCTAAAATCTGTACGTTTACAACACTGTAGTTATAACGCAAGCTAAAATCTGTACGTTTACAACACTGTAGTTATAACGCAAGCTAAAATCTGTACAATAACAACACTGTAGTTATAACGCAAGCTAAAATCTGTACGTTTACAACACTGTACAAATGTAGTTATAACGGAAGCTAAAATCAGTACGTTTACAACACTGTAGTTATAACACAAGCTAAAATCTGTACGTTTACAACACTGTAGTTATAACGCAAGCTAAAATCTGTACGTTTACAACACTGTAGTTATAACGCAAGCTAAAATCTGTACGTTTACAACACTGTAGTTTATAACGCAAGCTAAAATCTGTACGTTTACAACACTGTAGTTATAACGCAAGCTAAAATCTGTACGTTTACAACACTGTAGTTATAACGCAAGCTAAAATCTGTACGTTTACAACACTGTAGTTATAACACAAGCTAAAATCTGTACGTTTACAACACTGTAGTTATAACGCAAGCTAAAATCTGTACGTTTACAACACTGTAGTTATAACGCAAGCTAAAATCTGTACGTTTACAACACTGTAGTTATAACGCAAGCTAAAATCTGTAAGTTTACAACACTGTAGTTATAACGCAAGCTAAAATCTGTACGTTTACAACACTTTAGTTATAACGCAAGCTAAAATCTGTACGTTTACAACACTGTAGTTATAACGCAAGCTAAAATCTGTACGTTTACAACACTGTAGTTATAACGCAAGCTTAAATATGTACGTTTACAACACTGTAGTTATAACGCAAGCTAAAATCTGTACAATAACAACACTGTAGTTATAACGCAAGCTAAAATCTGTACGTTTACAACACTGTACAAATGTAGTTATAGCGGAAGCTAAAATCAGTACGTTTACCACACTTTAGTTATAACACAAGCTATAATCTGTACGTTTACAACACTGTAGTTATAACGCAAGCTAAAATCTGTACGTTTACAACACTGTAGTTTTAAAGCCAGCTAAAATCTGTACGTTTACAACACTGTAGTTATAACGCAAGCTAAAATCTGTAAGTTTACAACACTGTAGTTATAACGCAAGCTAAAATCTGTACGTTTCCAACACTGTAGTTATAACACAAGCTAAAATCTGTATGTTTACAACACTGTAGTTATAACACAAGCTAAAATCTGTACGTTTACAACACTGTAGTTATAACGCAAGCTAAAATCTGTACGTTTACAACACTGTAGTTATAACGCAAGCTAAAATCTGTACGTTTACAACACTGTAGTTATAACGCAAGCTAAAATCTGTACGTTTACAACACTGTAGTTATAACGCAAGCTAAAATCTGTACGTTTACAACACTGTACAAATGTAGTTATAGCGGAAGCTAAAATCTGTACGTTTACAATACTGTAGTAATAACACAAGCTAAAATCTGTACGTTTACAACACTGTAGTTATAACGCAAGCTAAAATCTGTACGTTTACAACACTGTAGTTATAACGCAAGCTAAAATCTGTACGTTTACAACACTGTAGTTATAACGCAAGCTAAAATCTGTACGTTTACAACACTGTAGTTATAACGCAAGTTAAAATCTGTAAGTTTACAACATTGTAGTTATAACGCAAGCTAAAAATCAGTTCGTTTCCAACACTGTAGTTATAACGCAAGCTAAAATCTGTACGTTTACAACACTGTAGTTATAACGCAAGCTAAAATCTGTACGTTTACAACACTGTAGTTATAACACAAGCTAAAATCTGTACAATAACAACACTGTAGTTATATCGCAAGCTAAAATCTGTACGTTTACAACACTGTACAAATGTAGTTATAACGCAAGCTAAAATCTGTACGTTTACAACACTGTAGTTATAACGCAAGCTAAAATCTGTACGTTTACAACACTGTAGTTATAACGCAAGCTAAAATCTGTACGTTTACAACACTGTAGTTATAACGCAAGCTAAAATCTGTACGTTTACAACACTGTAGTTATAACACAAGCTAAAATCTGTACGTTTACAACACTGTAGTTATAACACAAGCTAAAATCTGTACGTTTACAACACTGTAGTTATAACGCAAGCTAAAATCTGTACGTTTACAACACTGTAGTTATAACGCAAGCTAAAATCTGTACGTTTACAACACTGTAGTTATAACGCAAGCTAAAATCTGTACGTTTACAACACTGTAGTTATAACGCAAGCTAAAATCTGTACGTTTACAACACTGTAGTTATAACGCAAGCTAAAATCTGTACGTTTACAACACTGTAGTTATAACGCAAGCTAAAATCTGTACGTTTTACAACACTGTAGTTATAACGCAAGCTAAAATCTGTACAATAACAACACTGTAGTTATAACGCAAGCTAAAATCTGTACGTTTACAACACTGTACAAATGTAGTTATAGCGGAAGCTAAAATCTGTACGTTTACAACACTGTAGTTATAACACAAGCTAAAATCTGTACGTTTACAACACTGTAGTTATAACGCAAGCTAAAATCTGTACGTTTACAACACTGTAGTTATAACGCAAGCTAAAATCTGTACGTTTACAACACTGTAGTTATAACGCAAGCTAAAATCTGTACGTTTACAACACTGTAGTTATAACGCAAGCTAAAATCTGTACGTTTACAACACTGTAGTTATAACGCAAGCTAAAATCTGTACGTTTACAACACTGTAGTTATAACGCAAGCTAAAATCTGTACGTTTACAACACTGTAGTTATAACGCAAGCAAAAATCTGTACGTTTACAACACTGTACAAATGTAGTTATAGCGGAAGCTAAAATCAGTACGTTTACCACACTTTAGTTATAACGCAAGCTAAAATCTGTACGTTTACAACACTGTAGTTATAACGCAAGCTAAAATCTGTACGTTTACAACACTGTAGTTATAACGCAAGCTAAAATCTGTACGTTTTACAAGACTTTAGTTATAACGCAAGCTAAAATCTGTACGTTTACAACACTGTAGTTATAACGCAAGCTAAAATCTGTACGTTTACAACACTGTAGTTATAACGCAAGCTAAAATCTGTACGTTTACAACACTGTAGTTATAACGCAAGCTAAAATCTGTACGTTTACAACACTGTAGTTATAACGCAAGCTAAAATCTGTACGTTTACAACACTGTAGTTATAACGCAAGCTAAAATCTGTACGTTTACAACACTGTAGTTATAACGCAAGCTAAAATCTGTACGTTTACAACACTGTAGTTATAACGCAAGCTAAAATCTGTACGTTTACAACACTGTAGTTATAACGCAAGCTAAAATCTGTACGTTTACAACACTGTAGTTATAACGCAAGCTAAAATCTGTACGTTTACAACACTGTAGTTATAACGCAAGCTAAAATCTGTACGTTTACAACACTGTAGTTATAACGCAAGCTAAAATCTGTACGTTTACAACACTGTAGTTATAACGCAAGCTAAAATCTGTACGTTTACAACACTGTAGTTATAACGCAAGCTAAAATCTGTACGTTTACAACACTGTAGTTATAACGCAAGCTAAAATCTGTACGTTTACAACACTGTAGTTATAACGCAAGCTAAAATCTGTACGTTTACAACACTGTAGTTATAACGCAAGCTAAAATCTGTACGTTTACAACACTGTAGTTATAACGCAAGCTAAAATCTGTACGTTTACAACACTGTAGTTATAACACAAGCTAAAATCTGTACGTTTACAACACTGTAGTTATAACGCAAGCTAAAATCTGTACGTTTACAACACTGTAGTTATAACGCAAGCTAAAATCTGTACGTTTACAACACTGTAGTTATAACGCAAGCTAAAATCTGTACGTTTACAACACTGTAGTTATAACGCAAGCTAAAATCTGTACGTTTACAACACTGTAGTTATAACGCAAGCTAAAATCTGTACGTTTACAACACTGTAGATATAACACAAGCTAAAATCTGTACGTTTACAACACTGTAGTTATAACCCAAGCTAAAATCTGTACGTTTACAACACTGTAGTTATAACGCAAGCTAAAATCTGTACGTTTACAACACTGTAGTTATAACGCAAGCTAAAATCTGTACGTTTACAACACTTTGGTTATAACGCAAGCTAAAATCTGTACGTTTACAACAACTGTAGTTATAACGCAAGCTAAAATCTGTACGTTTACAACACTGTAGTTATAACGCAAGCTAAAATCTGTACGTTTACAACACTGTAGTTATAAACGCAAGCTAAAATCTGTACGTTTACAACACTGTAGTTATAACGCAAGCTAAAATCTGTACGTTTACAACACTGTAGTTATAACGCAAGCTAAAATCTGTACGTTTACAACACTGTAGTTATAACGCAAGCTAAAATCTGTACGTTTACAACACTGTAGTTATAACGCAAGCTAAAATCTGTACGTTTACAACACTGTAGTTATAACGCAAGCTAAAATCTGTACGTTTACAACACTGTAGTTATAACGCAAGCTAAAATCTGTACGTTTACAACACTGTAGTTATAACGCAAGCTAAAATCTGTACGTTTACAACACTGTAGTTATAACGCAAGCTAAAATCTGTACGTTTACAACACTGTAGTTATAACGCAAGCTAAAATCTGTACGTTTACAACACTGTAGTTATAACGCAAGCTAAAATCTGTACGTTTACAACACTGTACAAATGTAGTTATAGCGGAAGCTAAAATCTGTACGTTTACAACACTGTAGTTATAACGCAAGCTAAAATCTGTACGTTTACAACACTGTAGTTATAACGCAAGCTAAAATCTGTACGTTTACAACACTGTAGTTATAACGCAAGCTAAAATCTGTACGTTTACAACACTGTAGTTTATAACGCAAGCTAAAATCTGTACGTTTACAACACTGTAGTTATAACGCAAGCTAAAATCTGTACGTTTACAACACTGTAGTTATAACGCAAGCTAAAATCTGTACGTTTACAACACTGTAGTTATAACGCAAGCTAAAATCTGTACGTTTACAACACTGTAGTTATAACGCAAGCTAAAATCTGTACGTTTACAACACTGTAGTTATAACACAAGCTAAAATCTGTACGTTTACAACACTGTAGTTATAACGCAAGCTAAAATCTGTACGTTTACAACACTGTAGTTATAACGCAAGCTAAAATCTGTACGTTTACAACACTGTAGTTATAACGCAAGCTAAAATCTGTATGTTTACAACACTTTAGTTATAACGCAAGCTAAAATCTGTAAGTTTACAACACTGTAGTTATAACGCAAGCTTGAATCTGTACGTTTACAACACTGTAGTTATAACGCAAGCTAAAATCTGTACGTTTACAACACTGTAGTTATAACGCAAGCTAAAATCTGTACGTTTACAACACTGTAGTTATAACGCAAGCTAAAATCTGTACGTTTACAACACTGTAGTTATAACGCAAGCTAAAATCTGTACGTTTACAACACTGTAGTTATAAAGCAAGCTAAAATCTGTAAGTTTTACAGAGTTTTAGTTATAACGCAAGCTAAAATCTGTACGTTTACAACACTGTAGTTATAACGCAAGCAAATACTAGTTATAACGCAAGCTAAAATCTGTACGTTTACAACACTGTAGTTATAACGCAAGCTAAAATCTGTACGTTTACAACACTGTAGTTATAACGCAAGCTAAAATCTGTACGTTTACAACACTGTAGTTATAACGCAAGCTAAAATCTGTACAATAACAACACTGTAGTTATAACGCAAGCTAAAATCTGTACGTTTACAACACTGTACAAATGTAGTTATAGCGGAAGCTAAAATCTGTACGTTTACAACACTGTAGTTATAACGCAAGCTAAAATCTGTACGTTTACAACACTGTAGTTATAACGCAAGCTAAAATCTGTACGTTTACAACACTGTAGTTATAACGCAAGCTAAAATCTGTACGTTTACAACACTGTAGTTATAACGCAAGCTAAAATCTGTACGTTTACAACACTGTAGTTATAACGCAAGCTAAAATCTGTACGTTTACAACACTGTAGTTATAACGCAAGCTAAAATCTGTACGTTTACAACACTGTAGTTATAACGCAAGCTAAAATCTGTACGTTTACAACACTGTAGTTATAACGCAAGCTAAAATCTGTACGTTTACAACACTGTAGTTATAACGCAAGCTAAAATCTGTACGTTTACAACACTTTAGTTATAACACAAGCTAAAATCTGTACGTTTACAACACTGTAGTTATAACGCAAGCTAAAATCTGTACGTTTACAACACTGTAGTTATAACGCAAGCTAAAAATCTGTACGTTTACAACACTGTAGTTATAACGCAAGCTAAAATCTGTACGTTTACAACACTGTAGTTATAACACAAGCTAAAATCTGTACGTTTACAACACTGTAGTTATAACGCAAGCTAAAATCTGTACGTTTACAACACTGTAGTTATAACGCAAGCTAAAATCTGTACGTTTACAACACTGTAGTTATAACCAAGCTAAAATCTGTACGTTTACAACACTGTAGTTATAACGCAAGCTAAAATCTGTACGTTTACAACACTGTAGTTATAACGCAAGCTAAAATCTGTACGTTTACAACACTGTAGTTTATAACGCAAGCTAAAATCTGTACGTTTACAACACTGTAGTTATAACGCAAGCTAAAATCTGTACGTTTACAACACTTAGTTATAACGCAAGCTAAAATCTGTACGTTTACAACACTGTAGTTATAACGCAAGCTAAAATCTGTACGTTTACAACACTGTAGTTATAACGCAAGCTAAAATCTGTACGTTTACAACACTGTAGTTATAACGCAAGCTAAAATCTGTACGTTTACAACACTGTAGTTATAACGCAAGCTAAAATCTGTACAATAACAACACTGTAGTTATAACGCAAGCTAAAATCTGTACGTTTACAACACTGTACAAATGTAGTTATAGCGGAAGCTAAAATCTGTACGTTTACAACACTGTAGTTATAACACAAGCTAAAATCTGTACGTTTACAACACTGTAGTTATAACACAAGCTAAAATCTGTACGTTTACAACACTGTAGTTATAACGCAAGCTAAAATCTGTACAATAACAACACTGTAGTTATAACGCAAGCTAAAATCTGTACGTTTACAACACTGTACAAATGTAGTTATAGCGGAAGCTAAAATCTGTACGTTTACAACACTGTAGTTATAACGCAAGCTAAAATCTGTACGTTTACAACACTGTAGTTATAACGCAAGCTAAAATCTGTACGTTTACAACACTGTAGTTATAACGCAAGCTAAAATCTGTACGTTTACAACACTGTAGTTATAACGCAAGCTAAAATCTGTACGTTTCCAACACTGTAGTTATAACGCAAGCTAAAATCTGTACGTTTACAACACTGTAGTTATAACGCAAGCTAAAATCTGTACGTTTACAACACTTTAGTTATAACGCAAGCTAAAATCTGTACGTTTACAACACTTTAGTTATAACGCAAGCTAAAATCTGTACGTTTACAACACTTAGTTTAGTATAAATAGTTATAACGCAAGCTAAAATCTGTACGTTTACAACACTGTAGTTATAACGCAAGCTAAAATCTGTACGTTTACAACACTGTAGTTATAACACAAGCTAAAATCTGTACGTTTACAACACTTTAGTTATAACGCAAGCTAAAATCTGTACGTTTACAACACTGTAGTTATAACGCAAGCTAAAATCTGTACGTTTACAACACTGTAGTTATAACGCAAGCTAAAATCTGTACGTTTACAACACTGTAGTTATAACACAAGCTAAAATCTGTACGTTTACAACACTGTAGTTATAACGCAAGCTAAAATCTGTACGTTTACAACACTGTAGTTATAACGCAAGCTAAAATCTGTACGTTTACAACACTGTAGTTATAACGCAAGCTAAAATCTGTAAGTTTACAACACTGTAGTTATAACGCAAGCTAAAATCTGTACGTTTACAACACTGTAGTTATAACGCAAGCTAAAATCTGTACGTTTACAACACTGTAGTTTTAACGCAAGCTAAAATCTGTAAGTTTTACAGAGTTTTACGTTTACAACACTGTAGTTATAACGCAAGCTAAAATCTGTACGTTTACAACACTGTAGTTATAACGCAAGCTAAAATCTGTACGTTTACAACACTGTAGTTATAACGCAAGCTAAAATCTGTACGTTTACAACACTGTAGTTATAACGCAAGCTAAAATCTGTACGTTTACAACACTGTAGTTATAACGCAAGCTAAAATCTGTACGTTTACAACACTGTAGTTATAACGCAAGCTAAAATCTGTACGTTTACAACACTGTAGTTATAACGCAAGCTAAAATCTGTACGTTTACAACACTTTAGTTATAACACAAGCTAAAATCTGTACGTTTACAACACTGTAGTTATAACGCAAGCTAAAATCTGTACGTTTACAACACTGTAGTTATAACGCAAGCTAAAATCTGTACGTTTACAACACTGTAGTTATAACGCAAGTTAAAATCTGTAAGTTTACAACATTGTAGTTATAACGCAAGCTAAAAATCAGTTCGTTTCCAACACTGTAGTTATAACGCAAGCTAAAATCTGTACGTTTTCCAACACTGTAGTTATAACGCAAGCTAAAAATTGTACGTTTACAACACTGTAGTTATAACGCAAGCTAAAATCTGTACGTTTACAACACTGTAGTTATAACGCAAGCTAAAATCTGTACGTTTACAACACTGTAGTTATAACGCAAGCTAAAATCTGTACGTTTACAACACTGTAGTTATAACGCAAGCTAAAATCTGTACGTTTACAACACTGTAGTTATAACGCAAGCTAAAATCTGTACGTTTACAACACTGTAGTTATAACACAAGCTAAAATCTGTACGTTTACAACACTGTAGTTATAACGCAAGCTAAAATCTGTACGTTTACAACACTGTAGTTATAACGCAAGCTAAAATCTGTACGTTTACAACACTGTAGTTATAACGCAAGCTAAAATCTGTACGTTTACAACACTGTAGTTATAACGCAAGCTAAAATCTGTACGTTTACAACACTGTAGTTATAACGCAAGCTAAAATCTGTACGTTTACAACACTGTAGTTATAACGCAAGCTAAAATCTGTACGTTTACAACACTGTAGTTATAACGCAAGCTAAAATCTGTACGTTTACAACACTGTAGTTATAACGCAAGCTAAAATCTGTACGTTTACAACACTGTAGTTATAACACAAGCTAAAATCTGTACGTTTACAACACTGTAGTTATAACGCAAGCTAAAATCTGTACGTTTACAACACTGTAGTTATAACGCAAGCTAAAATCTGTACGTTTACAACACTGTAGTTATAACGCAAGCTAAAATCTGTACGTTTACAACACTGTAGTTATAACGCAAGCTAAAATCTGTACGTTTACAACACTGTAGTTATAACGCAAGCTAAAATCTGTACGTTTACAACACTGTAGTTATAAAGCAAGCTAAAATCTGTACGTTTACAACACTGTAGTTATAACGCAAGCTAAAATCTGTACGTTTACAACACTTTAGTTATAACACAAGCTAAAATCTGTACGTTTACAACACTGTAGTTATAACGCAAGCTAAAATCTGTAAGTTTACAACACTGTAGTTATAACGCAAGTTAAAATCTGTAAGTTTACAACATTGTAGTTATAACGCAAGCTAAAAATCTGTACGTTTACAACACTGTAGTTATAACGCAAGCTAAAATCTGTACGTTTACAACACTGTAGTTATAACACAAGCTAAAATCTGTACGTTTACAACACTGTAGTTATAACACAAGCTAAAATCTGTACGTTTACAACACTTTAGTTATAACACAAGCTAAAATCTGTACGTTTACAACACTGTAGTTATAACGCAAGCTAAAATCTGTACGTTTACAACACTGTAGTTATAACGCAAGCTAAAATCTGTACGTTTACAACACTGTAGTTATAAAGTCACAAGCTAAAATCTGTACGTTTACAACACTGTAGTTATAACGCAAGCTAAAATCTGTACGTTTACAACACTGTAGTTATAACGCAAGCTAAAATCTGTACGTTTACAACACTGTAGTTATAACGCAAGCTAAAATCTGTACGTTTACAACACTGTAGTTATAACGCAAGCTAAAATCTGTACGTTTACAACATTGTAGTTATAACGCAAGCTAAAAATCAGTTCGTTTCCAACACTGTAGTTATAACGCAAGCTAAAATCTGTACGTTTCCACAACTGTAGTTATAACGCAAGCTAAAATCTGTACGTTTACAACACTGTAGTTATAACGCAAGCTAAAATCTGTACGTTTACAACACTGTAGTTATAACGCAAGCTAAAATCTGTACGTTTACAACACTGTAGTTATAACGCAAGCTAAAATCTGTACGTTTACAACACTGTAGTTATAACGCAAGCTAAAATCTGTACGTTTACAACACTGTAGTTATAAACGCAAGCTAAAATCTGTACGTTTACAACACTGTAGTTATAACGCAAGCTAAAATCTGTACGTTTACAACACTTTAGTTATAACACAAGCTAAAATCTGTACGTTTACAACACTGTAGTTATAACGCAAGCTAAAATCTGTACGTTTACAACACTGTAGTTATAACGCAAGCTAAAATCTGTACGTTTACAACACTGTAGTTATAAACGCAAGCTAAAATCTGTACGTTTACAACATTGTAGTTATAACACAAGCTAAAATCTGTACGTTTACAACACTGTAGTTATAACGCAAGCTAAAATCTGTACGTTTACAACACTTGTAGTTATAACGCAAGCTAAAATCTGTACGTTTACAACACTGTAGTTATAACGCAAGCTAAAATCTGTACGTTTACAACACTGGAATTTCTACTGCAATCTAAAATCTGTACGTTTACAACACTGTAGTAATAACGCAAGCTAAAATCTGTAAGTTTACAACACTGTAGTTATAACGCAAGCTAAAATCTGTACGTTTACAACACTGTAGTTATAACGCAAGCTAAAATCTGTACGTTTACAACACTGTAGTTATAACGCAAGCTAAAATCTGTACGTTTACAACACTGTAGTTATAACGCAAGCTAAAATCTGTACGTTTACAACACTGTAGTTATAACGCAAGCTAAAAATCTGTAAGTTTTACAGAGTTTTACGTTTACAACACTTTAGTAATAACGCAAGCTAAAATCTGTACGTTTACAACACTGTAGTTATAACGCAAGCTAAAATCTGTACGTTTACAACACTGTAGTTATAACGCAAGCTAAAATCTGTACGTTTACAACACTGTAATTTTAAAGCAAGCTAAAATCTGTACGTTTACAACACTGTAGTTATAACGCAAGCTAAAATCTGTACGTTTACAACACTGTAGTTATAACGCAAGCTAAAATCTGTACGTTTACAACACTGTAGTTATAACGCAAGCTAAAATCTGTAAGTTTACAACACTGTAGTTATAACGCAAGCTAAAATCTGTACGTTTACAACACTGTAGTTATAACGCAAGCTAAAATCTGTACGTTTACAACACTGTAGTTATAACGCAAGCTAAAATCTGTACGTTTACAACACTGTAGTTATAACGCAAGCTAAAATCTGTACGTTTACAACACTGTAGTTATAACGCAAGCTAAAATCTGTACGTTTACAACACTGTAGTTATAACGCAAGCTAAAATCTGTACGTTTACAACACTGTAGTTATAACGCAAGCTTAAATCTGTACGTTTACAACACTGTAGTTATAACGCAAGCTAAAATCTGTACGTTTAACAACACTGTAGTTATAACGCAAGCTAAAATCTGTACGTTTACAACACTGTAGTTATAACGCAAGCTAAAATCTGTACGTTTACAACACTGTAGTTATAACGCAAGCTAAAATCTGTACGTTTACAACACTGTAGTTATAACGCAAGCTAAAATCTGTACGTTTACAACACTGTAGTTATAACGCAAGCTAAAATCTGTACGTTTACAACACTGTAGTTATAACGCAAGCTAAAATCTGTACGTTTACAACACTGTAGTTATAACGCAAGCTAAAATCTGTACGTTTACAACACTGTAGTTATAACGCAAGCTAAAATCTGTACGTTTACAACACTGTAGTTATAACGCAAGCTAAAATCTGTACGTTTACAACACTGTAGTTATAACACAAGCTAAAATCTGTACGTTTACAACACTGTAGTTATAACGCAAGCTAAAATCTGTACGTTTACACACACTGTAGTTATAACGCAAGCTTAAAATCTGTACAATAACAACACTGTAGTTATAACGCAAGCTAAAATCTGTACGTTTACAACACTGTACAAATGTAGTTATAGCGGAAGCTAAAATCTGTACGTTTACAACACTGTAGTAATAACACAAGCTAAAATCTGTACGTTTACAACACTGTAGTTATAACGCAAGCTAAAATCTGTACGTTTACAACACTGTAGTTATAACGCAAGCTAAAATCTGTACGTTTACAACACTGTAGTTATAACGCAAGCTAAAATCTGTACGTTTACAACACTGTAGTTATAACGCAAGCTAAAATCTGTACGTTTACAACATTGTAGTTATAACGCAAGCTAAAAATCAGTTCGTTTACAACACTGTAGTTATAACGCAAGCTAAAATCTGTACGTTTCCAAAACTGTAGTTATAACGCAAGCTAAAATCTGTACGTTTACAACACTGTAGTTATAACGCAAGCTAAAATCTGTACGTTTACAACACTTTAGTTATAACACAAGCTAAAATCTGTACGTTTACAACACTGTAGTTATAACGCAAGCTAAAATCTGTAAGTTTACAACACTGTAGTTATAACGCAAGCTAAAATCTGTACGTTTACAACACTGTAGTTATAACACAAGCTAAAATCTGTACGTTTACAACACTGTAGTTATAACGCAAGCTAAAATCTGTACGTTTACAACACTGTAGTTATAACACAAGCTAAAATCTGTACGTTTACAACACTGTAGTTATAACGCAAGCTAAAATCTGTACGTTTACAACACTGTAGTTTTAAAGTCAGCTAAAATCTGTAAGTTTACAACACTGTAGTTATAACGCAAGCTAAAATCTGTACGTTTACAACACTGTAGTTATAACGCAAGCTAAAATCTGTACGTTTACAACACTGTAGTTATAACGCAAGCTAAAATCTGTACGTTTACAACACTGTAGTTATAACGCAAGCTAAAATCTGTACGTTTACAACACTGTAGTTATAACGCAAGCTAAAATCTGTACGTTTACAACACTGTAGTTATAACGCAAGCTAAAATCTGTACGTTTACAACACTGTAGTTATAAAGCAAGCTAAAATCTGTACGTTTACAACACTGTAGTTATAACGCAAGCTAAAATCTGTACGTTTACAACACTGTAGTTATAACGCAAGCTAAAATCTGTACGTTTACAACACTGTAGTTATAACGCAAGCTAAAATCTGTACGTTTACAACACTGTAGTTATAACGCAAGCTAAAATCTGTACGTTTACAACACTGTAGTTATAAACGCAAGCTAAAATCTGTACGTTTACAACACTGTAGTTATAACACAAGCTAAAATCTGTACGTTTACAACACTGTAGTTATAACAAGCTAAAATCTGTACGTTTACATCACTGTAGTTATAACGCAAGCTTAAATCTGTACGTTTACAACACTGTAGTTTTAAAGCCCACTAAAATCTGTAAGTTTTACAAGAGTTGTAGTTATAACGCAAGCTAAAATCTGTACGTTTACAACACTGTAGTTATAACGCAAGCTAAAATCTGTACGTTTACAACACTGTAGTTATAACGCAAGCTAAAATCTGTACGTTTACAACACTGTAGTTTAAAAGCAAGCTAAAATCTGTACGTTTACAACACTGTAGTTATAACGCAAGCTAAAATCTGTACGTTTACAACACTGTAGTTATAACGCAAGCTAAAATCTGTACGTTTACAACACTGTAGTTATAACGCAAGCTAAAATCTGTACGTTTACAACACTGTAGTTATAACGCAAGCTAAAATCTGTACGTTTACAACACTGTAGTTATAACGCAAGCTAAAATCTGTACGTTTACAACACTGTAGTTATAACGCAAGCTAAAATCTGTACGTTTACAACACTGTAGTTATAACACAAGCTAAAATCTGAACGTTTACAACACTGTAGTAATAACACAAGCTAAAATCTGTACAATAACAACACTGTAGTTATAACGCAAGCTAAAATCTGTACGTTTACAACACTGTAGTTATAACGCAAGCTAAAATCTGTACGTTTACAACACTGTAGTTATAACGCAAGCTAAAATCTGTACGTTTACAACACTGTAGTTATAACGCAAGCTAAAATCTGTACGTTTACAACACTGTAGTTATAACGCAAGCTAAAATCTGTACGTTTACAACACTGTAGTTATAACGCAAGCTAAAATCTGTACGTTTACAACACTGTAGTTATAGTTTTACAGAGTTGTACGTTTACAACACTGTAGTTATAACACAAGCTAAAATCTGTACGTTTACAACACTGTAGTTATAACGCAAGCTAAAATCTGTACGTTTACAACACTGTAGTTATAACGCAAGCTAAAATCTGTACGTTTACAACACTTTAGTTATAACACAAGCTAAAATCTGTACGTTTACAACACTGTAGTTATAACGCAAGCTAAAATCTGTACGTTTACAACACTGTAGTTATAACGCAAGCTAAAATCTGTACGTTTACAACACTGTAGTTATAACGCAAGCTAAAATCTGTACGTTTACAACACTGTAGTTATAACGCAAGCTAAAATCTGTACGTTTACAACACTGTAGTTATAAAGCAAGCTAAAATCTGTAAGTTTTAACAGAGTTTTACGTTTACAACACTGTAGTTATAACGCAAGCTAAAATCTGTACGTTTTTACAACACTGTAGTTATAACGCAAGCTAAAATCTGTACGTTTACAACACTGTAGTTATAACGCAAGCTAAAATCTGTACGTTTACAACACTGTAGTTATAACGCAAGCTAAAATCTGTACGTTTACAACACTGTAGTTATAACGCAAGCTAAAATCTGTACGTTTACAACACTGTAGTTATAACGCAAGCTAAAATCTGTACGTTTACAACAATGTACAAATGTAGTTATAGCGGAAGCTAAAATCTGTACGTTTACAATACTGTAGTAATAACGCAAGCTAAAATCTGTACGTTTACAACACTGTAGTTATAACGCAAGCTAAAATCTGTACGTTTTACAACACTGTAGTTATAACACAAGCTAAAATCTGTACGTTTACAACACTGTAGTTATAACGCAAGCTAAAATCTGTACGTTTACAACACTGTAGTTATAACGCAAGCTAAAATCTGTACGTTTACAACACTGTAGTTATAACGCAAGCTAAAATCTGTACGTTTACAACACTGTAGTTATAACACAAGCTAAAATCTGTACGTTTACAACACTTTAGTTATAACACAAGCTAAAATCTGTACGTTTACAACACTGTAGTTATAACGCAAGCTAAAATCTGTACGTTTACAACACTGTAGTTATAAAACAAGCTAAAATCTGTACGTTTACAACACTGTAGTTATAACACAAGCTAAAATCTGTACGTTTACAACACTGTAGTTATAACGCAAGCTAAAATCTGTACGTTTACAACACTTGTAGTTATAACACAAGCTAAAATCTGTACGTTTACAACACTGTAGTTATAACGCAAGCTAAAATCTGTACGTTTACAACACTGTAGTTATAACGCAAGCTAAAATCTGTACGTTTACAACACTTGTAGTTATAACGCAAGCTAAAATCTGTACGTTTACAACACTGTAGTTATAACACAAGCTAAAATCTGTACGTTTACAACACTGTAGTTATAACACAAGCTAAAATCTGTACGTTTACAACACTGTAGTTATAACGCAAGCTAAAATCTGTACGTTTACAACACTGTAGTTATAACGCAAGCTAAAATCTGTACGTTTACAACACTGTAGTTATAACGCAAGCTAAAATCTGTACGTTTACAACACTGTAGTTTATAACGCAAGCTAAAATCTGTACGTTTACAACACTGTAGTTATAACGCAAGCTAAAATCTGTAACGTTTACAACACTGTAGTTATAACGCAAGCTAAAATCTGTACGTTTACAACACTGTAGTTATAACGCAAGCTAAAATCTGTACGTTTACAACACTGTAGTTATAAACGCAAGCTAAAATCTGTACGTTTACAACACTGTAGTTATAACGCAAGCTAAAATCTGTACGTTTACAACACTGTAGTTATAACGCAAGCTAAAATCTGTACGTTTACAACACTGTAGTTATAACGCAAGCTAAAATCTGTACGTTTACAACACTTTAGTTATAACACAAGCTAAAATCTGTACGTTTACAACACTTTAGTTATAACGCAAGCTAAAATCTGTACGTTTACAACACTTTAGTTATAACGCAAGCTAAAATCTGTAAGTTTACAACACTGTAGTTATAACGCAAGCTTAAATCTGTACGTTTACAACACTGTAGTTATAACGCAAGCTAAAATCTGTACGTTTACAACACTGTAGTTATAACGCAAGCTAAAATCTGTACGTTTACAACACTGTAGTTATAACGCAAGCTAAAATCTGTACGTTTACATCACTGTAGTTATAACGCAAGCTTAAATCTGTACGTTTACAACACTGTAGTTTTAAAGCCCACTAAAATCTGTAAGTTTTACAGAGTTTTACGTTAGTTATAACGCCAAGCTAAAATCTGTACGTTTACAACACTGTAGTTTAAAAGCCAGCTAAAATCTGTACGTTTACAACACTGTAGTTATAACGCAAGCTAAAATCTGTACAATAACAACACTGTAGTTATAACGCAAGCTAAAATCTGTACGTTTACAACACTGTACAAATGTAGTTATAGCGGAAGCTAAAATCAGTACGTTTACCACACTTTAGTTATAACACAAGCTAAAATCTGTACGTTTACAACACTGTAGTTATAACGCAAGCTAAAATCTGTACGTTTACAACACTGTAGTTATAACGCAAGCTAAAATCTGTACGTTTACAACACTGTAGTTATAACGCAAGCTAAAATCTGTACGTTTACAACACTGTAGTTATAACGCAAGCTAAAATCTGTACGTTTACAACACTGTAGTTATAACGCAAGCTAAAATCTGTACGTTTACAACACTGTAGTTATAACGCAAGCTAAAATCTGTAAGTTTACAACACTGTAGTTATAACGCAAGCTAAAATCTGTACGTTTACAACACTGTAGTTATAACGCAAGCTAAAATCTGTACGTTTACAACACTGTAGTTATAAACGCAAGCTAAAATCTGTACGTTTACAACACTGTAGTTATAACGCAAGCTAAAATCTGTACGTTTACAACACTGTAGTTATAACACAAGCTAAAATCTGTACGTTTACAACACTGTAGTTATAACACAAGCTAAAATCTGTACGTTTACAACACTGATAGTTATAACGCAAGCTAAAATCTGTACGTTTACAACACTGTAGTTATAACACAAGCTGAATTAATCTGTAACGTTTACAACACTGTTAGTTATATAACGCAAGCTAAAATCTGTACGTTTACAACACTGTAGTTATAACGCAAAGCTAAAATCTGTACGTTTACAACACTGTAGTTATAACACAAGCTAAAATCTGTAAGTTTACAACACTGTAGTTTTAGATAAAGAGTTTTGCGTGTACAAGCTGTAGTGTATAAACAATAAAATGTTGTACGTTTACAACACTGTAGTTATAACGCAAGCTAAATCTGTACGTTTAACAACACTGTAGTTATAACGCAACCTAAAATCTGTAGACCGTCAGTGGTCCCTCCGAGAACAAATGGTTCTGCATGGAGACCGTCAATGGTCCCTCTGAGGACAAAGAGTTTTGCCTGGAGACCGTCAATGGTCCCTCTGAGGACAAAGAGTTTTGCGTGGAGTCCGTCAATGGTTCCTCTGAGGACAAAGAGTTTTGCGTGGAGACCGTCAATGGTCCCTCTAGGACAAAGAGTTTTGCGTGGAGACCGACAATAAGTCCATCCGAGAACAAAGGGTTTTGCGTTGAGACCGTCAATGGTCCCTCTGAGGACAAAGAGTTTTGCCTGGAGACCGTCAATGGTCCCTCTGAGGACAAAGAGTTTTGCGTGATAATCGTCAATGGTCCTTCTGAGGACAAAGAGTTTTGCGTGGAGACCAAGTGATACGTGGGAACAAAATGATGTCTGATGCCAGTCAGTGCGTAATAGGCCCAGCAAGTGATAATTCATATCCCGTCGTTATTTTATTACCTCGACAAGACAACTTAAATAGACATTATGACTGATGACTTCGGTCTGGTACTGCGACAGCAAATCAGCTGCGTGTAGAGCGGAGTGGCGGGGACTTATATACGGTCGGACAGTGTCATTCAACGCTAAACAATTCCGTCTTGTGGAGAAATGTACATCATTCATATGCTGAACCGTGTCGTGGTAATAAAAGAGGTTCGATATATAGATCAAACTGTCTCTGACTGACGACTGGGCTCAGAGTAAACTAAGCAGAAACGTACTCAGGGATAGCACCAGAACAAAATTGCGGGATACTGATTACAACAAAATTGCGGGATACTAATTACAACAAAATTGCGGGATACTGATTACAACAAAATTGCGGGATACTAATTACAACAAAATTGCGGGATACTGATTACAACAAAATTGCGGGATACTTATTACAACAAAATTGCGGGATACTGATTACAACAAAATTGCGGGATGCTAATTACTACTACTTTCATAAAAACAGCTTATTTTATTCCGTTGGAAGGGGCAGAGAAGGGATAATGAGTATTACCTGAGGTCAATTGATTCGAACGAAATAAAACTTTGGAAACCCAACACATGGCCGTACATGTACTGCACTTTTTTTGAACTTTTATGTAACGTAGGGCAGTTTTAATATTATATTTACCCGTGTTAGATAGGTAATTAGTAAAATCAACCTATGTAAGAATTAAAACTAGAGTCAAATTCCAAGTTACCTGAGATATGTTACGGGAGATATAGACTAGATACTGAATAACATGCCATATAATGCGTGTTGTATTGAAACTTGGGGACGTGATTGCACCACGAATAAATGTTCCGAAGGACAACTATAAATAATTCCATCCACGAAATAGATAAACCAGGAAAGGAAGCTACCACGGACATTACATATTATAAATTCTCCGTTGTTCATCGGTGGGTAAGAACAACCCAGTCAGTCTTAAACACACACGATACGATTTGTTTTTTTTTTAAGTTGGAAGAGGGGGGGGGGGGGGGGGGGTTGATGATGATTTCTTCGATAATTCGACGACAAAGTGTTAGGTTATGTTCAGGAATTATACATGTAGTAATCATGAGGTCAAAAAGCTATATCTGTTTAGGGTTACATTGGCAAAAAATAGGGTCGTTCGGGGATATATATATGTATATATATTTTTAGTGTCCTTCACCCTAAGGTAATGGCCGGAACCGAAGTTCTGACTTTTAATTATTTTTTTAGTAGAAAAATGGAAAAAAATTAGGGTCGATCGAGTAACCCTAAACAGACATTTTTTGGCCCAAACTACATATGTACGCCGTATTCTCTTCGGAACTTCGATAAAACTTTGACCAAATTTTTGCTTTATTGATTTGATAGGAAGTTTTACATGTATAAAATGTTAATTGTTTATTTATTTTAACATACAATGTATATCATATGCCATTTTGGCGTTTTTATGCAGTCAACTATTTCACAGTTTTAATAAAATGTTAATTTGTTAGCTGCTTCAAAATATACTTATAAGGAGCATTGCATCAGTTATTTCAAAACATTTACACATAATACATACTTTCAGTATTCCATTCATTTCCTTGTTATTCTCATATATACAGGTACAATATAAAAATATAATAAAAACTCATGCAATTAGTTAACTCAAATTATTTTTACTTAAATCAAATCTTCTTCATATTCCTGTATACGTGTTTCCTGTATTTACATTTTTTCATTTCTTCCATTATTATCTATAATTTTGAATTATCAATTTAACAAATTAGAATTGTAACAGGGCGAGAATAGTGTGCCGCTAGCCGGGCTCGAACACGCGAACCCGGACTTACTGGTCCGCCGCACTCTACCGACTGAGGGAAATGAAGTTAGAAGGCGACCGTAACGCTAAGTACAATTAAAACCTGTTATGTAATTATAACAATTTATACTGGAAATGACTAGAACTTTTTTCTGTATTGCTTTTATTAAAAGTAAATAATTCAATTTTGCTTGTTACGAGCATTTTCATTGGCTTAAAAATTAACTTTATCAGCCCATAAAGTAAAAAATGGCGTCGCCGTTTGTAACGTTGCTTCTGATTGGCTGAGATGACGGCGTAATGGTTTCATAGACAAAAGAGTCCCAACATGAATTTTGAAGAGATTATCTTTAGTAAGTTGAATTATAAGGATTAATTTGAATATATATTTTTTTTATGTTATTTTGCGGTTTATGGTGAGAGTACATACAGATTTTTGTGTTATATTTCCGATGTTCAAGCAATTATTCAAGGCGCTCGTGAGACCGCATCTCGAGTATGCGGCCAGTGCATGGAGCCCATACAAACTTATGGATAAAGAGCTACAAAACTTCTACCCGGACTTAAGGATCTCACATACGAAGAGCGCTTAGCTAAACTGAAATTACCAACAATTAAACATCGGAGGTTTCGAGGTGATCTAATAAACGTTTTCAAAATAGTAAAGAAAAAGTTTGATGAAAAAGTCACTTCCGAGCTGTTTGTGTTTGATAAAAACGAAAGAACTCGTGGGCATAAATTGAAGTTGTATAAACAACGTTGCTGTACTGAACTGAGGAGAAATTCGTTTACCTTCAGAGTAGTGGATAGTTGGAACAATTTACCAGAAATAGTCGTGAACGCTGAAACCACAAAAGACTTCGAAATCCTCTTAGATAACCACTTAAAGGACAACATTTATAATAATTATTGATATATGTACATATGTATATATATGAGCTAACAAATACCTGTACCATTGACATAAATGTAATTGTAATGTATATTTTGATGTTTTATGATATGGACATAGAGGCTTCTAGCCTACGTCCATTAACTTCAATTAAATTAAAATCAATTAAATCAATTAAATAACATAAAAAATATATCAAAGTTCATTCCTTTACTAATAAACTGTTTGTTCGTCCTACAATATTGATGGCCCAAGGGAGACTACTCTAAAATATTTACGTTCGGGTACCTGTTGTTGTCCCCACGTCATTTGAAAGCTGTCGGTGACAGTGTGTTGTTCCGTTCACCGCTGGTGACTTGACTAGTCGTAAACAGTCACAGTGCGGTGTCGCACAACAAAACTACTACAGAAGAAATATGTGACAGTATAGTCTTGCTATGGGTAAAGATAGACTTCAAAACGGAAGCGGTGGTAGTGAACCTGGTTCCCCAACTGGCCATCACAATCTGCAGTCTACCCGAGACCACAAGCAGGCAACACGACAAAGCTCTACTGAACTGTTCGATCTAGCTTCCAAGGTAGGCCTAGATAATTAATGGCGGTATGGTTCATTGAATCCGTCACGCTGAAAATGATTTCTGTCGCTGTCAACATGTATTTTACACATTATGTAAGTCTATAGGCCTACATACATATGTTGTAATATCAGGACTGCGCTATGTTACGTTCAAGTGCGTTATACATTGTTTGCAATTTACTAAATCCAGGTATCCCCCCCCCATAATAGGAATCCTTATTTAATTTATCTGTCTGTACGCCCGTCTTGACTTCTGGATGTAGAACATGATTTAATTATATTTTAAAGCCATGGATACAAAGTCATGATATTTTAAATGGAATTTTAATTAGTTTTTAGATTAAAAATATACTATAATGAAAATGTAGGCCTCAATCAGTATAAACAGTATTAGCATCCTTATTGGGATTAAAATGTTCATAGTGCAGCCTATAGTATTAAGTAAATAGACTTTAAAACTGGCTGTAATTAATTTTTGAAAGATGTTGTATTTTGGGGAATATATCTGCAGGGCTCATTATAGCACATACAAGCCCATTACGGCAGTTTAAGTCAACACATGTATAAATAGACACTAGCATACACCTGTGTATAGTTTATAGTGATGTTTCATTTCACATAACTATTGACAAATGTCACCTCGGGCAAATGACTTATTAAGAACTAAGTATTGTCCTAATACAATGCCCACATACCTTTATACATGTGGATGTTTCGTGATAAACTGGAGATATTTGGATCTCACTAAAATGTTTACAGTAACATATGTTAGGAGATGTACAGGGAGTAAAATGAAAACCACTACGTACAATAGTACATCTGGATGATGTACATTCAAAAGCACATGGATTCAGTTCTAGTTTCTGTGAAGGTAAAACTAAAGTAAAAAATAGGCTTTAATACTATATATAGAAACTTTGTTGATTGCTTGTAGATAATGATTTTCATTTCACAGTTTTTTTGGGATATTTTGATGTGTTTGTTTGCAATTTTAATTATCATTTTTATAGTTTGTGTGTTCATTGGAATTGATGCTCATGATTGTAAATGCTAATACATCTTACTACATTGTATAAAATAGTGTATTCTTATGTACATTGTATAACAGATATAAATGTAATATATCGGTAATATACATTGTATAGTATAAGTATAACAGAAAACTCTGACCTAGTTACCTGAATATGTACTGTTATCATGACATTCTTTTAATTGTAGGGTTCATTAACTTGATCTCTATTACTTGAAAAGAAGTCTTTTTTCAATTTTAGCTCACCTAGCTGGCCCGTCATCCGTCCGTCCGTCCGTCAACATTTCCTTTGAATCGCTACTTGTCATAGAGTTCTGCATTGATTGTAACCAAATTTGGCCACTAACATCCTTAGGGAAAGGGGAACAGAACTTGTCTAAATTTTGGCTCTGACCCCCCGGGGGCAAGAAGGGTGGGGCCCAATAGTGGAAATAGAGGTAAATCGTATAAATCACTACTTGTCCTAGAGTTCTGCATGGATTGTAACCAAATTTGGCCACAAACATCCTTTGGGGGAAAGGGAACAGAAATTGTATAAATTTTGGCTCTGATCCCCCGGGACAGGAGGGGCGGGCCCAGTAGGGGAAATAGAGGTAAATCCTATAAATCACTACTTGTACTAGAGTTCTGCATGGATTGAAACCAAATATTACCACAAACATCCTTGGGGGAAGGGGAATATAATTTGTTTGAATTTTGGCTTTGACACCCCGGGGCAGGAGGGGCAGGGCCAAATATGGGAAATAGTGGTAAATACTATAAATCGCTGCTAGTCATATAGTTCTGCTTGGATTTTAACCAAATTTGGCCCTTGGGGTTCACAGAATTTGTATAATTTTTGGCTCTGACCCTCTGGAGCAGAAAGAGTGGGGCCCAATAGGGGAATTAGAGGTAAATATTCAAATTCCTTCAGAAAAGAAACAATGAACCTGTATTCAGAACATTACTAGGCATTACAAACCAGGTGAGCGATACAGGCCCTCTGGGCCTCTTGTTTGTGTTTATTAGACATATTTATACACCATTAAACACCAATTATAGTTCAAATGATGAGTATCATTTATGCTCTGTCGGCGATGGAGCATCTTTAAGGATTTATTTGATGGTGGAGGAAAGCAATTTACTGCAAACCAACTTTTTTTTCGCAGTGGTTTAATTTAGCATTTTTATGCCTTAAAGATGCTCCACCGCTGACGAATGGTAATTTTTATGTCACATGAGACAAAGTCTCAAGTAACCTATCCAAATCGCCTTTTGTCCATCGTCGTCGTCCGTCATGCGTCTTATTTCCGTAAACAATTTACATTTTCGACGTCTCCTTTCCAAAACTGCTGAAGCAATATTTCAATGAAATTCTGCACAAACCTTCTAAGGCATAAGGCCAATCAAAATTGTGAATTTTGTGGTCCCCACCCCCCCAAGGTCTTAAGGTCCTTTAAAAATTTGTGAATTATATGACCCTGGGATCTCGTTTCCCCATGGGGAGGGGGTTAAGTTTACTATAGTTTATATAGGGAAAACACATTTTTGAGCATTATTTGGTCATTTGTAAAAGGAAATGAGTCAAATGTTGTCTAAAGGGTGGGGTCAAAAGGGGACAAATAGGCTAAAACTTTAAAAATCTTCTTCTGAAATTCTGGAAATAGTATAATCATATACTCTTAATAGATGGAAAGGTCTTAAGGTCCTTTACAAAAATTGTGAATTATATAAACCATGGGGTCTCATGTTTCCCCCTGGGGAGGGGGTCATGTATACTATATAATAGTTTATATAGGGAAAACACATTTTTGATTTTTGGGGATGGGTCAAGTTTACTATAGTTTATATAAGGAAAACACATTAATGAACATTTTTTGCTCAATTTCCATAGGAAATGCATCAAACATGTTTAGAATTATTAGTCTGAGATAGCATTTTAAAATCATATCCATATTGGTCCTGGCCGACCCCTTGGGGGCAGAGGGGCGGGGCTCAAAAAGGGCATATAGGCTATAACTTAAAAAATCTTCTTAAATTCTGGAAATGGTCGTATCAAATACTCTATATAGATGGAAAGGTCTTAAGGTGTTTGATGAAAATTGTGAATTATATGACCCTGGGGTCTTACATTTCCCCCTGGGGAGGGGGTCAAGTTTACTTTAGTTTATATATCAAAAATACATTTATGAACATTATTTACTCACTTTTCATAGGAAATGAGTCAAACTTTATTAGAATTATTAGCCTGAGATATAGAATTTTAACATCCATATCAGTCCTCGCTGACCACCCGGGGGACCAGAGGGGCGTGGCCAAACGCGGTCACAATGACTTAAAATTTTCAAAAAATCTTCTGAGTTCACAGGTCTGATGGAAGCAAATACTCTTCATAGATTATAAAGTCAAATTGAGAAAATCACTGCCCGACTTCAAGGGCCAATATATTAGTGTTTATATATCTTTGTTTTATTAGCCCGATCAAATCGCTATTCAAATCGCCTTTCGTCCGTGGTCCGTCGTCCGTCCGTCCTTCCGTCCGTCCGTCCGTCCGTCCGTTAACAATTCTTGTTACCGCTATTTCTCTAAAAGTACTGAAGGGATCTTTCTCAAATTTCATATGTAGGTTCCCCTAGGACCCTAGTTGTGCATATTGTATTTTGGGACTGATCGGTCAACAAGATGGCCACCTGGCGGCCATCTGGATTTTGATAGTTAAAGTTTGTTACCGCTATTTCTCAGAAAGTACTGAAGGGATCTTTCTCAAATTTCATATGTAGGTTCCCTAGGACCCTAGTTGTGCATATTGCATTTGGGACTGATCGGTCAACAAGATGGCCGACCAGCCGCCATCTTGATTTTGATAGTTAAAGTTTGTTACGGCTAATTCTCAGAAAGTATGAAGGGATTTTCTCAAATTTCATATGTAGGTTCCCCTAGGACCCTAGTAGTGCATATTGCATTTTGGGACTGATCGGTCAACAAGATGGCCCCAGGTAGCCATCTTGGATTTTGATAGTTAAAGTTTGTTACCGCTATTTCTCAGAAAGCACTGAAGGGATCTTTCTCAAATTTCATATGTAGGTTCCCCTAGGACCCTAGTTGTGCATATTGTATTTTGGGACTGATCGGTCAACAACATGGCCGCCAGGCAGCCATCTTGGATTTTGATAGTTAAAGTTTGTTACCGCTATTTCTCATAAAGTGTTGAAGGGATCTTTCTCAAATTTCATATGTAGGTTCCCGTAGGACCCTAGTTGTGCATATTGCATTTTGGGACTGATCGGTCAACAAGATGGCCGACCAGCCGCCATCTTGGATTTTGATAGTTAAAGTTTATTACCGCTAATTCTCAGAAAGTACTGAAGGGATCTTTCTCAAATTTCATATGTAGATTCCCCTAGGACCCCAGTTGTGCATATTGCATTTTTGGACTGATCGGTCAACAAGATGGCCGACCGGTGGCCATCTTGGATTTTGATAGTTAAAGTTTGTTACCGCTATTTCTCAGAAAGTATTGAAGGGATTGTTCTCAAATTTCATATGTAGGTTCCTCTAGGACCCTAGTTCTGCATATTACATTTTGGGACTGATCGGTCAACAAGATGGCCGATCAGCAGCCATCTTGGATTTTGATAGTTAAAGTTTGTTACGGCTATTTCTCAGAAAGTATTGAAGGGATTGTTCTCAAATTTCATATGTAGGTTCCCCTAGGACCCTAGTTGTGCATATTGCATTTTGGGACTGATCGGTCAACAAGATGGCCGCCAGGCAGCCATCTTGGATTTTGATAGTTAAAGTTTGTTACCGCTATTTCTCATAAAGTGTTGAAGGGATCTTTCTCAAATTTCATATGTAGGTTCCCGTAGGACCCCAGTTGTGCATATTGCATTTTGGGACTGATCAGTCAACAAGATGGCCGCCAGGTAGCCATCTTGGATTTTGATAGTTAAAGTTTGTTACCGCTATTTCTCAGAAAGCACTGAAGGGATCTTTCTCAAATTTCATATGTAGGTTCCCCTAGGACCCTAGTTGTGCATATTGCATTTTGGGACTGATCGGTCAACAAGATGGCCGACCAGCCGCCATCTTGGATTTTGATAGTTAAAGTTTGTTACGGCTAATTCTCAGAAAGTACTGAAGGGATCTTTCTCAAATTTCATATGTAGGTTCCCCTAGGACCCTAGTAGTGCATATTGCATTTTGGGACTGATCGGTCAACAAGATGGCCGCCAGGTAGCCATCTTGGATTTTTATAGTTAAAGTTTGTTACCGCTATTTCTCAGAAAGCACTGAAGGGATCTTTCTCAAATTTCATATGTAGGTTCCCCTAGGACCCTAGTTGTGCATATTGTATTTTGGGACTGATCGGTCAACAACATGGCCGCCAGGCAGCCATCTTGGATTTTGATAGTTAAAGTTTGTTACCGCTATTTCTCATAAAGTGTTGAAGGGATCTTTCTCAAATTTCATATGTAGGTTCCCGTAGGACCCTAGTTGTGCATATTGCATTTTGGGACTGATCGGTCAACAAGATGGCCGACCAGCCGCCATCTTGGATTTTGATAGTTAAAGTTTGTTACCGCTAATTCTCAGAAAGTACTGAAGGGATCTTTCTCAAATTTCATATGTAGATTCCCCTAGGACCCAGTTGTGCATATTGCATTTTTGGAATGATCGGTCAACAAGATGGCCGACCGGTGGCCATCTTGGATTTTGATAGTTAAAGTTTGTTACCGCTATTTCTCAGAAAGTATTGAAGGGATTGTTCTCAAATTTCATATGTAGGTTCCTCTAGGACCCTAGTTCTGCATATTACATTTTGGGACTGATCGGTCAACAAGATGGCCGATCAGCAGCCATTTTGGATTTTGATAGTTAAAGTTTGTTACGGCTATTTCTCAGAAAGTATTGAAGGGATTGTTCTCAAATTTTCATATGTAGGTTCCTCTAGGACCCTAGTAGTGCATATTGCATTTTGGTATTGATCAGTCAAACAAGATGGCCGCCAGGTAGCCATCTTGGATTTTGATAGTTAAAGTTTGTTACCGCTATTTCTCAGAAAGCACTGAAGGGATCTTTCTCAAATTTCATATGTAGGTTTCCCCTAGGACCCCAGTTGTGCATATTGCATTTTGGGACTGATCGGTCAACAAAATGGCCGCCGACCGGTAGCCATCTTGGATTTTGATAGTTAAAGTTTGTTACGGCTAATTCTCAGAAAGTACTGAAGGGATCTTTCTCAAAAATTCATATGTAGGTTCCCCTAGGACCCTAGTAGTGCATGTTGCATTTTGGGACTGATCGGTCAACAAGATGGCCGCCAGGTAGCCATCTTGGATTTTGATAGTTAAAGTTTGTTACCGCTATTTCTCAGAAAGCACTGAAGGGATCTTTCTCAAATTTCATATATAGGTTCCCCTAGGACCTTAGTTGTGCATATTGTATTTTGGGACTGATCGGTCAACAAGATGGCTGCCAGGCAGCCCATCTTGGATTTTGATAGTTAAAGTTTGTTACCGCTATTTCTCATAAAGTATTGAAGGGATCTTTCTCAAATTTCATATGTAGGTTCCCTAGGACCCCTAGTTGTGCATATTGCATTTTGGGACTGATCGGTCAACAAGATGGCCGACCGGTGGCCATCTTGGATTTTGATAGTTAAAGTTTGTTACCGCTAATTCTCAGAAAGTACTGAAGGGATCTTTCTCAAATTTCATATGTAGGTTCCCCTAGGACCCCAGTTGTGCATATTGCATTTTGGGACTGATCGGTCAACAAGATGGCCAACCAGTGGCCATCTTGGATTTTGATAGTTAACGTTTGTTACCGCTATTTCTCAGAAAGTACTGAAGGGATTGTTCTCAAATTTCATATGTAGGTTCCTCTAGGACCCTAGTAGTGCATATTGCATTTTGGGATTGATCAGTCAACAAGATGGCCGCCAGGTAGCCATCTTGGATTTTGATAGTTAAAGTTTGTTACCGCTATTTCTCAGAAAGCACTGAAGGGATCTTTCTCAAATTTCATATGTAGGTTTCCGTAGGACCCCAGTTGTGCATATTGCATTTTGGGACTGATCAGTCAACAAGATGGCCGCCAGGTAGCCATCTTGGATTTTGATAGTTAAAGTTTGTTACCGCTATTTCTCAGAAAGTACTGAAGGGATCTTTCTCAAATTTCATATGTAGGTTCCCCTAGGACCCCAGTTGTGCATATTGCATTTTGGGACTGATCGGTCAACAAAATGGCCGACCGGTAGCCATCTTGGATTTTGATAGTTAAAGTTTGTTACCGCTATTTCTCAGAAAGTATTGAAGGGATTGTTCTCAAATATCATATGTAGGTTCCTCTAGGACCCTAGTTCTGCCTATTGCATTTTTGCGACCACCATCTTGGATTTTGATAGTTTAAAGTTTGAAAAGCAGAAAAAAGAAGTGTAAGTTTGAAAAGCAGAGAAAAGATCCCTCTTTCATTTGTCAGACAAAGATCAATTTTTGGTGGGCGCCAAGATCCCTCTGGGATCTCTTGTTCTAAATGAACTCAGGTGACCGTTAAGGCCCATGGGCTGTTCATTATCAAAAACAGGAGCAGACAAATTTATATTTTTCTTCAGTTACAAAAGTTACTTACTTCACACCATTACTATCAATAAAGTTTTAGCTTCTTATTTTACTTCAAGAAAAAAATATTAAAAATACAAAAGTGTACTTGATTGCAGCCCTAAAAAAATCTGTGGCACTTATCCTATATGGAATGAAGTACTGATTGCATATGCACCAAAGGCAAAATATATAATTTTACATGTATTTTTGTGTTGATTAGACACATATATACACGATATAACATCAGTTATTGTTCAAATGATGGGTATTGTTTATGCCCTGGTGGCGGTGGAACCTCTTTATGGTTGTTTTCGTGGAAAAATAATAAATAAATATAATTTCATGATCTAGAATTCAGGAGTTTTATTTTACCAGCACACGTGTTTTAGAAAATTTTGTAGTGATTTAATTTCATAAATTATTGTATTGTCCAGTAATCACGCACAAAATCATTTTACAGTAACTTGAAGTACTGACAGTCAGGGGAGATGGCTGAACATTATACTAGGACTCCCAGGGGTAGATGTCTGAGCATTATACTAGGACCCCCAAGGGGTAGATGTCTGAACATTATACTAGGACCCCCAAGGGTAAATGTCTTGAACATTATATTAGGACCTTCAAAGGGAGATGTCTGAACATTATACTACGTAGGACCCCCAAGGGTAGATGTCTGAACATTATACTACGTAGGACCCCCAAGGGTAGATGTCTGAACATTATACTAGGACCCCCAAGGGGAGATGTCTGAACATTATACTAGGACTCCCAGGGGTAGATGTCTGAACATTATACTAGGACCCCCAAGGGGAGATGTCTGAACATTATACTAGGACCCCCAAGGGGAGATGTCTGAACATTATACTAGGACCCCCAAGGGGTAGATGTCTGAACATTATACTATGACTCCCAGGGGAAGATGTCTGAACATTATACTAGGACCCTCAGGAGTAGATGTCTGAACATTATACTAGGACCCCCAAGGGGTAGATGTCTGAACATTATACTATGACTCCCAGGGGAAGATGTCTGAACATTATACTAGGACCCTCAGGAGTAGATGTCTGAACATTATACTAGGACCCCCAAGGGCAAATGTCTGAAAATATTATATTAGGACCCCCAGGGGAGAGGTCTGAAAATTATACTATGACTCCCAGGGGAAGATGTCTGAACATTATACTAGGACCCCCAAGGGGAGATGTTTGAACTTTATACTAGGACCCCCAGGGGGAGATGTCTGAACATTATACTAGGACCCCCAGGGGGTAGATGTCTGAACATTATACTAGGACCCCCAAGGGGAGGTGTCTGAACATTATACTAGGACTCCCAGGGGTAGATGTCTGAATATTATACTAGGACCCCCAAGGGGTAGATGTCTGAACATTATACTATGACTCCCAGGGGAAGATGTCTGAACATTATACTAGGACCCTCAGGAGTAGATGTCTGAACATTATACTAGGACCTCCAAGGGCAAATGTCTGAACATATTATATCAGGACCCCCAGGGGAGAGGTCTGAACATTATACTATAACTCCAAGGGGAAGATGTCTGAACATTATACTAGGACCCCCAGGAGCAGATGTCTGAACATTATACTAGGACCCCCAAGGGGAGATGTTTGAACATTATACTAGGACCCCCAGGGGAGATATCTGAACATTATACTATGACTCCCAGGAGTAAATGTCTGAACAGTATACTAGGACTCCCAAGGGGAGATGTCTGAACATTATACTAGGATCCCCAGGGGAGATGTCTGAACATTTTACTAGGACCCCCAGGAGTAGATGTCTGAACATTATACTAGGACCCCCAAGGGATAGATGTCTTAACATTATACTAGGACCCCCAGTGGAGATGTCTGAACAATATACTAGGACGCCCAAGGGGTAGATTTCTGAACATTACAGTAGGACCCTCAGGGGTAGATGTCTGAACATTATACTAGGACCCCCAGGGGAGACGTCTGAACATTATACTAGGACCACCAGGGGAGACGTCTGAACATTATACTATGACTCCCAGGGGAAGATGTCTGAACATTATACTAGGACCCTCAGGGGAGACGTCTGAACATTATATTAGGACCCCTAGGGGTAGATGTCTGAACATTATACTAGGACCCCCAGGGGAGATGTCTGATCATTATACTAGGACCCCCAAGGGTAGATGTCTGAACATTACACTAGGACCCCCAGGGGTAGATGTCTGAACATTATACTAGGACCCCAAGGGTAGATGTCTGAACATTATACTAGGACTCCCAGGGGAGATGTCTGAACATTATACTAGTACCCACAGGGAAAGATGTCTGAACATTATTTTAGGACCCTCAGGGGAAGATGTCTGAGCATTATACTAGGACCCCCAAGAAGAGATGTCTGAACATTATACTAGGACTCCCAGGAGTAGATGTCTGAACAATATTCTAGGACCCCTAGGGGTAGATGTCTGAACATTATATAAGGACCCTCAGGGGTAGATGTCTAAACATTATACTAGGACCTTCAAGGGTAGATGTCTGAACATTATACTAGTACCCACAGGGAAAGATGTCTGAACATTATTTTAGGACCCCCAGGGGAGAGGTCTGAACATTATACTATGACTCCCAGGGGAAGATGTCTGAACATTATACTAGGACCCTCAGGAGTAGATGTCTGAACATTATACTAGGACCCCCAAGGGGAGATGTCTGAACATATTATACTAGGACCCCCAGGGGAGATGTCTGAACATTATACTATGACTCCCAGGGGTAGATGTCTGAACATTATACTAGGACCCCCAGGGGTAGATGTCTGAACATTATACTAGGACCCCAAGGGTAGATGTCTGAACATTATACTAGGACTCCCAGGGGAGATGTTTGAACATCATACTAGGACCCCCAGGAGAGATGTATGAACATTATACTAGGACTCCCAAGAGTAGATGTCTGAACATTATACTAGGACTCCCAAGAGTAGATGTCTGAACATTATACTAGGACTTCCAGGGGTTAGATGTCTGAACATTATACTAGGACCCCCAAGGGGAGATGTCTGAACATTATACTAGGACCCCCAAGGGGAGATGTCTGAACATTATACTAGAACCCCCATGGGAGATGTCTGAACATTATACTAGGACCCCCAAGGGGAGATGTCTGAACATTATACTAGAACCCCCGTGGGAGATGTCTGTGCATTATACTAGGACCCTTAAGGGGTAGATGTCTGAACATTATACTAGGACCCCCATGTGAGATGTCTGAACATTATACTAGGACCCCCAAGGGGTAGATGTCCGAACATTATATTAGGACCCTCAGGGGTAGATGTCTGAACATTATACTAGGACCACCAGGGGAGACGTCTGAACATTATACTATGACTCCCAGGGGAAGATGTCTGAACATTATACTAGGACCCTCAGGGGAGACGTCTTAACATTATATTAGGACCCCTAGGGGTAGATGTCTGAACATTATACTAGGACCCCCAGAGGAGATGTCTGATCATTATACTAGGACCCACAAGGGTAGATGTCTGAACATTATACTAAGACCCCAGGGGAGATGTCTGAACATTATACTATGACTCCCAGGAGTAAATGTCTGAACAGTATACTAGGACTCCCAAGGGGAGATGTCTGAACATTATACTAGGACCCCCAGGGGAGATGTCTGAACATCATACTTGGACCCCAAGGAGTAGATGTCTGAACATTATACTAGGACCCCCAAGGGGAGATATCTGAACTTTATACTAGGACCCCCAAGGGGAGATGTCTGAACATTATACTAGGACCCCCAAGGGGAGATGTCTGAACATTATACTAGAACCCCCAGGGGAGATGTCTGAGCATTATACTAGGACCCCCAAGGGGAGATGTCTGAACATTCTACTAGGACCCCCAAGGGATAGATGTCTTAACATTATACTAGGACCCCCAGTGGAGATGTCTGAACAATATACTAGGACCCCCAAGGGGTAGATTTCTGAACATTACAGTAGGACCCTCAGGGGTAGATGTCTGAACATTATACTAGGACCCCCAGGGGAGACGTCTGAACATTATACTAGGACCACCAGGGGAGACGTCTGAACATTATACTATGACTCCCAGGGGAAGATGTCTGAACATTATACTAGGACCCTCAGGGGAGACGTCTGAACATTATATTAGGACCCCTAGGGGTAGATGTCTGAACATTATACTAGGACCCCCAGGGGGAGATGTCTGATCATTATACTAGGACCCCCAAGGGTAGATGTCTGAACATTACACTAGGACCCCCAGGGGTAGATGTCTGAACATTATACTAGGACCCCAAGGGTAGATGTCTGAACATTATACTAGGACTCCCAGGGGAGACCTCTGAACATTATACTAGTACCCACAGGGAAAGATGTCTGAACATTATTTTAGGACCCTCAGGGGAAGATGTCTGAACATTATACTAGGACCCCCAAGAAGAGATGTCTGAACATTATACTAGGACTCCCAGGAGTAGATGTCTGAACATTATTCTAGGACCCCTAGGGGTAGATGTCTGAACATTATATAAGGACCGTCAGGGGTAGATGTCTAAACATTATACTAGGACCTTCAAGGGTAGATGTCTGAACATTATACTAGTACCCACAGGGAAAGATGTCTGAACATTATTTTAGGACCCCCAGGGGAGAGGTCTGAACATTATACTATGACTCCCAGGGGAAGATGTCTGAACGTTATACTAGGACCCCCAGGAGTAGATGTCTGAACATTATACTATGACCCCCATGGGGAGATGTTTGAACATTATACTAGGATCCCCCAGGGGAGATGTCTGAACATTATACTATGACTCTCTGGAGTAAATGTCTGAACAGTATACTAGGACTCCCAAGGGGAGATGTCTGAACATTATACTAGGACCCCCAGGGGAGATGTCTGAACATTTTACTAGGACCCCCAGGAGTAGATGTCTGAATATTATACTAGGAACCCCAAGGGGAGATGTTTGAACATCATACTAGGACCCCCAGGGGAGATGTCTGAACATTATACTAGGACTCCCAGGAGTAGATGTCTGAACATTATACTAGGACTTCCAGGGGTTAGATGTCTGAACATTATACTAGGACCCCCAAGGGGAGATGTCTGAACATTATACTAGGACCCCCAAGGGGAGATGTCTGAACATTATACTAGAACCCCCATGGGAGATGTCTGAGCATTATACTAGGACCCCCAAGGGAAGATGTCTGAACATTATACTAGGACCTTCAAAGGGAGATTTCTGAACATTAAATTAGGACCCCCAAGGGGAGATGTCTGAACATTATACTAGAACCCCCGTGGGAGATGTCTGTGCATTATACTAGGACCCCCAAGGGGTAGATGTCTGAACATTATACTAGGACCCCCATGGGAGATGTCTGAACATTATACTAGGACCCCCAAGGGGTAGATGTCCGAACATTATATTAGGACCCTCAGGGGTAGATGTCTGAACATTATACTAGGACCACCAGGGGAGACGTCTGAACATTATACTATGACTCCCAGGGGAAGATGTCTGAACATTATACTAGGACCCTCAGGGGAGACGTCTTAACATTATATTAGGACCCCTAGGGGTAGATGTCTGAACATTATACTAGGACCCCCAGAGGAGATGTCTGATCATTATACTAGGACCCCCAAGGGTAGATGTCTGAACATTACACTAGGACCCCCAGGGGTAGATGTCTGAACATTATACTAGGACCCCAAGGGTAGATGTCTGAACATTATACTAGGACCCCAAGGGTAGATGTCTGAACATTATACTAGGACTCCCAGGGGAGACCTCTGAACATTATACTAGTACCCACAGGGAAAGATGTCTGAACATTATTTTAGGACCCTCAGGGGAAGATGTCTGAACATTATACTAGGACCTCCAAGAAGAGATGTCTGAACATTATACTAGGACTCCCAGGGGTAGATGTCTGAACATTATACTAGGACCCCTAGGGGTAGATGTCTGAACATTATATTAGGACCCTCAGGGGTAGATGTCTAAACATTATACTAGGACCTTCAAGGGTAGATGTCTGAACATTATACTAGTACCCACAGGGAAAGATGTCTGAACATTATTTTAGGACCCCCATGGGAGAGGTCTGAGCATTATACTATGACTCCCAGGGGAAGATGTCTGAACATTATACTAGGACTTCCAGGGGTTAGATGTCTGAATATTATACTAGGACCCCCAAGGGGAGATGTCTGAACATTATACTAGGACCCCCAAGGGGAGATGTCTGAACATTATACTAGGAATCCCAGGGGTTAGATGTCTGAACATTATACTAGGACCCCCAAAGGGAGATGTCTGTGCATTATACTAGGACCCCCAAGGGGTAGATGTCTGAACATTATACTAGGATCCCCATGGGAGATGTCTGAACATTATACTAGGACCCCGAAGGGGGAGATGTCCGAACATTATATTAGGACCCTCAGGGGTAGATGTCTGAACATTATACTAGGACCGCCAGGGGAGACGTCTGAACATTATACTATGACTCCCAGGGGTAGATGTCTGAACATTATACTAGGACCCCCAGGGGTAGATGTCTGAACATTATACTAGGACCCCCAAGGGGAAGATGTCTGAACATTATACTAGGACCCCCAGAGGAGATGTCTGATCATTATACTAGGACCCCCAAGGGTAGATGTCTGAACATTACACTAGGACCCCCAGGGGTAGATGTCTGAACATTATACTAGGACCCCAAGGGTAGATGTCTGAACATTATACTAGGACTCCCAGGGAGATGTCTGAACATTATACTAGGACCCCCAGGGGTAGATGTCTGAACATTATACTAGGACCCCCAGGGGAGATGTCTGAACATTATACTAGGACCCCCAAGGGGAGATGTCTGAACATTATACTAGGACCCCCAGGGGTAGATGTCTGAACATTATACTAGGACCCTCAGGGGTAGATGTCTAAACATTATACTAGGACCCCAAGGGTAGATGTCTGAACATTATACTAGAACCCCCAAGGGGAGATGTCTGAGCATTATACTAGGACCCCCAAGGGAAGATGTCTGAACATTATACTAGAACCCCCGTGGGAGATGTCTGTGCATTATACTAGGACCCCCAAGGGTAGATGTCTGAACATTATACTAGGATCCCCAATGGGAGATGTCTGAACATTATACTAGGACCCCCAAGGGGAGATGTCTGAACATTATATTAGGACCCTCAGGGGTAGATGTCTGAACATTATACTAGGACCGCCAGGGGAGATGTCTGAACATTATACTAGGACCCCCAGGGGTAGATGTCTGAACATTATATTAGGACCCTCAGGGGTAGATGTCTGAACATTATACTAGGACCCCCAGGGGAGATGTCTGAACATTATACTATGACTCCCAGGAGTAGATGTCTGAACATTATACTAGGACCCCCAAGGGAAGATGTCTGAACATTATACTAGGAACCCCAAGGGGAGATGTCTGAACATTATACTAGGACCCCCAGGGGAGATGTCTGAACATTATACTAGGACCCCCAAGGGTAGATGTCTGAACATTATACTAGGACCCCCAGGGGAGATGTCTGAACATTATACTAGGACCCCCAAGGGGAGATGTCTGAACATTATACTAGGACCCCCAAGGGGTAGATGTCTGAACATATTATATTAGGACCCCCAGGGGAGATGTCTGAACATTATACTAGGACCCCCAGGGGTAGATGTCTGAACATTATACTAGGACCCCCAGGGGTAGATGTCTGAACATTATACTAGGACCCCCAGGGGAGATGTCTGAACATTATACTAGGACCCCCAGGGGTAGATGTCTGAACATTATACTAGGACCCCCAGGGGTAGATGTCTGAACATTATACTAGGACCCCCAGGGGAGATGTCTGATCATTATACTAGGACCCCCAAGGGTTGATGTCTGAACATTACACTAGGACCCCAGGGGTAGATGTCTGAATATTTTACTAGGACCCCAAGGGTAGATGTCTGAACATTATACTAGTACCCACAGGGAAAGATGTCTGAACATTATTTTAGGACCCTCAGGGGAAGATGTCTGAGCATTATACTAGGACCCCCAAGAAGAGATGTCTGAACATTATACTAGGACTCCCAGGAGTAGATGTCTGAACATTGTTCTAGGACCCCTAGGGGCAGATGTCTGAACATTATATAAGGACCATCAGGGGTAGATGTCTAAACATTATACTAGGACCTTCAAGGGTAGATGTCTGAACATTATACTAGTACCCACAGGGAAAGATGTCTGAACATTATTTTAGGACCCCCAGGGGAGAGGTCTGAACATTATACTATGACTCCCAGGGGAAGATGTCTGAACGTTATACTAGGACCCCCAGGAGTAGATGTCTGAACATTATACTATGACCCCCATGGGGAGATGTTTGAACATTATACTAGGATCCCCCAGGGGAGATGTCTGAACATTATACTATGACTCCCTGGAGTAAATGTCTGAACAGTATACTAGGACTCCCAAGGGGAGATGTCTGAACATTATACTAGGACCCCCAGGGGAGATGTCTGAACATTTTACTAGGACTCCCAGGAGTAGATGTCTGAATATTATACTAGGACCCCCAAGGGGAGATGTTTGAACATCATACTAGGACCCCCAGGGGAGATGTCTGAACATTATACTAGGACTCCCAGGAGTAGATGTCTGAACATTATACTAGGACTTCCAGGGGTTAGATGTCTGAACATTATTACTAGGACCCTCAAGGGGGAGATGTCCGAACATTATATTAGGACCCTCAGGGGTAGATGTCTGAACATTATACTAGGACCGCCAGGGGAGATGTCTGAACATTATACTAGGACCCCCAAGGGGAGATGTCTGAACATTATACTAGAACCCCCATGCGAGATGTCTGAGCATTATACTAGGACCCCCAGGGGTAGATGTCTGAACATTATACTAGGACCCCCAAGGGGTCGATGTCTAGGGAAGATGTCTGAACATTATACTAGGACCCCCAAGGGGTAGATGTCTGAACATTATACTAGGACCCCCAAGGGGAGATGTCTGAACATTATACTAGGACCCCCAGGGGTAGATGTCTGAACATTATACTAGGACCCCCAAGGGGTAGATGTCTGAACATTATACTAGGACCCTCAGGGGTAGATGTCTGAACATTATACTAGGACCCTCAGGGGAGACGTCTTAACATTATATTAGGACCCCTAGGGGTAGATGTCTGAACATTATACTAGGAATCCCAGGGGTTAGATGTCTGAACATTATACTAGGACCCCCAAGGGGAGATGTCTGAACATTATACTAGGACCCCCAAGGGGAGATGTCTGAACATTATACTAGAACCCCCAAGGGGAGATGTCTGAACATTATACTAGGACCCCCAAGGGGTAGATGTCTGAACATTATATTAGGACCCTCAGGGGTAGATGTCTGAACATTATACTAGGACCCCCAGGGGAGACGTCTGAACATTATATTAGGACCCCAGGTGAGACGTCTGAACATTATACTATGACTCCCAGGGGAAGATGTCTGAACATTATACTAGGACCCTCAGGAGTAGATGTCTGAACATTATACTAGGACCCCCAAGGGGAGATGTCTGAACATATTATATTAGGACCCTCAGGGGAGATGTCTGAACATTATACTAGGACTCCCAGGAGTAGATTTCTGAACATTATACTAGGAATCCCAGGGGTTAGATGTCTGAACATTATACTAGGACCCCCAAGGGGTAGATGTCTGAACATTATATTAGGACCCTCAGGGGTAGATGTCTGAACATTATTCTAGGACCCCAAAGGGGAGATGTTTGAACATTCTACTAGGACCCCCAAGGGATAGATGTCTGAACATTATACTATAACCCCCAGGGGAGATGTCTGAACATTATACTAGGATCCCCAAGGGGTAGATGTCTGAACATTATATTGGGACCCTCAGGGGTAGATGTCTGAACATTATATTAGGACCCCCAGGGGAGACGTCTGAACATTATACTAGGACCCCCAGGGGAAACGTCTGAACATTATACTTTGACTCCCAGGGGAAGATGTCTGAACATTATACTAGGAATCCCAGGGGTTAGATGTCTGAACATTATACTAGGACCCCCAGGTGTAGATGTCTGAACATTATATTAGGACCCCCAAGGGGAGATGTCTGAACATTATTCTAGGACCCCAAAGGGGAGATGTTTGGACATTCTACTAGGACCCCAAAGGGATATATGTGTCTGAACATTCTACTAGGACCCCCAAGGGATAGATGTCTGAACATTATACTATAACCCCCAGGGGAGATGTCTGAACATTATACTAGGATCCCCAAGGGGTAGATGTCTGAACATTATATTGGGACCCTCAGGGGTAGATGTCTGAACATTATACTAGGACCCCCAGGGGAGACGTCTGAACATTATACTAGGACCCCCAGGGGAAACGTCTGAACATTATACTTTGACTCCCAGGGGAAGATGTCTGAACATTATACTAGGAATCCCAGGGGTTAGATGTCTGAACATTATATTAGGACCCCCAAGGGGAGATGTCTGAGCATTATACTAGGATCCTCAAGGGTAGATGTCTGAACTTTATACTAGGACCCCCAGGGGTAGATGTCTGGACATTATACTAGGACCCCCCAGGGGTAGATGTCTGAACATTATATTAGGACCCCCAAGGGTAGATGTCTGAACATTATACTAGGACCCCCAGGTGTAGATGTCTGAACATTATTCTAGGACCCCAAATGGTAGATGTCTGAACATTATACTAGGACCCCCAGGGGTAGATGTCTGAACATTGTACTATGACCCCCAGGGGTAAATGTCTGAATATTATACTAGGAATACCAAGGAATTTTGCATCTATAATGAAATAATCATTCGTTATCGTCATTGATGGAACTGCCATCGTCTTTCATAATCGCAGGCACAACAATTGTGACCTCACAATAGTAATGACCTCATAATAGGCGCTTGAAGTTCATTGCCTATATGACTGCTAACTGCATTTGGTACGGTTACATAGTGGGACTGCATTGAAAATGGAAATATTATGGCTTGTATAATAGTGCATCTGTGCATAAAGTAATGCAGGATTATACATACAATGTACATAATCTTTACATCAAGGTGTTCATACACTAAAACAATGTATGCTATAAGATATTGGTATTTAACGGTAAAGTATCACCATCATATTGTAGGCTAGCAATGGGCTTAGTGATATATGTGATATATATATATAGGCACATTGAAGATACTCCACCGGCGAGTACAGATCAAAAATGTCACTCATCAGTTTAACAATAATTTGTGTTTACTCATGTAAATGTATATCTGAATAACACAAAAATAATATAAAATAACTTGTTTTGCTTTTGGTGAATGCACAGTCAGAACTTTATTCCATGTAAGGCATTATTTAAGTGCCATTGACTTTTTCGGTATGCAATTAGGGATTATTTTTAATAATTTTATATTGAAGAAAAATAAGAATTATTAGCTCAAACTTTTGAATGATGGTAATAGGTGGTAATATCAGCTATAGTATAAAGAAACTTTTGTATCTGAAGAAAAAATACTTACTATTCTCTGGTCCTCTTTTTAATACCATTCGTCAGCAGTGTAGCATTCTTCAACTAGTGCTATAATATACATGGGAACATTAACTGATTATATCGTCATTTTAGGACTGATAACAGTACAGTTCTAAGTATTGGAAGTTTTATGTTTGTTTTACATGATACATAACATATATATATCATTGAGCATCAATTTCTGCAGAGAAACCAAAAGAATTAGTTTGTTTTTAGTGTGTTGTTTTGTTGATGTGAAATGTGTGATATTGAGAACAATAGAAATGTCCTGTTTCTACCAGGGTTTTTTCACCACCGATGTGGCAATCATATATCTACCACCAGGAGGTGCCAGCTTCTCTCATTGTTCATGATTAATATTGTTTTTAGGTGATGTTAATAGGGGACAGTGGTGTTGGAAAAACATGTCTTCTTGTTCGATTTAAAGATGGTGCCTTTCTATCCGGCAGTTTTATTTCCACTGTTGGTATAGACTTTAGGGTGAGTTTTGTTTTTCATTTTATTTTTTCAATTTGATCTTGAATAAGTTTACTTGGTGATAGTGTACTAAATATATGCAGAAAATTCATTTGTAAACTAATATTACTGGTTCAAATTGACTGCAGATCGAGAAAAACATGAAATAATTTTTGTATGAGCTATCACAGGACAGTGAATGTTCTTCAGCATGGATTATATCCCAACTTCATTTATGGCCATATCTTGAGAGGGGATTTATTAGACCACCATCATCAGATGGTGGGCTATCCAAATTGCTTTTTGTCCGTGGTCCGTCATCCGTCGTTCCGTCCGCCCGTCCCTCCTTCCCTCCGTCTTTTAACAATTCTTGTTATCGCTATTTCTCGGAAAGTACCGAAGGGATCATCCTCAAATTTCATATTTAGGTTCCCCTGGGGCCCTAGTTGTGCATATTGCATTTTGGGACTTATCAGTCAACAAGCTGGCCGCCAGGCAGCCATCTTGGACTTTGATAGTTAAAGTTAGTTATCGCTATTTCTCAGAAAGTACCAAAGGGATCATTCTCAAATTTCATATGTAGGTTTCTCTGGGGCCCTAGTTGTGCATATTGTGTTTTGGGACTGATCGGTCAACAAGATGGCCGCCAGGCAGCCATCTTGGATTTCATTGTTGAAGTTTGTTATTGCTATTTCTCAGAAAGTACAGAAGTGATCATTCTCAAATTTCATATGTAGGTTCCCCTAGGACCCTTGTTGTACATATTGCATTTTGGGATGGATCGGTCAACAAGATGGCTGAGCGTCTGCCATCTTGGATTTCGATAGTTACCGCTATTTCTCAGAAATTACTGAAGGGATCTCTCTCAAATTCCATATGTTGGTTCCCCTTGGGCCTCAGTTGTGCTTAGTACCTTTTTGGACTGATTGGTCAACAAGATGGCCAACCGACAGCTGCCATTTTGGATTTCATTGTTGAAGTTTGTTACCGCCTAATTTCTCAGAGAGCACTCAAGCGATCTGTGTCAAATTTTATATGTAATATTTTTTTAAAGTTTGAAAAGCAGTGAAAAGATCCCTCTTTCCATTGTCAGACATAGATCATTCTTTGGTGGAAGCCAAGATCCCTCTGGGATCTTTTGTAATACAGAAATGTCTAATTGTCATCTGGAAATGTTAAATTTGCACATGTAAGTCACAGAAAATCTGTATGGCTATCAGGGTCAACACAAGCTATGATGGTTATACATTTGTAGACAGCAAGAGTAAGTCAAGGCAGTGCTATGGTGACCATTTGTTACCAGACATTCATAACCTCATTGGGAATTGGATCTCAGATACAATATACCATACTCTGTATTTTGAGACTGATGTTGTAAATGACTTGCCTTTCGGTGTTATGTGATCTTTGAGCCATTTTCATTTGGAGATACTTATTGCAGTAGTTTTAAAGTCACCTCTCAATTATTTGGTTTCTACCATGGTGATAGAAATATCATCACATTATTAGCCCAGCATCATCAGATGGTGGGCCTGTCAAATGTGTTTTTGTCCGTGGTCCGTCCGTCCTTAATACATCCGTTAACATTTCTTGTTAACGCTATTTCTCAAAAAGTGCTGAAAGGATCTTTCTCAAATTTCACATGTAGGTTCCCCTAAGGCCCTAGTTGTGCATATTGCATTTTGGGATTGAGCAGTCAACAAGATGGCCGCCAGGCAGCCATCTTTGATTTTGATAGTGAAAGGTTAGTATTGGTATTTCCCAGAAAGCACTGAAGGGATTGTTTTCAAATTTCACATGTACGTTCCCCTAGGGCCATAGTTGTGCATATTGCATCTTGGATTTTGATTGTTAAAAGTTTGAAAAGCAGAGTAAAGATCCCTCTTTCAATTGTCAGACATCGATCAATCTTTGGTGGGCGCCAAGATCCCTCTGGGATCTCTTGTTTAGAGAAAAAAATCTGAGTTTCACTCACAATATAATGATGTATGTCATCATCATTTCATACCCACAAGGGCAGATAACTCTCAAATATGCAAAGGCACCATATTCCCACAGACACATATGTAACAACTGTTTTGGAAATAAATATGTTAAAATTATATGATGAAAGAAAAATTCTGCCTCTTATCGTCTATACTAGCCGGCATACTTCAACTGTCCAACTGTACGTTATCCTTGAACTACCTGAGAGAGTTAAGTCATTCACCCCGGAAAACATGGTTAGACTCTTCTACATCAGAGATTAGATCAGTCCATTATGAAATTTCAGGGGTGAATTGATTAAGCAGACATTCCCTGTGTGATGGCTGACATGGTTTTAGGTTTAGGAACCAATTTCTAGTTGTGCTGTACCGATGTTATCTATAATAATACGCCTGATATCCAATGAATTCGCCCATGTAATAGTTTTATCACTCAAAGCTATATATATATGTATAGTATGCGATCAATTTTCATGGGATGTGATAAACAATGACATGATGTAAGGATTCATGGACGTGAAACAATGGCAATTTCCACTTATTTATTTGTAACATGTTTTGACTTGAATTCATTCGAAATGTAGGTTGTTGTGGAACTAATTGTATTTGCTATACAATTATACATTACATAAAAAGTATCACTGCTCCACTTCTCGACAAGTGAAGTGTAAGAGGCTTGCTGTGAATTCCTAATCACCTGGTATAAACTAGAACACAAATCATTGTGATCTAACACACAGGTGTGGTATCCTTGACCACCATCTATCTGCACTAGTGTGACGATCCGTATATGAACGGACCAATTTTAGGTCAACAACATTTAAATGAGAACATCATACCTGGTGAATGGCAGGTCAGATCAGCTAGATAACAGATCAATGTCTAAATTAGTGTAATCAGAATTGGATGAAAACAGTTTTGTCCAAAACATGATCAGTTTCATCATCATCATTATCATCATAATCATCATCATCATCATCATCGTATCCTCATCATCATATCATCATCATCATCATTATCATCATCATCATATCATAATCATCATCATTATCATCACCATCATCTCCTTCTGCAATAGTAACATCCTCATTATTTCCTCCTGCAAACGAGTAACCTTACCCGTACTAACATTGAAAATGTGATCAACATTTTTTGCAGTAATGAAGTCGTTGTTTCATCTTTACTTTACTATATTTGTTAGGGTTACACACTTGGGCCACTCCTGTTGTGTGAACTTTTTTGCAATTCTTGGGGGGGGACCGCAAATCGGCGTGGTTAATAGTTGGCCCGCAAGGCACGTGCATCTTTGGATTGTGATACTCTAACAGTTTTCGTTATTCGCTATTTCTCACGAAAGTGACTGATAAGGGATTCTTTCTCACTTAGATTTCTTAGGTTAGGGTTCCCTGGGCCACCTTTGTCTGTGATGTCTATTTGCACATTTTGGGGGGGGACCCAAATCGCTGGTGGGAGTGTTGTTTCCATAGTTGTCCTGCTCCTTTGGCTGCAGCCTTCTTTGGATTTTTTATACTTACTTAAAGATTTGTTTTCGCTATTTTCTCAGAATAGTTACTGAAAGGGATTCTTTTATCTAATATTTTCATTTGGTTAGGTTCCACGTGGGACCTTCCCTGAGTTTGTTGCAATATTGGCTTTTGGGGAACCATGCGGGTTGGTTATACTAGATGGGCCGCATGGTCATCACTTCTCTGGATTTTTATTACTTAAAAGTTTGATCTTTCTGCCTAGTTCCTCTGTAAAAAGATAGTTAGGATGGGATTCTTTCTCAATAAATTCATATTGCTAGGTTTCCCACATTGGGCTACCTTGGTGTGTGTGCATAAAGCGTGTCATTTGGATCCGACTCGTCTATGTAGTCAACTAATTGGCCACCTGGCAGGACATCTTTGGATTTTGTGTAGTTTAAGAGATTAAGTTATTGCGAATATTCTGTCACATAATGTTCTGTAACGGGTATCGTTCTCATAATTTCTATATGTATGGGTCACTCTAGGGCTCATTGGTTGTGCATGATATGAGTTTTTGGATTCGACCGCGGTCACACTCAAAATGGCCGCCAGGCTTGCAATCTTGGAATATTTGTAGGTTAAATGTTTGTTTTCGCATATTTATCTCACTTACAAGTTTACGTGAAGGGATCTTTCTCTTATTTCTTTATTGTAGGTTTACCCTAGGGGCCACTTTGTTGTTCGCAATATGTACTCGTTTTTTCGGTTGGATCCGATTAGTCGTGTTCAACAAGACATGGCCGCCAGGATGGCACATCATTGGCAAGTTTGATAAGTTATTTATGGTTTGTTATACGCTACTTATTTTCTCAGAAGAGGTTTTGGAATGTTAATCAGTCTCGTTCAAATTTCGTGTATATTGGTTCCATCCTATGGGTGCCCTAGTTGTGCATATTTCGATTTGGAGACAGAACTTACTTTAACACATTCACTCCACTTCTTCGCGCCTCAGTAGGTACGATTTTACTGGATTGGGCCGCCTAAAGGTGCCTATAGTAGGTTATTTTGATTTGTTAGTTGTTCACTAATACACAAGGGTTCACTAATACACAACTATTTGGTTAGAAGAATTCTATATATATCTAATTAAGCGTTTAAAAAAGTAAAATGCCTTGGATTGATAACAGCATTTAAAAAAATGAATTAACTTTTGTGAATAGCAAATATCTCCATTGTTATATGAGGCAGGCTTGTGATTATTTGTGACACTTGATTGACAAAACTACATCCATTATGAAAACCAATGTCTAGTACTTTATTAGTTATTGGTTTTGACAGGTTTTTTAGGCAATAGCATTTTACAAAAAGCTGTTGCTAAAATCTTCTTGTAAAAGATATACTTCAGGAAATGCTACATGTGTCAGATATTGGAGTAAATAAAAAATATTTTGATATAGGGGCCTTATGTAAATAGAAAATATTTTGATGTAGGAGCCTTATGTAAATAGAAAATATTTTGATACAGGGGCCTTATGTAAATAGAAAATGTTTTGATATAGGGGCCTTATGTAAATAGAAAATAATTTAGATGTAGGAGCCTTATGTAAATAGTAAAAATATTTTGATATAAGGGCCTTATGTAAATAGAAAATATTTTGATATAGGGGCCTTATGTAAATAGAAAATATATCTTTATACAGGGGGCTTTATGTAAATAGAAAATATTTTGATATAGGGGCCTTATGTAAATAGAAAATTTTTTGATGTAGGAGCCTTATGTAAATAGAAAATATTTTGATACAGGGGCCTTTTTTTCAGCTCTTAGAATATCAAGGATGGACCATATTGAGAAAAAGTCTATAAAACGTAACGAAATTTCCGAACGCTGGACGCTGACGGACAAAGTACGATAACTACATTGTACATGTAAAGATTATACTGGACGTTTGAGTGACGGCCAGATGACTTAATAAGGACAGACATGCATGTATCTGGAAAATGTTAAGCTCCACAATTCGGATGCCAATTTATTTTCGATAAATACCACCGTTAAAATTACTTTCATTCAAGCATTGTTTTTGCACCATTCTCGATGTTTTTCTTCAAAGTATAAATAGAAAAAGAACCTGCCAATCAGAAAGTCGGATTTAGTATGAAATCGAATAAAATTTAATCATATCAAAAACATTACGCATGGGGGGGAATTTTCACACTTAGATTTCATTGTGATATAAAGCGTAAATTTCATGTTTACAGTCGTTAGTTTTCTTTATATTCAATGTTACTTACAGTAGTTAAAGTGTTTAGTTATTTCGCTTATAATGTATAAATTCAATAACGAAATGGCCGTTTATATAAGCCTAAAAATAAGCATCTATAGCTGACTCCGTAAGAGATTTTGAGAAATAATTTATCTAAAAAGTGAAACGTGTATCTCTAAAATATCTTTTTGGCGAAAAGTCCTCATTTTCTCCATCACAAATGATATAAGAACTGAGGATATAGAATACATACTCGCTACGTGTAAGTTTACATCTACTCCCTGGCACTAGTAGATTTTTACGTAAACGTAGAAGTAAACGTAAGCTACGACTTTCAGTAAAACGCAAGGATGTGGTAGGTTACGTCTACGTCTACATTTAAGACAACGTTTACGATCTTTAGTAAAACTCGCTCCAGGCCACACCATCTTCATTCGTAATTAAATACATCAAATGATTTAATTAGTTCATTTATTACAGATATTTATTATTTTATGTAGATTTACATGGTGTACACTTAAGCTCTGGTGGGGAAAATATTGACCTGGAATTTTTAAGGTTAATTGATACAACAGGTATATAATTACTTACAAAAGATGTAATCACTCGCTCGCTGACAGCCGGTCACCCGGCAGGATCGAGGTTCCTTAAACATGATAAGTAACAGGAGTGCAATGCAGTTCTGACAAATAGTTGTCACCAGAGCTACAATTCCATCCCATTGACAGAAGTGTTGCAAACCTGTTACCAGTGGTGAAAAATGATTCAATTCATGTGTGTCAAATAATATAAATTTTCAATTAAATTCAAGAATATCTAACATTTGTAACTTAAAGCTGCTTCTGTGCACCGCTGACAGAGCATAAATGATACTCATCATTTGAACAATTATTCGTGTTTAATCGTGTTTATTTATGTCTACTTAACAAAAGAAATGATATAAAATAATTTATACTGCTTTTCGTGCATGCACAGTCAGTAATTCATTCCATATATGATATAGTGCCACAGAATTTTTTTGGGATGCCACAAAATATTTTTGATATATTTATCTCGAAATAAAATTAGAAGTTCAAACTATTCTATAGTGATAATGATGTAAAATATCTAACTTTTCATAACTGAAGAAAAATACATAATCATCCTCTTCTGATAGAGAAAAAATACCAGTCAGCGGTGGAGCATCTTTAAATTGATTATTTATATTTGCCCACCTAATCACATCTAAAGCATGTATGTAAGCACATTTCAATGGCTCACATCTCCCGTCACGGCTCACTTGGCCGCCATGGTGCTTCTCATTAGAAAGTCTCGCGCTTCAAATATGACAATTTTACCAAATAGGAAATGACCTACAAATTACTAAGACAGAAATATAATTAAAAAAATGGGTAAAATCAAATGACACCATTATTCAGTTTCGCAATGTATATTTTTAGCCCACCATCATCAGCTGGTGGGCTATTCAAATCGCCCTGCGTCCGTGGTCCGTCGTCTGTCGGCCGCCGGCCGGCGTCCGGCGTCCGGCATCCGGCGTCCGGCGTCCGTCCGTAAACAATGCTTGTTATGACTATTTCTTAAAAACTGCTGCAGGGATTTTGTTCAAACTTCACATGGAGGGTCCCCTTGGTCCATATTTGTGTCATACAGATTTTGAGGCTGATCGGAAAAACAAGATGGCCGCCAGGCAGCCATCTTTGATTTTGGCAGTCGAAGTTTGTTAACGATATTTCTTGAGAACTACTGAAGGGATTTTGTTCAAACTTCACATGGAGGTTACCCTTGGTCCCAAGTTGTGCCATACAGATTTTGAGGCTGATCGGAAAACAAGATGGTCGCCAGGCAGCCATCTTTGATTTTGGCAGTTGAAGTTTGTTATCAATATTTCTTGAGAACTACTGAAGGGATTTTGTTCAAACTTCACATGAAGGTTACCCTTGGTCCCTAGTTGTGCCCTACAGATTTTGAGGCTGATAGGAAAAACAAGATGGCCGCCAGGCGGCCATCTTGGATTTTGAGAGTTAAGGTTTGATATCCCTATTTCTCAAAAAGTGCTGAAGGGATCTTTCTCAAATTTAATATGTAGGTTCCCCTAGGGCCCTTGTTTTGCATATTGCAATTTTGGACCTATCAGTGAACAAGATGGCCGTCAGGCTGCCATCTTTGATTTTGATAGTTAAAGTTTGTTATGGCTATTTCTCAGATAGTACTGAAGGGATCTGTCTCAAATTTCATATGTAGGTTCCCCTAGGGACCTAGTTGTGCATATTGCATTTTGGGACCGATCGGTCAACAAAATTGCTGCCAGGCAGCCATCTTGGATTTTTATATTCAAAGTTTGTTATCGCTATTTCTCAGAAAGTATTGAATGGATCTTTCTCAAATTTCACATGTAGGTTACCCTAGGGCCCTAGTTGTGCATATTGTGATTTGGGAACGATCGATCAACAAGATGGCCACCAAGGAGTCATCTTGGATTTTGATAGTTGAAGTTTGTTACCGCTATTCTCAAAAGGTACTGAAGCGATCTGTCTCAAATTTTATATGTAGTATGTTTAAAAAAGTTTAAAAAGTAGAGAAAAGATCCATCTTTCCTTTGTCAGATATAAATCATTCTTTAGTGGGCGCCAAGATCCCTCTGGGATCTCTTGTTAGTTTGTTGACTTTTCTTTAATTTCAAGACTTTTTACTTGTTGAGTGTTTCATTTTGTGTCCGGTAAATCAAACATGTGCCGTGTAATAACAGCATGTGTATTGTATTGGGTTTTACCACTTACAGTACCTGAACCGTTTAACATTCCCAAATTTGCGTTTCGTTTGCGTTATTTCCGTTAGCAATCGTTAGTGTTAGCAATCGTTGATCATTAATCGTTATCGTTTGCGTTAGCAATCATTAATCATTAGTTGCGTTTACAATCATTTGCATTAGAAATCGCTTGCGTTAATCGTTAGCAGGACCCACTTCCGCTAACGTTATCCACTAAAAATAGAACCAAATGCCGGTGAGATGCTTTGACGATCCGGATATGATATTACGTTTACCGCTTCGTGTAGAAGCGATTATCATACCATTTTATATCTCTTTTGGATGTTTGTTAAATGTGGTTGAAATAAAAATATGGACAGTAACAAGACCGCATACATGACGTACGCTCCTATCCGTGAAAACGTTTTGAAATACTCGTATTTAAATGACATTTCAAAACTTAATGTGATTATCACTTTTTTATTATTAGTATCAGAAACATATATCATATATATATTTGTAATTACTATGATTTCTGCGAAAGCAATTCAAATATTAACGAAACTATCTTACAGAATATTAATGTCAAAAGCATTATTTTAGAAAGAATCCAAGACAACTGAAAGATTACAAAGAAAATAGCTAAAACAGATAATAAAAATATAAAAATGTTATTACAGACAGGCTGCATAATATTGTTCTTGTTATGTTAAATATTATCAATGTACGAAGAACGCAAAAAAGGACTCAGGAGACTTGTAAATAAATTCATGAAATTTAAAAATCATTAATATGACGAGTTTGAACACGGGGAATAGGTGAGATTTGGCATTTACATGTACATAGTTTTAAACGCAATTAATTAGTACTTGTATTTATATGAAAATGGAATAAAATGATGTAAATGTTTGCAATGTACGAGTATACCTACAAGTACATGTAGAACGTGTAGAGAATTCGAACTGAACAGGGGTACGTTATACATTGTAAGCCTTCACACGTACTGTACGGGTGTCAAATCAGACACGGATATATGTTTAAGCTCATATCAATAAAAACTGGACAGTCACGGGCACCTTCTCACATGTGTTTGTTGTTATTTGTACCTGGAATCTCTTCATTTCCCAGCGTGATGCGCACAGGTATTTTACCTGTACAGGTATATAGGTCACGACTGGTGTTACCTTGTGTCGACCCCCTGTAGCTGGTCACGGGCGGAGTTCACCTTTAATTAACACCTTCTTGGGAGGGAGACTAACTTTATACCCAACTTACCTGTGCCCCGTACAAAAATGTACACTGTGACAGAACATTTCACGTACATATATATATGTACAGTCGTATTTCAAAGTTTTGATGTGTGCAATGTGCTTTCCTATAGATTACGTTGGAGTGAATTAGCTTACACTTATACATTGTATGAATAATTAATTTGTTTAAACTGTAAATTGAAGAGTTGCTTGATGTGAAATGTGATCAAATAACTATATTTCTTACACCAGTTACAAATATACGTAGAAAATTGTCGCAATGCAATTTTACAGTTATCTTCAATGTACATACATGTATGCATCAGTGGGTCACTATCTTCATCGTTGTTGTCATCAATGATTATGCATAATTGACTTAATTTGAATATACATAACTGGAAGTGAAATATTTTCATTCTTTATATCTTTATTATATGCATGAACTATAAAATGAGAGAACTGCAAATGGCGAAACACGAATTCAAATGTTCATTCTTTATTACAGTAGCTGTACGTGGCGTATGTACGTGCATTTGTAAATGTACATGTACGACCCTAAAATCGATGCCCAGTCAATTGTAAGCAATGAGCTTTTATGAATGCACACCCTAGTAATATACAGCGTGTAATCAGTTATGAAACAAATATTCCGAGAATACAATTTTGCATGGTAAGCGGAAGAGCCTTTCGACAATCTGAAAAATCCCTGAAACTTGTGATTGATGCGGGAAACACTATAAGATGTTAATTATTACCATTGTTGAGTTATGAAACATCAATAATAGAAATCAAACATATAGATGGAAATTTGATTTACTGCATTTTAAATGTGTTAGTGTGAAAATGTTTCCATTTAAAGTACATGTACCAGTATATGCCTGATCGCTTCACTAAAGTTATGACATTGTGACGGTAATATTATCAATAAAGTGTTGTTGTAACAATTTGTTTATTATTTCTTTAAATGATACAATTCTCTCTTAATACATACGGTTGTATACATAATTTGTAAACGTACGTGTGAAGTGGAAACTTCTTATCGAGTTTGACTTCACTGTGTGATTATCAGTAAAGAGATGTTGTAACAATTTGTTATTTCTTAAAATATTGGGTAAATATGACACTTTAGAATAATACCATTCTTTCTCCATACATACGGTTGCACCTGTAATTCATTTTGAAAACGTACATTTTGTACATGGAAACTTTGCATCGAGTACTGTCGTCTTTGACTTCATCGTGTCCATATAGTTTTCATAGGCAAATGTTTATATGATATACAGAAACTTTAATCCCTAACATACTCCAATTTATCTTGTACTTTCGTTTGTATTTCAGAACGTCAAGATCCGTAATTTATTTACCGTCAAGCCGTGTCCGTGATTATAACAATGGTATTTCCGGTTTATCATAGCTGATCGTTTTGCGTTTTGCGTTAATCGTTAATCGTTAGCCGGTATTGCGTTAATCGTTTATCGTTTATCGTTAGCATTAGCAATCGTTAGTGTTAGCTAACGGACAATTTTTTTGCGTTGCGTTTGCGTTAGGCTGGGAACGTAATACGGTTCAGGTACTGTATAGTTGATGAAACATAATCGGCAGGTTTGTGAATTGTCAGAACAATACATTTATATATGGATTCTATCAGAAAAATATATTTTTATCAATCTGAAAGTGCCCGATGTGGATCACAGCGGGCTTGCATATCGACAACAGGTGGAATATTCACACCCTGTGGGGGACAATAAGTGGAGGCCGGCAGGCTATGATTATTCATTTCAGCAAGGATGTAGATGACTTATAAATCCTTGGTTTTAGAGAAATGTAGATATGTGAAAATTTATTTACGGTTAAAAGATTGCTGTGACTAAGACTTATAAAGAGGTGCTATGTATGATAATACAGGCGTGGCTGTGCTATGTGTTGGCTGTGCTATGTGTTGTTGCTATTTTTTGCAATTGCTCTCTCATGAAAGATTGTTCTTCATATATCATAACCACACCAAATCTGATTAAAATACAGATCCTTATAACAATTGCATTAAATAGCGGATCACTAAGACTTATAAAGAGGTGCTATGTATGATAATACAGGCGTGGCTGTGCTATGTGTTGTTGCTATTTTTTGCAATTGCTCTCTCATGAAAGATTGTTCTTCATATCATAACCACACCAAATCTGATTAAAATACAGATCCTTATAACAATTGCATTAAATAGCGGATCTGACAACATCCCATAAGGGGTCTAAACGAATCGATCATAAAATAATTCATGAACATTCATGAACTATTCATGAACTATTCATCAAAAGTTAATGATTCATGAACTAAGTTCATGAACATTTCATGAATGTTTTCATTGAACATTAAAATGGCCTAATGGAAATAATACACAGCATTTTCATGCACAGTTCATGATCTGTTCATGAATATTTCGTTTATGAATAGTTAATGAACAGGTTCATGAATATTTCATGGACAGTTCATGAATAGTTCATGGACAGTTCATGAATATTTCATGGACAGTTCATGAATAGTTCATGAACAGGGTACCGTTTCACAAAGCTACGTAACTTACAAATTTTCGTAACTTTTGTGTAAGTCATATTTACGAATTACTAAGCATTTCACAAAACTTCATAACTTACGAACGTTCGTAAGTTACGTCAAAAATCTTGCGTAACTTTATGCCAACTCTACCCTGTCGTAACTTCTACGCATTTTCATGTCGGTGTTGGAAAACTCGTCATATCTCCTTCGTTTGTGGATCTATCGCAATACTATTTACACATTGTAAAAATACAGATAAAAAACGGAGAACTTTTGTTATGAGAAAAATTTCATTTGTCAATGTCCACTTTCTCTTTCAGTGAGTTAAAAAATCGTGCCAACTTAGCAGGCCTCAAAGTTGAGAGAAATTTACTCGCATATGCGAGTAAATATTCCCAAAGGCGAGTTAAAATTAACAATGTATCGCCAAACGGCGAGTAAAAAAAAATTCCTTAATATTTCCGGATTTATTTTATGTGTTCGGTTCTTTTAATAGTTACACATATCTAATCTGTGTAAGAAAAGCGCTTAAAAGCATAATCACTGCCTGCTGTAAAGCGTCTTGATGACCCTACCTCATGTATCAGTAGCAATATGGCGGCAAAAAGGCCGGGGCAAATCCCCCTGACTTGTTTTGGCTTTAAAAAGTCAAAACAAACAGAGAACAATGGCAGTTTTGACTCTGGATTCATGTGAAAAAAGGGACTGAAGCCAATACATCAACAGGAAGCAAACGCTTCGACATGGCTGAACGAATGTTGTGGCCAAGACATGACGAAGGTACGATGTTCTGAAAGATGTGTAAACAGGTTATTAATTGATCAATGGCCGGCAAAACAGACTTTGTGTCCAACTACTGATTGTTACGAAAGAGACAGACGCTTGTGTGACACAGAAAGACAGTAAGACATTCATGATATTGTTATCGCTTCAAGTTCAAACGAAAGTACAGTCGGACACAACTTTCAAACAACGCAAACAATGTGTTGCAAAAACATTGCAAGATATGCACATAAAGTTCGTCAATGCATACATGTATAGAATCGCCAAGCCACAACTAAATTCCAAGCCGCTGGTAGACATATGCAACGAAAAACGGACTCTTGGAAGCTTGTACATTACTGCCTGAGATATTAGGCCCAATTTATTCAATTTTAAATAAAATATAATAACCCTAATCGGCGCGATATGAATTAGTAACTGAATAAATTTGAGATATATTGATAATTACTATACATTTTATATATAAATTACTTATATTACCGTATATAAAATTTAAACAGATTGAAAAATGGTTTAAAACAAAAAGGAAGCTGAAGTACAGAGGCTGTTTAGTGGGACATTGCAGTTGTTGAATAAAAAGAGTTTTGACCAACACAAAATTATGTTTTTCATGTTTTTAATACTTGTACATGTGTATCTGCTTGCTCAATAGTGTAAGGTGTCTCAATAAAGCTCTTAACACATCAAATCAATATATGAATCTTATAAATTTCTCTTGACAACATTTGGCGAGTAAAATTTAGAGGTCACTCGCCAATTGGCTAGTCATTCCCAAGTGCTACTTTGAGGCCTGACTTAGTCTAATTCCGAGCATTTTTAAATTGTTGACTTCGGGCGGTGTAATCGCCGGAGCGGAAATTACATGAAGACATTGAGTTTCGAAATATTAATAAGTTGCGAGAAATAATGCTTGTATGTCACAGGTTTAGTAGTTGATTATTTCTATTTTATGTATGACCATTTATATAGAAAGAAATACACTCTAAAAGTGATTTTTCTCGTTGAATAAATACATGCAATAGGTACCCTGTGCACTGCACATAAAACTTAAACAAATTCTAATATAAGATAACCAAAAATAGCAATTTAGTATATATACCATAAAAGCTGAGAAAACACTGATCAAAATAATTCATTTTATAATTCATTACGTACGTACAAATAATTTCAACGGAATTTTAACTTTGACGTCATCGGTACAAAATAAGAACCTGTGTGATGGAGATGGACAAAGATTTTAGCGAACACTTACAAGGGATATTAATTGCCTATAGAATAATGAATTTTTAAACATTTTTTGACATTTGAAAAACAAATATATCATGCTGACGGTCCAGTGATATCTATTTATAGTAGTAGGCCCAACCGGGATGCATGGATGATCACTTTCGATTTACAACACGTACGGACCATGTGCAGATGCATGCGGTATATTTTAGCTATACAAAGTAAACTTGTTACCAAAATATGCGTGACCCACATTCTGATGTTATTTTAACAATATGTACTAAAAACTTAGTTGTTAAATATGAATATGTACTGCATGCCAGTCCAACATACATATGCATGTAGGCCATATGTATGTTGGGTAAGTACATCTGAATTTCTTTAAACACTACTGTACTGTACAAAAATTATGATATAAGAATGAAATTCAGCGATACGTGTTATGTATATGTAAAAAAAAAGTCACGGTGCCCCCCGTACAGGTATGATCCCCTTTTTTGTTTCTGTGTGTCATTATTGTTCTATAGAGATATTCAGGGCAAATCTTATACCCTGTTGAACCACATTACTCTCTCCCAAGTGAATTATGATTAGGTATCAAACCTCTCTCTAACGATTTCCTGGTATTCTGAGAACGAAGTTACAATGTACTTACCTTTATATTGCAAGTGTAATTTGCATAAAGTTGGATCATTACACTAGTGAAGAGAACCCATTTCATTTCTCACAATTTAATTGACACTCTTGTAAATTATTACTACATGTACCTAATACTTGCCATTTCATTACGGTATGATAGGCAATAATCACGCTAACGTTTAATTCAAATAGTCTAGTCTATTCATTTTGACATATCTTATAATGAAGTCAAAATAAAATAGTGGGTACATAAAAGTTCGTCATAACTGCCTTTGATTTTGTATTTCATTTCAGGTAAACGAAATGAGTTCTCATAGATTTTGTATGAAATAACATAAAAATGATGTGGGTGTACGGTAGTCTATGGTAGCTACATATGTACGCGCCTGATCCGGCACCTCTTCCTTGAATGCGTGAAGGGGGCAAATAAAGATTATAGACAAGTTTCATTGAAATTCTCAAAATCCACTAAAAGAGGTTTCAGTTCTCAAAAATACCCCCCCCCCCCCCCCCCCCCAAAAAAAAAAAAAAAAAAAAATGCAAAAAAGCCAACATTCTTCGTACCAAGGATTTATAAGTGAGATATACGTCCTTGTTCGTACATATACCTAAGAGCGCACACACTCTGTAAAGCCATTTGCTGTCAACAATAGGTTTACAAACCTTCTTAAGAATGACATTAAATGCATTGTGCATCATTCCCTCATTCTATCATTCTATGGACAGAGGTATCGGTCAATCAGAGGTGATATCACAAAATATATATATATATATATATTATGCCACAAGATGAAAACATGCAGTTCAAGTTTATTTTAATTTAAAGGCACATTTCAAGAAAGATTATATATTTTTGATAACATATTTCTCAACATTTGATTTTAAACACTATTTTTTCAATAAATGGCACAAATCATTCCTACATTTGCAAAGAATTTAACATATCTTATTTTAGATTCACCAGAAATTCATGCCAGTAGGAACGAGGATTCCTACGTCTTTTCGTAAGTTACGCAAACAAGTTACGAACACCTTTGTGAAAAGCACTTACGAATTTCGTAAGTTTTGCGTAACTTTTTCGTAAATATTTACGAACGTTCGTAAGTTACGAAGCTTTGTAAAACGATACCCAGGTTCATGAATAGTTCATGGACAGTTCATGAATAGTTTATGAACAGTTCATGAACATTTGATGAACTGTTCATGAACATTAAATGGCCAAATGAAAATAGTAAACAATGCTTCATGAACTAAATTGATGACAGTTCATGAATATTTAGTTCATGAACTGCATCATAACCAGTTTGATACTGAATCAAAATTTATAATGAATTACAACTTCAGCAATCATACTTTAATATTGAAAACCAAATTCATTAAAATGTCTCCAGCTGACATGTTTATTTTTCAAGCAATGAATTTTCTTTTAAGGAGAAAATACTATAGATTATAAATAGATGTCATAATAACATATACATTACATACAATTTTAAAATTAATATATATAATTATTATATATAAGTCTGTTTTGTTTTTAAAGAGTTGAAAAAATTTCCTTTGTTTGCAAATATTTTGAATAAACCTGTCTATTGTAGTTCAGTGGTGAAGTTTACACTGACAGTATATAAGTGCAAGGGCCCTTTGTGTCCAGCTGTTTCCCCTTTTCTGTACCCCCTCCCTATCCCCACTAAGTATGGCCTTGAGGCCATGGTCCATCCTTAATCTCAGTGTGTAAATTCCTTACACATGTCTAAGCACAATATTATGTACACATACATTTCAGGCTACTAACTTGTGAAAGGAAATGTCCTGACCCCTTTCAATGACTAGTTACATTTGATAGCTTCTGTATCTATAAAATGCTAATATTTATTATGAATTAAAGTACTAGCTACCATGTATATTAACTGATTCTGACTACATTGGAAGCATTTCTCGTCAAACAAATGGAGCCAGTAAATGGAAAGTTTCAATAGCTAAAAAATGTGACTTTTGAAAAGCAGATTCTACATATATATAGTAACCTTTTAATCTTTAACCTTTCAGGTTATGAAATTAAGCTTGTGTACTTGTAGAAATCAAATCAAAGATCTCCATGTTATGTTGCACACACATGTACATGCAAACTCCAGCTCCTAAAGATATGCTATGCACATTAAATTGAAATCAAACAAAGAAGATAATAAGGTATTTAACATACCTTGTAAACTGTGTCATCAATCCATAATATGAACCTTTGGATTGTAATATATCCTAAGAATTTTTGCACATAGTTCATCTCTTTGTTAATGCCTCCATCACTGTTTAAAATCTGGTGATGTCATGACCCTATATTCCAGCACCCAATCAAAAGCCAGATTGTTTGTCATGTGATCATGCATGAGCTAGGCTTCTCTTTGATTTTATGAAAAATTAAATTTTTTTTTTCGAGCTTCACATATTTTTAAAAAATAGAAGAAAAAAATAAACCAAATTTAGCATTAAAAAATCAAGGTATGTTTTTAAAGCATAATTAATATATAACCAGTTACTTCAATTTAGTTCATGAACATATAATTTATGTTCATTAATAGTTCATGAATTAAAAATAAGTTCGTGAACAATCTACTGATGTTCATGAACAGTTCATGAAAACCATATCTAAATATTATGTTCATGAACTATTCATGAATAGTTCATGAAACTTCATGGACACTTCATGAACCAATGTTCATGAACTGGTTCATGAACTTTGTATGAAAAATTTAATGAACAATTCATGAACATTTACAGAAAGTTTATGAACATTCATGAACATTTCATGGTTCATGAAAGTTCATGAACATCAATTCGCAGGGGATGTTTGGATGACCTTTATACCACGTGTACTTCATATCAAATGCATTTTCTACACCTTACTATACATCAATTGAAAAACCTATTTTGTCCCAGTAAACAGACATATACAATTAATGTTGTTGAGCTCTTTGGGCAAGAAAATAATTCTGACGGGTTTCTGTTAATTATTTCGTCCCCTGAAATTAACTGTCAAGATTCTGCAGGCAGCAATTTGATTGGCTATTTCCAAATGTCACCTAGACAGAACCCCTAATGGGATTTTCTCAGATCCTCTAAACAAACGAAGTGTAAATAAGGATCTGTATTTTAATTAGATTGAGTCACGCCAACCAATCATAGCCGAGTTCACATCCTTCCTTTGTCTGATTGCACTATCAACTCACGATCACGGTAGCTACTGGATGATAAATCACACACGGTCAAAATACCAACATTGGTTGTATTTTGTCAGTATAACACCATATTAACCTCATCAAATGTCTACAATTGTTAGAATATAAATAAGTCATGTGGAATAATAGGGTACACGGCAGAAAATAAATACCAAGTAATTTTGTATTATTGGTAAAAACAATAACATTATTCTTTGTTTTGTACATTGCGATTTCATCTTGTTTTCTTTTTTGTTTTCAGAATAAAGTTGTTGATGTTGACGGAACAAAGGTAAAATTACAGGTAAGAATATCTGATACACCTTTATAATTAAAACTTCGGTAGAAATCAAATCTGTCAAATTGGAATATCATCTTATTCTTCATGCAGCCTAAAATGTAACTAACGGTTTCAATTGTTTTTGTGACCAACAGTTTTGCTACCAGGGTTTTATTTTTTCTCCTTCATTTTGTTTCTAGTATTATTTTGTAATCAGATATTGATTAAAAATCTGTTTGAAAATTTCCATTTTCACTTGGAGTAAAATTTGTAGTATTTATATGTGTACAGGGTGACAGCCTGTCCATTCTAGGGTGTCACAGCTGAGGACAACAGCTGGTCCTAAATCCACCACTGTATCTATACGGCCATATAATCAACACAGTATATCACTGGTCTCGGCTGTACTGGTGAATTGTCCCTATGAAATCCGTCCTGTTATATTAAGGATTAATTATAACATTTATTGGGAAAAAACCCCGCTGATATTAGAAGTTGGGCCTGACATATTCAGAGTACAGAAATAAGTTGTTTCTGCATTTATAGATTCTAATTAAATAGTATAAGGATCAAACAACTTTGTTGTATGATTTGCTACAACTCTTGATTAATGTTAACATATGGCAACTCTCCCTTCTAAGAGAATTAGTATGGGAGATATTACTTTAGGATTAATTGCATAGATTTGCATTGTTGTTTCAAACACTACCATAAATATTAGATATATATATCAATAACAACTATCATAAAAGCTACAATTGTAGGCTTCTGTTTCAATAATATTTTCAAACCCCCAGACGACGTACATTATACATTGTATGTAGGGCTTACTCTCCGACAATCACAGTAGTTATAACAAACAAGATTTGTCAGCCCCTTGAGCTGAATAAAAGGCATTGTCGTGTTACTACCGTAGTAACATGTCGTTTTGGTTAAACTTTTCCAACTCAAGACTGTTGTTGTCCTCACATATCTTATCCATTTGCCTGCAACGAATATGTTACATATACAAATAGGATGCACATGTTGTAGCGAACAACACAGCATTGGGACGTCATCGTCATTAAACTTTACGTTATACAACATAGTATATTTATCGTACGCACAGAAGCATTTCTCAAAGAGTACGATAGTGACATAAACAATGTGACTTTTCTACATTTGTATTTACACATGTACAGGTATATGTATGTGTTTAAACCTATTTTGATACATGTTCCTCGATCGTATGTTCTATACTGAAAAGACTAAGAATTTCTGATACGGACCATCATATATTCATCCGCTTGGCTTCAAATTACGTGTGACATACTCAATCTATCGAAAAATAAAATTGTCAAAGTAGCCGTTGGTTGAAATCAATTCACCACTGACTAAATATTGCTTGTTACTGTAGCCAAAGTTTAGATGTTAATGTGATGTTACACTTACTAAGGTTTAGATGTTTATGTCATATAACCCTTACTAAGGTTTAGTTGTTTATGTGATGTTACCCTTACTTAGGTTTAAATGTTAATGTGACGTTACCCTTACTTAGGTTTAGATGTTAATGTGATATTACCCTTACTTAGGTTTAGTTGTTTATGTGACGTTACCCTTACTTAGGTTTAGATACTTATGTGACGTTACCCTTACTAAGGTTTAGATGTTTATGTGACGTTACCCTTACTAAGGTAGAGATATTTATGTGATGTTACCCTTACTTAGGTTTAGATGTTTATGTGATGTTACCCTTACTTAGGTAGAGATATTTATGTGATGTTACCCTTACTTAGGTTTAGATGTTTATGTGATGTTACCCTTACTTAGGTTTGGATGTTAATGTGATGTTACTCTTACTTAGGTTTAGATGTTTATGTGACGTTACCCTTACTAAGGTTTAGATGTTAATGTGATGTTACTCTTACTTAGGTTTAGATGTTAATGTGACATTACCCTTACTTAGGTTGAGATATTTATGTGATGTTACCCTTACCAAGGTTTAGATGTTAATGTGACATTACCCTTACTTAGGTTAAGATATTTATGTGACGTTACCCTTACTAAGGTTTGGATGTTAATGTGATGTTACTCTTACTTAGGTTTAGATGTTTATGTGATGTTACCCTTACTTAGGTTTGGATGTTAATGTGATGTTACCCTTACTTAGGTTTAGATGTTTATGTGATATTACCCTTACTAAGGTTTAGATGTTAATGTGATGTTACCCTTACTTAGGTTTAGATGTTAATGTGATGTTACCCTTACTTAGGTTTAGATGTTTATGTGACGTTACCCTTACTTAGGTTTAGATGTTAATGTGACGTTACCCTTACTAAGGTTTAGATGTTAATGTGACGTTACCCTTACTAAGGTTTAGATGTTTATGTGACGTTACCCTTACTTAGGTTTAGATGTTAATGTGACGTTACCCTTACTAAGGTTTAGATGTTAATGTGACGTTACCCTTACTAAGGTTTAGTTGAATGTTTATGTGATGTTACCCTGACTAAGGATTAGTTGTTTATGTGATGTTACCCTTACTTAGGTTTAGATATTTATGTGATGTTACCCTTACTTAGGTTTAGATGTTAATCTGATGTTATCCTTACTTAGGTTTAGATATTTATGTGACGTTACCCTTACTTAGGTTTAGATATTTATGTGATGTTACCCTTACTTAGGTTTAGATATTTATGTGATGTTACCCTTACTTAGGTTTAGATATTTATGTGATGTTACCCTTACTTAGGTTTAGATATTTATGTGATGTTACCCTTACTTAGGTTTAGATGTTTATGTGACGTTACCCTTACTAAGGTTTAGATGTTTTATGTGACGTTACCCTTACTTAGGTTTAGATGTTTATGTGATGTTACCCTTACTTAGGTTTAGATGTTTATGTGACGTTACCCTTACTAAGGTTTAGATGTTTATGTGATGTTACCCTTACTAAGGTTTAGATGTTTATGTGACGTTACCCTTACTTAGGTTTAGATGTTTATGTGACGTTACCCTTACTTAGGTTTAGATGTTTATGTGACGTTACCCTTACTAAGGTTTAGATGTTTATGTGACGTTACCCTTACTAAGGTTTAGATTTTTATGTGACGTTACCCTTACTAAGGTTTAGATGTTTATGTGATGTTACCCTTACTAAGGTTTAGATATTTATGTGATGTTACCTTACTAAGGTTTGATGTTATGTGAGTTACCTTACTAAGGTTTAGATGTTTATGTGATGTTACCCTTACTAGGTTTAGATGTTTATGTGATGTTACCCTTACTAAGGTTTAGATGTTTATGTGATGTTACCCTTACTTAGGTTTAGATATTTATGTGAGTTACCCTTACTTAGGTTTAGATGTTATGTGAGTTACCCTTACTTAGGTTTAGATATTTATGTGAGTGTTACCCTTACTTAGGTTTAGATTTTAATGTGATGTTACCCTTACTTAGGTTTAGATGTTTATGTGATGTTACCCTTACTTAGGTTTAGATGTTTAATGTGATGTTACCCTTACTTAGGTTTAGATGTTTATGTGAGTTACCCTTACTTAGGTTTGGATGTTAATGTGATGTTACCCTTACTTAGGTTTAGATGTTAATGTGATGTTACCCTTACTAGGTTTAGATGTTTATGTGATGTTACCCTTACTTAGGTTTAGATGTTATGTGATGTTACCCTTACTAAGGTTTAGATGTTTATGTGATGTTACCCTTACTTAGGTTTAGATGTTAATGTGACGTTACCCTTACTTAGGTTTAGATGTTTATGTGATGTTACCCTTACTAAGGTTGAGATATTTATGTGACGTTACCCTTACTAAGGTTTAGATATTTATGTGATGTTACCCTTACTAAGGTTTAGATATTTATGTGACGTTACCTTACTAAGGTTTAGATGTTTATGTGATGTTACCCTTACTAAGGTTTAGATATTTATGTGATGTTACCCTTACTTAGGTTTAGATATTTATGTGATGTTACCCTTACTTAGGTTTAGATGTTTATGTGATGTTACCCTTACTAAGGTTTAGATGTTTATGTGACGTTACCCTTACTAAGGTTTAGATGTTTTATGTGATGTTACCCTTACTTAGGTTTAGATGTTTATGTGACGTTACCCTTACTAAGGTTTAGATGTTTATGTGACGTTACCCTTACTTAGGTTTAGATATTTATGTGATGTTACCCTTACTAAGGTTTAGATGTTTATGTGATGTTACCCTACTAAGGTTAGTTGTTTATGTGATGTTACCCTTACTTAGGTTTAGATTTTATGTGATGTTACCCTTACTTAGGTTTAGATGTTATTGATGTTACCTTACTTAGGTTTAGATATTTATGTGACGTTACCCTTACTTAGGTTTAGATATTTATGTGATGTTACCCTTACTTAGGTTTAGATATTTATGTGATGTTACCCTTACTAAGGTTTAGATTTTATGTGATGTTACCCTTACTTAGGTTTAGATATTTATGTGATGTTTACCCTTACTTAGGTTTAGATATTTATGTGACGTTACCCTTACTTAGGTTTAGATGTTTATGTGACGTTACCCTTACTAAGGTTTAGATGTTTATGTGACGTTACCCTTACTTAGGTTTAGATGTTAATGTGATGTTACCCTTACTTAGGTTTAGATGTTATTGAGTCCTTATTAGTTGATTTAATGTGATGTTACCCTTACTAAGGTTTAGATATTTATGTGATGTTACCCTTACTTAGGTTTAGATATTTATGTGATGTTACCCTTACTTAGGTTTAGATGTTTATGTGATGTTACCCTTACTAAGGTTTAGATGTTTATGTGACGTTACCCTTACTAGGTTTAGATGTTTATGTGACGTTACCCTTACTAAGTTGGAGATATTTATGTGATGTTACCCTTACTTAGGTTTAGATATTTATGTGATGTTACCCTTACTAAGGTTTAGATATTTATGTGATGTTACCCTTACTTAGGTTTAGATATTTATGTGATGTTACCCTTACTTAGGTTTAGATGTTTATGTGATGTTACCCTTACTTAGGTTTAGATATTTATGTGACGTTACCCTTACTTAGGTTTAGATGTTAATGTGATGTTACCCTTACTTAGGTTTAGATTTTATGTGATGTTACCCTTACTAAGGTTTAGATGTTAATGTGATGTTACCCTTACTTAGGTTAGATATTTATGTGACGTTACCCTTACTAAGGTTTGGATGTTAATGTGATGTTACCCTTTACTTAGGTTTAGATGTTTATGTGATGTTACCCTTACTTAGGTTTAGATGTTTATGTGATGTTACCCTTACTTAGGTTTAGATGTTAATGTGATTTACCCTTACTAGGTTTGATTTATGTGATGTTACCCTTACTAGGTTTAGATGTTAATGTGATGTTACCCTTACTAGGTTAGATTTATGGAGTTCCTTAGGTTATTGATGTTACCCTTACTAAGGTTTAGATTTTTATGTGATGTTACCCTTACTAAGGTTTAGATGTTTATGAGATGTTACCCTTACTAAGGTTTAGATATTTATGTGACGTTACCCTTACTAAGGTTTAGATGTTTATGTGATGTTACCCTTACTTAGGTTTAGATATTTATGTGACGTTACCCTTACTAAGGTTTAGATATTTATGTGACGTTACCCTTACTTAGGTTTAGATATTTATGTGACGTTACCCTTACTAAGGTTTAGATATTTATGTGACGTTACCCTTACTTAGGTTTAGATGTTTATGTGATGTTACCCTTACTTAGGTTTAGATATTTATGTGATATTACCCTTAATTAGGTTTAGATGTTTATGTGATGTTACCCTTACTTAGGTTTAGATGTTTATGTGATGTTACCCTTACTTAGGTTTAGATGTTTATGTGATGTTACCCTTACTAAGGTTTAGATGTTTATGTGACGTTACCCTTACTAAGGTTTAGATGTTTATGTGACGTTACCCTTACTTAGGTTTAGATATTTATGTGATGTTACCCTTACTTAGGTTTAGATATTTATGTGATGTTACCCTTACTAAGGTTTAGATGTTTATGTGACGTTACCCTTACTTAGGTTTAGATGTTTATGTGACGTTACCCTTACTTAGGTTTAGATGTTTATGTGACGTTACCCTTACTTAGGTTTAGATATTTATGTGATGTTACCCTTACTAAGGTTTAGATTTTTATGTGACGTTACCCTTACTAAGGTTTAGATGTTTATGTGATGTTACTCTTACTTAGGTTTAGATATTTATGTGATATTACTCTTACTTAGGTTTAGATGTTTATGTGATGTTACCCTTACTTAGGTTTAGATGTTTATGTGATTTACCCTTACTTAGGTTTAGATGTTTATGTGACGTTACCCTTACTTAGGTTTAGATGTTTATGTGATGTTACCCTTACTTAGGTTTAGATATTTATGTGATGTTACCCTTACTAAGGTTTAGATATTTATGTGATGTTACCCTTACTTAGGTTTAGATATTTATGTGATGTTACCCTTACTTAGGTTTAGATATTTATGTGATGTTACCCTTACTTAGGTTTAGATATTTATGTGATGTTACCCTTACTTAGGTTTAGATGTTTATGTGACGTTACCCTTACTAAGGTTTAGATATTTATGTGACGTTACCCTTACTAAGGTTTAGATATTTATGTGATGTTACCCTTACTTAGGTTTAGATATTTATGTGATGTTACCCTTACTTAGGTTTAGATATTTATGTGATTTACCCTTATAGGTTTAGATGTTTATGTGATGTTACCCTTACTAAGGTTTAGATATTTATGTGACGTTAGCCTTACTAAGGTTTAGATGTTTATGTGATGTTACCCTTACTTATGTTTAGATGTTAATGTGACGTTACCCTTACTAAGGTTTAGATGTTTATGAGATGTTACCCTTACTAAGGTTTAGATATATTTATGTGACGTTACCCTTACTAAGGTTTAGATATTTATGTGATGTTACCCTTACTTAGGTTTAGATATTTATGTGATGTTACCCTTACTAAGGTTTAGATGTTTATGTGATGTTACCCTTACTTAGGTTGAGATATTTATGTGACGTTACCCTTACTAAGGTTTAGATGTTTATGTGATGTTACCCTTACTAAGGTTTAGATATTTATGTGATGTTACCCTTACTAAGGTTTAGATATTATGTGATGTTACCCTTACTAAGGTTTAGATATTTATGTGACGTTACCCTTAATAAGGTTAAGATATTTATGTGACGTTACCCTTACTTAGGTTTAGATGTTAATGTGACGTTACCCTTACTAAGGTTTAGATGTTTATGTGACGTTACCCTTACTTAGGTTTAGATGTTTATGTGATGTTACCCTTACTAAGGTTTAGATGTTTATGTGACGTTACCCTTACTTAGGTTTAGATGTTAATGTGACGTTACCCTTACTTAGGTTTAGATGTTTATGTGATGTTACCCTTACTTAGGTTTAGATATTTATGTGATGTTACCCTTACTTAGGTTTAGATGTTTATGTGATGTTACCCTTACTTAGGTTTAGATGTTTATGTGATGTTACCCTTACTTAGGTTTAGATATTTATGTGACGTTACCCTTACTTAGGTTTAGATGTTAATGTGATGTTACCCTTACTTAGGTTTAGATGTTTATGTGATGTTACCCTTACTTAGGTTTAGATGTTTATGTGATGTTACCCTTACTAAGGTTTAGATGTTTATGTGACGTTACCCTTACTTAGGTTTAGATGTTAATGTGACGTTACCCTTACTTAGGTTTAGATGTTAATGTGACGTTACCCTTACTAAGGTTTAGATGTTTATGTGATGTTACCCTTACTTAGGTTTAGATATTTATGTGACGTTACCCTTACTTAGGTTTAGATATTTATGTGACGCTACTCTTACTTAGGTTTAGATGTTAATGTGATGTTACCCTTACTTAGGTTTAGATGTTTATTTGATATTACCCTTACTAAGGTTTAGATGTTTATGTGACGTTACCCTTACTTAGGTTTAGATGTTTATGTGACGTTACCCTTACTAAGGTTTGGATACTTATGTGACATTTCCCTTACTTAGGTTTAGATGTTTATGTGATATTACCCTTACTAAGGTTTAGATATTATGTGACGTTTCCCTTTAAGGTTAGATATTTATGTGACGTTACCCTTACTAAGGTTTAGATGTTTATGTGATGTTACCCTTACTAAGTTTAGTTGATGTGATATTACCTACTTAGGTTTAGTTATTTATGTGACGTTACCCTTACTTAGGTTTAGATATTTATGTGACGTTACCCTTACTAAGGTTTAGATGTTTATGTGACGTTACCCTTACTTAGGTTTAGATGTTTATGTGATGTTACCCTTACTTAGGTTTAGATATTTATGTGACGTTACCCTTACTAAGGTTTAGATATTTATGTGACGTTTTCCTTACTAAGGTTTAGATATTTATGTGACGTTACCTTACTAAGGTTTAGATGTTTATGTGATGTTACCCTTACTAAGGTTGAGATATTTATGTGACGTTACCCTTACTTAGGTTTAGATATTTATGTGATGTTACCCTTACTAAGGTTTAGATGTTAATGTGATGTTACCCTTACTTAGGTTTAGATGTTTATGTGATGTTACCCTTACTAAGGTTTAGATATTTATGTGATTATTATTATTACTAAGGTTTAGATATTTATGTGATGTTTCCTTACTTAGGTTTAGATGTTTATGTGATTTACCCTTACTAAGGTTTAGATATTTATGTGATGTTACCCTTACTTAGGTTTGGATATTTATGTGATGTTGCCTTACTTAGGTTTAGATGTATATGTGATGTTTCCCTTACTAAGGTTTAGATGTTTATGTGATGTTACCCTTACTATGGTTTATATGTTTATGTGACGTTACCCTTACTAAGGTTTAGATGTTAATGTGATGTTACCCTTACTTAGGTTTAGATATTTATGTGACGTTACCCTTACTTAGGTTTAGATATTTATGTGACGTTACCCTTACTAAGGTTTAGATGTTAATGTGATGTTACCCTTACTAAGGTTTAGATGTTAATGTGATGTTACCCTTACTTAGGTTTAGATGTTTATGTGACGTTACCCTTACCAAGGTTTAGATGTTAATGTGACGCTACCCTTACTTAGGTTTAGATGTTAATGTGACGTTACCCTTACTAAGGTTTAGATATTTATGTGACGTTACCCTTACTAAGGTTTAGATGTTAATGTGATGTTACCCTTACTTATGTTTAGATATTTATGTGACGTTACCCTTACTTAGGTTTAGATGTTAATGTGACGTTACCCTTACTAAGGTTTAGATGTTAATGTGACGTTACCCTTACTTAGGTTTAGATATTTATGTGACGTTACCCTTACTTAGGTTTAGATATTTATGTGACGTTACCCTTACTAAGGTTTAGATGTTAATGTGATGTTACCCTTACTTAGGTTTAGATATTTATGTGACGTTACCCTTACTTAGGTTTAGATGTTTATGTGACGTTACCCTTACCAAGGTTTAGATGTTAATGTGACGCTAACCTTACTTAGGTTTAGATGTTAATGTGACGTTACCCTTACTAGGTTGTGTAGTGATGTTACCCTTACTAAGGTTTAGTTGTTTAATGTGATGTAACCCTTACTTAGGTTTAGATATTTATGTGATGCTACCCTTACTTAGGTTTAAATGTTAATGTGACGTTACCCTTACTAAGGTTTAGATGTTAATGTGATGTTACCCTTACTTAGGTTTAGATATTTATGTGACGTTACCCTTACTTAGGTTTAGATATTTATGTGACGTTACCCTTACTAAGGTTTAGATGTTAATGTGATGTTACCCTTACTTATGTTTAGATATTTATGTGATGCTACCCTTACTTAGGTTTAGATGTTAATGTGACGTTACCCTTACTAAGGTTTAGATGTTAATGTGATGTTACCCTTACTTAGGTTTAGATATTTATGTGACGTTACCCTTACTAAGGTTTAGATATTTATGTGATATTATTATTACTAAGGTTTAGATACTTATGTGATGTTTCCCTTAATAATGTTTAGATATTTATGTGACGCTACCCTTACTAAGGTTTAGATATTTATGTGATGTTACCCTTACTTAGGTTTCGATATTTATGTGATGTTACCCTTACTTAGGTTTCGATATTTATGTGATGTTGCCTTACTTAGGTTTAGATGTATATGTGATGTTTCCCTTACTAAGGTTTAGATGTTTATGTGATGTTACCCTTACTATGGTTTATATGTTTATGTGACGTTACCCTTACTATGGTTTATATGTTTATGTGACGTTACCCTTACTAAGGTTTGGTGTAATGTGATGTTACCCTTACTTAGGTTTAGATGTTTATGTGACGTTACCCTTACCAAGGTTTAGATGTTAATGTGACGTTACCCTTACTAAGGTTTAGATGTTAATGTGATGTTACCCTTACTTATGTTTAGATATTTATGTGATGCTACCCTTACTTAGGTTTAAATGTTAATGTGACGTTACCCTTACTAAGGTTTAGATGTTAATGTGATGTTACCCTTACTTAGGTTTAGATATTTATGTGACGTTACCCTTACTAAGGTTTAGATGTTAATGTGATGTTACCCTTACTTAGGTTTAGATGTTTAGATATCCCATGTCTGTTTACGATTTACAGAGGGGACTTATAAAGGGAGGTATCTTGCTATATAATTAATATTAGACAGGTCTGATATCGCTTGTCTGTGAATGATTTACAGAATGGACTTATAAAGTGAGGTAACTTGTTATATGTTTAATATTAGACGGGTCTGATGTCCCAGGTCTGTGAATAATTTACAGAGGGGACTTATAAAGGGAGGTAACTAGTTATATGATTAATATTAGACAGGTCTGATATCGCTTGTCTGTGAATGATTTACAGAATGGACTTATAAAGTGAGGTAACTTGTTATATGTTTAATATTAGACGGGTCTGATGTCCCAGGTCTGTGAATGATTTACAGAGGGCACTTATAAAGGGATGTAATGTGTTATATAATAAATATTAGAAGTGTCTGATATCCCATGTCTGTGAATGATTTACAGAGAGGATTTATAAAGGGAGATTACTTGTTATATAATAAATATTAGACAGGTCTAATATCCCAGGTCTGTGAATGATTTACAGAGGGGACTTATAAAGGGAGGTAACTAGTTATATGATTAATATTAGACAGGTCTGATATCGCTTGTCTGTGAATGATTTACAAAATGGACTTATAAAGTGAGGTAACTTGTTATATGTTTAATATTAGACGGGTCTGATGTCCCATGTCTGTGAATGATTTACAGAGGGGACTTATAAAGGGACGTAATGTGTTATATAATAAATATTAGAAGTGTCTGATATCCCATGTCTGTGAATGATTTACAGAGAGGATTTATAAAGGGAGATTACTTGTTATATAATAAATATTAGATAGGTCTAATATCCCATGTCTGTGAATGATTTACAGAGGGGACTTATAAAGGGAGGTAACTAGTTATATGATTAATATTAGACGGGTCTGATATCCCTTGTCTGTGAATGAATTACAGAGGGGACTTATAAAGGGAGGTAACTTGTTTTATTAATAAGACAGATTTTATATGTCAGACCTAAATATGGTAGATAACTACATATATCGGGGCTTTAAAAAACTGGGTCATCATGAATCAACATTTAAATTAATGGAGGAGATTTTTAGCCCACTATCATCAGATGGTCGGCTAATCAAATCCAATATTAAAAATTCAAGCTAGCTAGCTTCCATCCCTTCCGTCTGTTAACATTTCTTGTTACTGCTATTTCTCAGAAAGGGCTGAAGGGATCTTTCTCAAATTTCATAAGTAGTTTCCTCTAGGGCCCTAGTTGTGCATATTGCATTTTGGGACCGATCGGTCAACAAGATGGCCACCAGGCCGCCATCTTTGATTTTGATAGTTAAAGTTTGTTACCGCTATTTCTCAGAAAGTACTGAAGGGATCTCTCTCAAATTTCATGTGCAGGTTCCTGAAGGGTCTAGTTGTGCATTTTGCATTGTGGGATCGATCGGGCAACAAGATAGCCGACATGCCACCATCTTGGCTTTTCATAATTGAAGTTTGTTACCACTATTTCTCTGAAAGTGCTGAAGTGATCAGAGTGTCTCAGATTTTATATGTAGGTTCCCCTAGGACCTTAATTATGCATTGACGACAGGTAGCCATCTTGCATTTTAATAATTGAAGTTTGTTATATATCTGAGTAATATGTAGTTAAAGTTTGAAAAGCAGAGAAAAGATCCCTCTTCAATTGTCAGACGTAGATCGTTCTTTGGTGGGTGCCAAGATCCCTCTGGTTTGTATCAAATTGATTAGACCTAGCTGCCTTCCACAAATGTAATCAGAACAGAAAATATTGATATATAACCTGTAGATTGTCCACTGAGTATGTAGGCATGAGCCCTACAGTGCTTCAAGTCTGTAGTGTCAGGTTTTACTATACAACACTTAAAACTTTGGTAGATTAAAATAGCAGAAGAATCAGTGTCAGTTGTAAATGAATGGTTTTAAAGTCTTGCAGAATTGTGAAAATTGCCTGTAGTCACTTCCTAGTGTTGATTAATTTAATTTCATCTTAAATCCAGCCACTTTAAAATAGTGAGAAATGCACAGTTTTCAGTCACTGAGATTGGATATCTAAATACGCAATTAAAGAGACATTTCTGTAGAAGTCTCATGTGTTATAAAGTACAGTCAAACTCGGTTAATACGAACTCGAAGGGACCACAGGAAAACTTCAAGATATACGAGGGTTCGAATTAAGCAAATTCTCAAGTCAACTGTCAATCTCTTCACTTAAGTATACACTCAATGTACTAGTTCTGTAACGTAAGCAACAAATGTGTCAAAATTGTATATTTACTGTGGAAACAGCTGATATTAAAATCCTTGGGGAATGGAAAATATCTTCAAAATTATTCAGATTTCAATATAAACCAAGGAAAAAGATGATGGTATTGTGTGAACATGGATTAAGCAGTATTTCAATATTCAATATACCAGGGTAGCATGGTATTTTGAATCATGGTACATTGACCCTGGGGTCAATATACCATTATGGTGAAGTGACCCCGGGGTCAAAATACCATTATGGTGAAATGAACCCCCCATGGTAAAATTACCCCCCTCCCCTTCTAAAAGTTACTATAACACTTGAAGACATTTTTTTTCTCATTAATGATAACCTCCAAATTGGGATTAAGTTAGACCTATGGCAAGCAGTGGAATGTTTTTTTTTTTTTTTTTTTTTTGGGGGGGGGGGCTCAAAATACCTTTTCAACTGACATTTACTGCCTTAAGCTACAATAAAATCATATATATTATGATTTCAGTTGATATTAAGTACTATTTACAAAACCTCATGACTATGAGAACTTAAACTTAGACTTTAAAAGGGGAGGGGGGGGGGGTCAAAATACCATGGCCATGGCCCCCTCCCCCCATTCCTACTCCAGTTTTTACTTTTCAACTGACATTTAGCTGCCTGAAGATCCAATAAAATCATATATATATATTATGATTTCAGTTGATATTAAGTTACAAAATACTAATGACTATGAGAACTTAAGCTTAGAAGGGGAAAAGGGTGGGGGTCAAAATACCATATAGCCATCCCCATCCTCAGGTGAATTTCTTTTTAGCTCACCTGGCCTGAAGGGCTGGTGAGCTTATGTCATGGCCCGGCGTCTGTCATCTGTCGTCCATCCATCCGTCCGTCCGTCAACATTTCCTTTAAATCGCTACTAGTCATAGAGTTCTAGATGGATTGTAACCAAATAAGGCCACAAACATCCTTGGGAGGAGGGGAACAGAGTTTGTATAAATCTTGGCTCTGACCCTCCTGGGGCAGGAGGGGCAGGGCCCAATAGGGGAAATAGAGGTAAATCCTATAAATCGCTACTTGTCATAGAGTTCTGCATGGATTGTAACCAAATTTGGCCACAAACATCCTTGGGGGGAGAGGAATAGAGCTTGTATAAATTTTGGCTCTGACCCACCTGGGGCAGGAGGGGCGGGACCCAACAGGGGAAATAGAGGTAAATCCTATAAATCGCTACTTGTCATAGAGTTCTGCATTTAATGTAACCAAATTTGGCCTGAAGCATCCTTGGGGGAAGGGGAACAGAGTTTGTATAAATCTTGGCTCTGACCCCCCTGGGGCAGGAGGGGCGGGGCCCAATTGGGTAAATAGAGGTAAATCCTATAAATCGCTACTTGTCATAGAGTTCTGCATGGATTGTAACCAAATTTGGCCACAAGCATCCTTGGGGATAGGGGAATAGAGCATGTATAAATTTTGGCTTTGACCCCCCCCCTGGGGCAGGAGGGGCGGGACCCAACAGGGGAAATAGAGTTAAATCCTATAAATTGCTACTTGTCATATAGTTCTGCATTTAATGTAACCAAATTTGGCTTGAAACCCTTGGGGGAAGGGGAACAGAGTTTGTATAAATCTTGGCTCTGACCCCGTTGGGGCAGGAGGGGTGGTGCCCAATAGGGTAAATAGAGGTAAATCCTATAAATCGCTACTTGTCATAGAGTTCTGCATAGATTGTAACCAAATTTGGCCACAAACATCCTTGAGGGGAGGGAAATAGAGCTTGTATAAATCTTGGCTATGACCCCCCTGGGGCAGGAGGGGCGGGGCCCAAAAGGAGAAATCGAGGTAAATCCTTTAAATCGCTACTAGTCACAGAGTTCTGCATTTTATGTTACTTAATTTGGCCTGAAGCATCTTTGGGGGAAGGGGAACAGAGTTTGTATAAATCTTGGCTTTGACCCCCCTGCAATTTTGAGCAAAAAAATCATGATATTTACAATTTTGCATTGTTATCTTAATTGTGAAATTTATGTTATGTTGAAGAAAATGAGATAAAAGATAAGTAATAAATTTCAACGTATTAAAGCAAATTCAGTTTAAATCTTATAACCAGGACAGCCAAACATCTTTGATTTTTTTGGTCACCTATAATGAATTAAGCCCTCCTCCAGCAGGTATCTTTTAAAAGTCTAGTCAACTTAACACTTTGATTATACATAGTTGTACATGTGTGATATCGATAAGCAATCATACAGGAAAAAATTTCCCCAATTATTTTTTATCATATAACAATATTCTGATAAATTTGAATAAAAAGTTTTGTTAAATTTTGAATTTTATTAAATTTTCAAATATTAAAGTTAAGTTGATGCTATTTGAATTGGTCCCAACAATATTCTTACTAAGAAGATGCTGCTTCTGCATACGCTCACACTAAAAATCCTGCTCAGAAAAAAAACCTTTTCTGCACAAATCAATATTTTTATAAAACTGTTGATCTATATATAACTTAACATTTGATGAATGGCATCTGTCTTGAAAGAATTTTATGATTGTTTTAATACCAAGTAACAATTAAATACCAGTGGTCATTTGAATTGTCCTAATTGATTATTAGTTTAAACAGTGCATATGACGTAATAATGCAAAAACATGGTAGCTATAAATAAATATTTGGTAATTGTTGTATATCTATACACCAAACAGAACTGTCAAAGTTGTATAATTATTAGTTATATATAAGCCTTATCCATACTTAGACATACTGTAGAAATAAATATTTATCTGATAAAAATAGCTACTGTCGGGCATTCCGGACCCCTGAGAATACGTCCTGTGGAATGTTTGGTTTGTTTAGTTTTACGTCCTATTAACAGCCAGGGTCATGTAAGGACGTGCCAGGTTTGTTGGTGGAGGAAAGCCGGAGTACCCGGAGAAAAACCACCGGCCAGCGGTCAGTACCTGGCAACTGCCCCACATGGGATTCGAACCCGCATCCCAGAGGTGGAGGGCTTGTGGTAATATGTCGGGATATCTTAACCACTCGGCCACCGCGACCTGTGGAATGGTCGTGATACTACTGTACTGGTTTTACACGCTCACTCTCCCTTTAGCATGCTTTCAGTTTCACACTGACCTTATACTTAACATATAACTTGTAAACAACACCAAATAAAGACATGCACGGTACAGACAACATGTACATAACACCCTGTCATTAAAATTATACAATGCGCTTTCTACATTATAACACCACACTGACAAGTACATGTAATGTATATTAATTCAATTTACAACCAAAAATTAATTGATAATTGCACCTGTGACATGTTCATATCATGCTCATGAATATCATTGTTCATCCATATACACATTAAAGATTCAATGTTAATGACTAAACATGCATATGTTGCTGTCACTAGCTTGAATTAATGGACTAATAATGCTGATGTAAACAAAATAAACATAAAAAGTTACAGGAATTTCTTCTATTGAATTTGGGCCGCGATGGCAAATAATTATTTATAATATAAGGTGTCCAGACATTGCCACAAGCCCTCGACTCTGGGTTGCGAGTTAGAATCCCATATGGGGCAGTTGCCATGTACTGACCTCTGGTTGATGGTTTTTTTCCTGCAACAAGTCTGGCACATCCTTAAATGACCCTGGCTGTTAATAGGACTATAATCTAATTTATAATAAAACTAAAATTAAACTATTGAAATTATACTAATCTGGATAGTCAGTATACAAACTTGTGCAATAGTCCTTGTTAATTAACAATATAAGTTTTATTCACATGTTTCTCTTTCAACATCTGAAAATTAATGCTATAACTGATAATTGAAAACTAATTAACTTAGCACTAATTTGTAGTATTGAGAATCGGTTAAGATTTCATCATTGATGATCGGATAAAATCGGTTAGTGTCAAATGGTCAATTTTTTTTTATTATTAATCAGTTTTGTTGATTCAATCAATAGCTATGACTCCTCTAAGCATCTTAGTAGACATCACATTACTTTTTCTCCAGAGGGTGCAAGAGTGACTGTAACATGGTCAAAAACTATTCAATACCAAGAGAGAGTGTTGTGTATCCCGTTGCCACGCATACCTAATTCTCCGTTATGTCCAAGTCAAGCCCTACTCCTTGTCACACGTCTCTGCCCATCCATCCATGCAGAAACACCAATGTTTACATATCATAGAGGTAAACATGTCAAAGCAATTACATACTCGCGCTTTCTTACTCGCTTAAAGCATGTGCTTACCGCCGCCGCAGGGTATGATTGTAACAAGTATGCTGGACACAGCTTTCGTCGGGGTGGGGCAACGTTAGCAATGGAATATGGGATGCCACCTGCAGTCATCCAAGCACAAGGTGACTGGCGTAGTGACTGTTTTCGGCGTTATTTGCAGCCAACTGTGACATATCGTCAACAATTGGCTTCAGTTTTTTCTCAGAAATTGGCTAGTGTAACACATTATACATAGTTTTTCCTGTTAATATATATATATATATAATTGTGTAGGGATCTTGCCATTTATCAAGCCCTGTTACTTTTCCTGACTATTAACTTTGCAAGTGGAATTCCTATGTGAGAGTGACCTTATCCCTATACCAGTCGTGTGACTTTACAGTACAGTGTTCAATGGATTAATGGTTACCTGTTGGATATTGGCAGAGACATGGTTTATTATGGAATTTTCTGCCAGGGGTGCACATGATGGACAAGGAGCTCGAGTGCACATGATGGACATTAGATTAAAAAACGATTTAAATGCTGTTTTGTCTATAATGCAGTCTTTGTGAATATAATGTTCTTCATACAAGTACTTACTTCCTACATCTACCAGGTTTGGGGGTATGGAGATTCAGAAGAATAATTTTAATGTATTATGTAATATCATTTATGATGTAATTGCGGTAATCATTACATAACATTAATAAACTGGATCTACTATCCCAAACCTGGTCTTTGTGTTGGTTTCAGACCCGTGATTAATGGAAGTATTAATGTTTTTAATATGTTATTAAGATAGGGGATGGGAGCCAAGTATATTTTGTAACATAAGCTATCAGTGTAGTGAATGTACCACCCACCTTCTATCCCCTGGCTCCCTAGGGGATGCCGGGGAAGGGAGATTGTATCAGGTGCCTTTGCACTTAGAGGTGATGGTTATTACCACATTGACACCCCTGCCCCCAGGTGATGGAAGGGGGTATGGCACTTGAGTGACAGTGGTAAAGAGCCTATCAATGTTGTGGTCATTCACTACACTGACCAATCAAATCCTGTTGTAGTAAATGGAGTTTAGGACTCAGGGTCCATCTTAGACAACAGGATCACTCTATAGCAGCGAGGCGTGGCGATAAGGCGTTTATTCATAATGGCGTGCTAGCTGTAGAGTAAAAAATTTTTGGCCCACCCTTGGCTACCCATTCCCAATGTTTTAATGTTAATTATTTCTTACTTCAATGTTATATATTCTTGTACCGGTACGTAGTTTATAGTCTATAGATCCAGTTTTACATGCGGAGATTCATAAGAATAATTTTAATGTATTATGTAATATCATTTATGATGTAATTGCGGTAATCATTACATAACATTAATAAACTGGATCTACTATCCCAAACCTGGTCTTTGTGTTGGTTTCAGACCCGTGATTAATTCTTTGTTACTTAATTTCTTACAAATGTTACCGGTAGTTATTTTTACGATATGAATTTTATTGATATCATCTATCAAAATTTCATATTTGGACATACCCTTAACAGTTTTTTTTAACCTTTTCTTGTTTTCAGTGTTTTCAGTTGCTTAAGATGTTACACAATTAAAGAATTATTAACAAAATTCTTGACAAAGATCAAAATACAATAATCTATAAATTCAATTTACAATTTTCAATTTGATAACATTGACTTTTAAAATTCATTTTGAGTGAAACAATAAAGCTTCACAATATTGATGGCCAACATTAAGGCATTTTTTTCATACTGGCTTTATTCTGCATGGTTGTTTTTATCTCATGACTTATAGGACTGGTTATGTGGTGACTTTATAGGACTGGTTATGTGGTGACTTATAGGACTGGTTATTGTGTGACTTATAGGACTGGTTATGTGGTGACTTATAGGACTGGTTATGTGGTTATGTGGTGACTTATAGGACTGGTTATGGTTATGTGGGACTGGTTATGTGGTGACTTATAGGACTGGTTATGTGGTGACTTATAGGACTGGTTATGTGGTGACTTATAGGACTGGTTATGTTATGACTGGTTATGACTTATAGGACTGGTTATGTGGTGACTTATAGGTGACTTATGGTGACTTATAGGACTGGTTATGACTTATAGGACTGTTATGTGTGACTTATAGGACTGGTTATGTGGTGACTTATAGGACTGGTTTATGTTGTGACTTTTAGGACTGGTTATGTGGTGACATATAGGACTGGTTATGTGGTGACTTACAGGACTGGTTATGTGATGATTTACAGGACTGTTTATGTGGTGACTTATAGGACTGGTTATGTGGTGACTTATAGGACTGGTTATGTGGTGACTTATAGGACTGGTTATGTGATGACTTATAGGACTGGTTATGTGGTGACTTATAGGACTGGTTATGTGGTGACTAACAAAACTGGTTATGTGGTGACTTATAGGACTGGTTATGTGGTGACTTATAGGACTGGTTATGTGATGATTTATAGGACTGGTTATGTGGTGACTTATAGGACTGGTTATGTGGTGACTTATAGGACTGGTTATGTGGTGACTTATAGGACTGGTTATGTGGTGACTTATAGGACTGGTTATGTGGTGACTTATAGGACTGGTTATGTGGTGACTTATAGGACTGGTTATGTGGTGACTTATAGGACTGGTTATGTGGTGACTTATAGGACTGGTTATGTGGTGACTTATAGGACTGGTTATGTGGTGACTTATAGGACTGGTTATGTGGTGACTTATAGGACTGGTTACTGTGACTTATAGGATGTTATGTGACTTATAGGACTGGTTATGTGGTGACTTATAGGACTGGTTATGTGGTGACTTATAGGACTGGTTATGTGGTGACTTATAGGACTGGTTATGTGGTGACTTATAGGACTGGTTATGTGGTGACTTATAGGACTGGTTATGTGTGACTTATAGGACTGGTTATGTAGGACTAGGACTGGTTATGTGGTGACTTATAGGACTGGTTATGTGATGACTTATAGGACTGGTTTTGTGTGTGACTTATAGGACTGGTTATGTGGTGACTTATAGGACTGGTTATGTGGTGACTTATAGGACTGGTTATGTGGTGACTTGACTTAGGACTGGTTATGTGTGACTTATAGGACTGGTTATGTGGTGACTTATAGGACTGGTTATGTGGTGACTTATGTGGTGACTTATAGGACTGGTTGTTGTGGTGTGACTTATAGGACTGGTTATGTGGTGACTTATAGGACTGGTTATGTGGTGACTTATAGGACTGGTTATGTGGTGACTTATAGGACTGGTTATGTGGTGACTTATATGACTGGTTATGTGATGACTTATAGGACTGGTTATGTGGTGACTTATAGGACTGGTTATGTGGTGACTTATAGGACTGGTTATGTGATGACTTATAGGACTGGTTATGTGATGACTTATAGGACTGGTTATGTGGTGACTTATAGGACTGGTTTTGTGGTGACTTATAGCACTGGTTATGTGGTGACTTACAAAACTGGTTATGTGATGACTTATAGGACTGGTATTGTGGTGACTTATAGCACTGGTTATATAGGACTGGTTATGTGGTGACTTATAGGACTGGTTATGTGATGACTTATAGGACTGGTTATGTGGTGACTTATAGGACTGGTTATGTGGTGACTTATAGGACTGGTTATGTGGTGACTTATAGGACTGGTTATGTGGTGACTTATAGGACTGGTTATGTGGTGACTTATAGGACTGGTTATGTGGTGACTTATAGGACTGGTTATGTGTGACTTGACTGGTTATGTGTGACTGACTGGTTATGTATGACTTATAGGACTTGGTTATGTGTGACTTATAGGACTGGTTATGTGGTGACTTATAGGACTGGTTATGTGGTGACTTATAGGACTGGTTATGTGGTGACTTATAGGACTGGTTATGTGGGACTGGTTATGTGGTGACTTATAGGACTGGTTATGTGTTGACTTATAGGACTGGTTATGTGGTGACTTATAGGACTGGTTATGTGGTGACTTATAGGACTGGTTATGTGGTGACTGGTTATGTGTGTTTATGTGGTGACTTATAGGACTGGTTATGTGGTGACTTATAGGACTGGTTATGTGGTGACTTATAGGACTGGTTATGTGGTGACTTATAGGACTGGTTATGTGGTGACTTATAGGACTGGTTATGTGATGACTAACAGGACTGGTTATGTGGTGACTTATAGGACTGGTTATGTGACTTATAGACTGACTTATAGGACTGGTTATGTGGTGACTTATAGGACTGGTTATGTGGTGACATATAGGACTGGTTATGTGGTGACTTATAGGACTGGTTATGTAATGACTTACAGGACTGTTTATGTGGTGACTTATAGGACTGGTTATGTGGTGACTTATAGGACTGGTTATGTGGTGACTTATAGGACTGGTTATGTGTTGACTTATAGGACTGGTTATGTGGTGACTTATAGGACTGGTTATGTGGTGACTTATAGGACTGGTTATGTGGTGACTTATAGGACTGGTTATGTGGTGACTTATAGGACTGGTTATGTGGTGACTTATAGGACTGGTTATGTGGTGACTTATAGGACTGGTTATGTGGTGACTTATAGGACTGGTTATGTGGTGACTTATACTGGTTATGTGGACTTTTAGGACTGGTTATGTGGTGACTTATAGGACTGGTTATGTGGTGACTTATAGGACTGGTTATGTGGTGACTTATAGGACTGGTTATGTGGTGACTTATAGGACTGGTTATGTGGTGACTTATAGGACTGGTTATGTGGTGACTTATAGGACTGGTTATGTGATGACTTATAGGACTGGTTTTGTGGTGACTTATAGCACTGGTTATGTGGTGACTTTACTGGTTAGGACTGGTTATGTGTGTGACTTATAGGACTGGTTATGTGGTGACTGGTTATGGACTGGTTATGTGTGACTTATAGGACTGGTTATGTGTGTGACTTATAGGACTGGTTATGTGGTGACTTATAGGACTGGTTATGTGGTGACTTATAGGACTGGTTATGTGGTGACTTATAGGACTGGTTATGTGGTGACTTATAGGACTGGTTATGTGATGACTTATAGGACTGGTTATGTGGTGACTTATAGGACTGGTTATGTGGTGACTTATAGGACTGGTTATGTGTGGTGACTTATAGGACTGGTTATGTGATGACTTATAGGACTGGTTTATGTGGTGACTTATAGGACTGGTTATGTGGTGACTTATAGGACTGGTTATGTGTGACTTGACTGGTTAGGACTGGTTATGTGGTGACTTATAGGACTGGTTATGTGGTGACTTATAGGACTGGTTATGTGGTGACTTATAGGACTGGTTATGTGGTGACTTATAGGACTGGTTATGTATGACTTGTAGTGATGTTATGATGACTTTAGGACTGGTTATGTGGTGACTTATAGGACTGGACTTTATGTTATGTGGTGACTTATAGGACTGGTTATGTGGTGACTTATAGGACTGGTTATGTGGTGACTTATAGGACTGGTTATGTGGATTATAGGACTGGTTATGTGGTGACTTATAGGACTGGTTATGTGTGACTTATAGGACTGGTTATGTGGTGACTTATAGGACTGGTTATGTGGTGACTTATAGGACTGGTTATGTGGTGACTTATAGGACTGGTTATGTGGTGACTTATAGGACTGGTTATGTGTGACTTTGACTTTGTGGTTATAGGACTGGTTATGTGGTGACTTATAGGACTGGGTTTGTGTGGTGACTTATAGGACTGGTTATGTGTGATTATAGGACTGGTTATGTGGTGACTTATAGGACTGGTTATGTATGACTTATAGGACTGGTTATGTGGTGACTTATAGGACTGGTTATGTTATGACTTTAGGACTGGTTATGTGTGTGACTTATAGGACTGTTTATGTGTGATGACTTATAGGACTGGTTTTATGGTGACTTATAGGACTGGTTATGACTTTAGGACTGGTTATGTAGGACTGGTTATGTGGTGACTTATAGGACTGGTTATGTGTGACTTATAGGACTGGTTTTATGTGGTGACTTATAGGACTGGTTATGTGGTGACTTATAGGACTGGTTATGTGGTGACTTATAGGACTGGTTATTATAGGTGGTTATGTTGATTTAGGACTGTTATGTTATGTGGTGACTTATAGGACTGGTTATGTATGACTTAGGACTGGTTATGTGGTGACTTATAGGACTGGTTATGTGGTGACTTTAGGACTGGTTATGTGATGACTTATAGGACTGGTTATGTGTGACTTATAGGACTGGTTATGTGGTGACTTATAGGACTGTTACTTTATGACTGGTTATGTGGTCATTGTAGGACTGGTATGTGGTGACTTATAGGACTGGTTATGTGGTGACTTATAGGACTGGTTATGTGTGACTTATAGGACTGGTTATGTGGTGACTTATAGGACTGGTTTATGTGGTGACTTATAGGACTGGTTATGTGGTGACTTATAGGACTGGTTATGTGGTGACTTATAGGACTGGTTATGTGGTGACTTATAGGACTGGTTATGTGGTGACTTATAGGACTGGTTATGTGGTGACTTATAGGACTGGTTATGTGGTGACTTATAGGACTGGTTATGTGGTGACTTATAGGACTGGTTTATGTGGTGACTTATAGGACTGGTTATGTGACTTATATGTGGTTTGTGGTTATAGGACTGGTTATGTGGTGACTTATAGGACTGGTTATGTGGTGACTTAGGACTGGTTATGTGGTGACTTTATAGGACTGGTTTATATGACTTATAGGACTGGTTATGTGTGTGACTTTATTACTGGTTATGTGGTGACTTATAGGACTGGTTATGTGTGTGGTGACTTATAGGACTGGTTATGTGGTGACTTATAGGACTGGTTATGTGGTGACTTTATAGGACTGGTTATGTGTGGTAGTGACTTATAGGACTGGTTATGTGGTGACTTATAGGACTGGTTATGTGGTGACTTATAGGACTGGTTATGTGATGACTTATAGGACTGGTTATGTGGTGTTATGTAGGACTGGTTATGTGTGGTGACTTATAGGACTGGTTATGTGGTGACTTATAGGACTGGTTATGTGTGGTGACTTATAGGACTGGTTTATGTGACTGGTTATGTGGTGACTTATAGGACTGGTTATGTGTGACTTATAGGACTGGTTATGTGGTGACTTATAGGACTGGTTATGTGGTTTTATAGGACTGGTTATGTTGACTTATAGGACTGTTTATGTGACTTATAGGACTGGTTATGTGGTGACTTATAGGACTGGTTATGTGGTGACTTATAGGACTGGTTATGTGATGACTTATAGGACTGGTTATGTGGTTTTAGGACTGGTTATGTGGTGACTTATAGGACTGTTTATGTGTGACTTATAGACTGTTGTGTGGTGACTTATAGGACTGCTTAATGTTGGAGAATTATAGGATACTGGATATGTGGTGACATACAGAGACTGGTATATGTGATGACTTACAGGACTGTTTATGTGGTGACTTAAAGGACAGGAATTAAGTGGTGACTTATAGGACAGCATATGTGGTGATCACATAGGACTGGTATGTGTATGACATCCATAGTACTGGTTATGAGATGATCTTAAGGAACTGGTTATGTGGAGACTTATAGCACTGGTTATGTAATAACAAACAGGAACTGGTTATTTGGTGACTTATTAGGACTGCTTTTGTGGTGACATAAAAGGCACTGGTTATGCCTTACGGTGAATTACATGTCAGGTTAATAGTGTTGGATTTACAGGACTTGTTTTTGTGGTGGAACTTATAGGGAGACTGGATATGTTATGACGTACCAGGACTGTTTATGTGGTTGACTTTAAAGGAATGCTTATGTGGTGAACATTTAGGAATGGTTAAGTTGAGACTTACAGGTCTGTTATTGATGATTTATAAGACTGGTTTTATGGTGACTTATTGGACTGGTTATGTGGTAAGTGACATTATAGGACTGGTTTTGAGTGACTTATAGGACTGGTTATGTGGTGACTGTCTAGGCGACAGGTTATGATGTGACTTATATAAACTGGAGTTATGTGATAACTTATAGGACTGTTATGTGGTGACTATAAAACTAAACACTGTGGATACTTTGGAGACTTATTGACTTGGTAATTGTGGTGGACATATAGGACTGTTTTATGTACAAAACTGTTATACTTATAGGACTGGTTAATGTGGTGACTTAATAGGACTGGTTATGTGGTTGACATATATGACCTGGATTATGTGGTGACTATACAGGACTGGTTATGTGAGTGATTATATATGGACTGGGTGTATGTGAGTGAATTAAGGACTGTTTATGTGTTTAACTTATAAAACTGGTATTATGTGGTGACTTATAGGACTGGTTAATGGTGATGACTTACAGGACTTGGTTATGTGGTGACTTATAAAACTGCTTATGTGTGTGACTTTTTGGACTGTTATGTGGTGACTTATAGCACTGGTTATGTGGATGACTTATTGGTCATGTTTATGTGGTGATCTTATAGGACTGGTTGTGTGGTGACTTACAGGACTGGTTTATGTGGTTGACTTATAGGGACTGGTTATGTTGGTATGACTTATAGTCACTGGTTATGTGATGACCGTACAGGACTGTATTAATGTGGTGACATAGGACTGGTTTACAGGACTGATTACAGACACTGGTGATGTGTGAACGCAATAGCGACTGGTTATGTTGTGAACATATAGGACCTGGTTATTGTGGTGGTCTTATAGGACTGGTTATGTGGTGACATTATAGACTGGTTTTGTGGTGCTTATATAGCACTGTTATGTGGTAAAACTTTAAAAACTGGTTATGTGGAGGACTTAGCTTAGGACTGGTTTTCGAGGTGACGTATTGACTGGTTATGTGGTGATTAACAGGAACTGTTTATGTGATGACTTATAGGACTGGTACAGACACTTTATGTGGTGAACTTATAGGACTGGTTATGTGGTTACTACAATACTGGTTATGTTGGTGACTTATAGAGACTGGTTAATGGTGGTGACTTATAGCAACTGGATTATCGTGGTGGAGTTATAAGAGACTGGTTATGTGTGTGACATATAGGACTGGTAATGTGGTGACTTATAGCACTGGTTATGATGGTGACTTACTAGGACTGGTTTTATGTGGGTGACTTATAGCACTGGTTATGTGGTGACTTACAACTCTCTAATCTGGCTTATGTGGTAACTTATAGGACTGGTTTTGTGGTGACTTACAAGACTGGTTATGTGATGACTTACTAGGACTGGTTACATTGTTTTATGTGTGTGACTTATAGGACTCGTTATGGTGGTGACTTTTAGGACTGTTTCTAATGTTGGTGACTTATAGGACTGGTTTATGTGTGACTTATTAAGACTGGTTTTGTGGCTAGATATTACCAGGATCTGGTTACTTGTCTTGACTTAAAGACTCTGGTTATGATGATGACTTATAGGACTGGTTATGTGGTGACTTATAAAACTGCTTATGTGGTGGACTTATATGACTGGGTTTTGAGGTGACCTTATGAGCACTGTTTATGTGTGTGCCTTATAGGACTGCTTAATGTGGTGACTTATAGGACTGTGTTTATGTGTTGACATTTATCGGACTGGTTTTATTGTGACTTACAGGACTGGTTATGTGATGATTTATTAGGACTGGTTTTGTGGTGACTGAATAGGACGGCTTATGTGGTTGACTTTATATGACTGGTTATGTGGTGACTTATAGGACTGGAGGATGGTGAACGTTATATGGACTGCTTTTGTGGATGACGGTACCAAAGGCCTGTTTCATGTGAGTGACTTTACAGGACTGTTATGTGGTGATTTTATAGGAACTGGTTTTGTTGGTGACTTTATAGGACTGGTTTATGTGGTAACTTATACAAAACTGGTTATGTGGTGACTTATAGGGACTGGTTTGTTGGTGACTTAAAGCACTGGTTATGTGGTGACTTAACAAAACTGGTTATGTGGTGACTTTATACGGACTGTTTTTGTGGTGACGTTTATAGCACTGGTTATGTGGTGACTTACAGAACTGGTTATGTGATGACTGATAATACGGTCATACTGGGCTTTTTACCGCTGTTGTGCGACTATAGCACTGGTTATGTCGGTAACTATGCAAAACTGGTTATGTGGTGACTTATAGGACTGGTTTTTGTCGGTGACTTATAGCAACTGGTTATGTGGTGACTTACAAAAACTGGTTATGTGATGACTTATATGACTGGTAGAAGATTGGTGACTTATAGGCACTGGTTATGTGATGACTTACACTGTTTTATGGTGGTGACCAATTTATGTGGTGATGACTTATAGGACTGGTTATGTGGTGACTTATAGGACTGGATTATGTGGGTGACTTTAAATGGAACAGGTGATATGTGGTGACTATACAGGACTGGTTATGTGTGTGACTTAGAGGACTGTTTATGTGGTGACTTTATAGGGACAGGTTATGTGGTGACTGATCTACTATCTCTGTTATGTGATGATGATAGCGGATTAACAGGACTGGTTTATTCGGTGACTTATAGGACTGGTTATGTGGTGCAATTTTATAGGACTGGTTTTTGTGGTGACTTATAGCAACATGTGGTTATGTGGTGACTTATATTGGACAGTGTTATGTGGTGACTTACAGGTCTGCTTATGTGGTGAAATAAATACGGACCCGGTTATGTGGTGACTTACTGGACTTGGTTATGTGGTGAACTTATCAGGACTGGTTATGTGGTGACTTATAGGGACTGGTTTTGTGGTGACTTATAGCACTGGTTATGTGGTGACTTTACAGGACTGGTTTATGTGAAAACTTATAGGACTGGTTTTGTGGTTGACTTATAGGACTGGTTATGTGGTGGACTTTGCACAACTAGAGTTTATGTGGTAGACTTATAGGACTGGGTTATGTGATGACTTATAGGACTGGTTATGTGGTGGTCTTATATGACTGGGTTTATGTGATGACATATATAGGACTGGGTTATGTGGTGACTTATAGGACTGGTTATGTGGTGACTTAAGGACTGGTTAAGATGTGTGACTTATTAGACTGGTATGTGGTGAACTAATATAGGGACAGCTTATGTGGTTACAAATAGGACATTGGTTATGTGGTGACTTAGAGGACTGGTTATGTGGTGACTTAGTTAGGACTGGTTATGTGGTGACATACAAGGACTGGTTATGTGGTGACTTATTACCGGACTGTTTATTTGAGACGTATGACTGTTATAGGACTGGTTTTGTGGTGACTTATAGGACTAGGACTATGTGGACTTGCAAAACTGGTATATGTTGGTTTATGTGGTGACTTTAGGACTGGTTTGTGGTGACTTACCAAACTGGTTATATGAGATGACTTATATGGACATTGTTTGACATACTGTTATGACTTATGTGGTGACTTAAAGGACTGGATATGAGGAGACTCATAGGACGGTAATTGTGGTTATAGGACTGTGGTGACTTCATAGGTCTTATAGTGACATATATGAATGGATGTGTGACTTACATGAACTGGTTATTGTGTGACTTTACAGACATGGATATTGGTGTTATGTGGTTATGTGTGATAGGACTGGTTTATGTGGTGACCATATAGGACTGGTTATGTGTGTGACCTTATAGTTACTTACATGACATGCTTATGTGGTGACATATAGAAGACTGGTTATGTGGTGACTGATTACAACAGGTCTGGTTAATGTGATGATTTATAGGACTGGTTTTGTGGTGACTTATAGCACTGGTTATACAAAACTGGTTATGTGAATAACTTACAAGGGACTGGTTATGTGGTGACTTATAGACTGGTTTTGTGGTGACTTATAGCACTGGTTATGTGGTGACTTATAGGACTGGTTATGTGAATAACTTATAGGACTGGTTATGTGGTGACTTATAGACTGGTTAAGTGTGACTTATAGGACTGGTTATGTGGTGACTTATAGGACTGGTTATGTGGTGACATATAGGACTGTTATGTGGTGACTATAGGACTGGTTTATGTGGTGACTTATAGGACTGGTTATGTGGTGACATATAGGACTGGTTATGTGATGACTTATAGGACTGGTTATGTGGTGACTTATAGGACTGCTTATGTGGTGACTATAGGACTTATTGGACTGGTTATGTGGTGACTTATAGACTGGTTATGTGGTGACTATATAGACTGGTTTATGTGGTGACTTAACAGGACTGGTTATGTGGTGAATATAGGACTGGTTATGTGGTGACTTATACGGGACTGGTTATGTGGTGACTTATAGGACTGGTTATGTGGTGACTTAATAGGACTGGTTATGTGATGACTTATAGGACTGGTTATGTGGTGACATATAGGACTGGTTATGTGGTGACTTATAGGACTGGTTATGTGGTGACTTACAGGACTGGTTATGTGATGACTTATAGGACTGGTTATGTGGTGACTTATAGCACTGGTTATGTGATGACTTATAGGACTGGTTATGTGGTGACTTATAGGACTGGTTATGTGGTGACTTATAGGGACTGGTTATGTGGTGACTTAAAGGACTGTTATAGTGGTGACATATAGGACTGGTTATGTGGTGACTTATAGGACTGGTTATGTGATGACTTATAGGACTGGTTATGTGTGACTTATAGGACTGGTTATGTGGTGACTTACATATAGGACTGGTTATGTGTGACTTATAGGACTGGTTATGTGGTGACTTATAGGACTGGTTTATGTGGTGACTTATAGGACTGGTTATGTGGTGACTTATAGGACTGGTTATGTGGTGACTTATAGGCACTGGTTTATGTGACTTACCAAACTGGACATATAGAGTGATTATAGGACTGGTTATGTGGTGACTTATAGGACTGGTTATGTGTGTATGACTTATAGGACTGGTTATGTGGTGACTTATAGCACTGGTTATGTGGTGACTTACAAAACTGTTTATGTGGTGACATATAGGACTGGTTATGTGGTGACTTATAGGACTGGTTATGTGGTGACTTATAGGACTGGTTATGTGATGACATATAGGACTGGTTATGTGGTGACTTATAGGACTGTTATGTGGTGACTTATAGGACTGGTTATGTGGTGACTTATAGGACTGGTTATGTGGTGACTTATAGGACTGCTTATGTGGTGACATATAGCACTGGTTATGTGGTGACTTACAGGACTGGTTATGTGATGATTTATAGGACTGGTTTTGTGTGTGACTTATAGCACTGGTTATGTGGTGACTTGCAAAACTGGTTATGTGTGACTTATAGGACTGGTTTTGTGGTGACTTATAGCACTGGTTATGTGGTGACTTACAAAACTGGTTATGTGGTGACTTATAGGACTGGTTTTGTGGTGACTTATAGCAACTGGTTATGTGATGACTTACAGGACTGTTTATGTGGTGACTTATAGGACTGTTATGTTGTGGTGACTTATAGGACTGGTTATGTGGTGACTTATAGGACTGGTTATGTGGTGACTTATAGGACTGGTTTATGTGGTGACTTTTATAGGACTGGTTTGTGGTGACTTATAGGACTGGTTATGTGGTGACTTATATGACTGGTTATGTGATGACTTTATAGGACTGGTTTATGTGGTGACTTATAGGACTGGTTATGTGGTGACTTATAGGACTGGTTATGTGTGGTGACTTATAGGACTGACTTTACTGTGGTGACATATAGGACTGGTTATGTGGTGACTTATAGGACTGTTATGTGATGATTTATAGGACTGGTTATGTGGTGACTTATAGGACTGGTTATGTGGTGACTTTAGGACTGGTTATGTGGTGACTTATAGGACTGGTTATGTGGTGTTTAGACTGTTATGTGGTGACTTACAGGACTGGTTATGTGGTGACTAGGACTGGTTATGTGGTGACTTATAGGATGTTTTATGTGGTGTTATAGGGACTGTGTGACTTAATAGGACTGGTTATGTGATGACTTATAGGACTGGTTTATGTGGTGACTTATATACTGGTTATGTGGTAACTTACAAGACTGGTTTTATGTGACTTATAGGACTGGTTTTGTGGTGACTTATAGGACTGGTTATGTGGTGACTTATAGGACTGGTTATGTGGTGACTTATAGGACTGGTTATGTGGTGACTTATAGGACTGGTTATGTGGTGACTTATAGGACTGGTTATGTGGTGACTTATAGGACTGTTATGTGATGACTTATAGGACTGGTTATGTGGTGACTTATAGGACTGGTTATGTGGTGACTAACAAGTCTGGTTATGTGGTGAATTACGGGACTGGTTATGTGGTGACTTATAGGACTGGTTATGTGGTGACTTATAGGACTGGTTATGTGGTGACTTATAGGACTGCTTATGTGGTGACATATAGGACTGGTTATGTGGTGACTTATAGGACTGGTTATGTGATGACTTACAGGACTGGTTATGTGGTGACTTATAGGACTGGTTATGTGGTGACTTATAGGACTGGTTATGTGGTGACTTATAGGACTGGTTATGTGGTGACTTATAGGACTGGTTATGTGGTGACTTATAGGACTGGTTATGTGGTGACTATGAAGGACTGTGTGTTATGTGGTGTGACTTATAGGACTGGTTATGTGGTGACTTATAGGACTGGTTATGTGGTGACTTATAGGACTGGTTATGTGTGTGACTTATAGTGACTGGTTATGTGGTGACTTATAGGACTGGTTATGTGGTGACTTATAGGACTGGTTATGTGGTGACTTACAGGACTGGTTATGTGGTGACTTATAGGAGGACTGGTTTTGTGGTGACTTATAGCACTGGTTATGTGATGACTTATAGGACTGGTTATGTGGTGACTTATAGGACTGGTTATGTGGTGACTTATAGGACTGGTTATGTGGTGACTTATAGGACTGCTTATGTGGTGACATATAGGACTGGTTATGTGGTGACTTACAGGACTGGTTATGTGATGATTTATAGGACTGGTTATGTGGTGACTTATAGGACTGGTTATGTGGTGACTTACAGGACTGGTTATGTGGTGACTTATAGGACTGGTTTGTGTGGTGACTTATAGGACTGGTTATGTGGTGACTTACAGGACTGGTTATGTGATGACTTATAGGACTGGTTTTGTGGTGACTTATAGCACTGGTTATGTGATGACTTACAGGACTGGTTTTATGTGGTGACTTATAGGACTGGTTATGTGGTGAATTTATAGGACTGGTTATGTGGTGACTTATAGGACTGGTTATGTGATGACTTATAGGACTGGTTATGTGGTGACTTATAGGACTGGTTATGTGGTGACTTATAGGACTGGTTATGTGGTGACTTATAGGACTGGTTATGTGGTGACTTATAGGACTGGTTATGTGGTGACTTATAGGACTGGTTATGTGGTGACTTACAGGACTGGTTATGTGATGACTTATAGGACTGGTTATGTGGTGACTTATAGGACTGGTTATGTGGTGACTTACAGGACTGGTTATGTGGTGACTTATAGGACTGGTTTTGTGGTGACTTACAGGACTGGTTATGTGATGATTTATAGGACTGGTTTTGTGGTGACTTATAGCACTGGTTATGTGGTAACTTACAAAACTGGTTATGTGGTGACTTATAGGACTGGTTTTGTGGTGACTTATAGCACTGGTTATGTGGTGACTTACAAAACTGGTTATGTGATGACTTATAGGACTGGTTTTGTGGTGACTTATAGCACTGGTTATGTGATGACTTACAGGACTGTTTATGTGGTGACTTATAGGACTGGTTATGTGGTGACTTATAGGACTGCTTATGTGGTGACTTATAGGACTGGTTATGTGGTGACTTACAGGACTGGTTATGTGGTGACTTATAGGACTGGTTATGTGGTGACTTATAGGACTGGTTATGTGGTGACTTATAGGACTGGTTATGTGGTGACTTATAGGACTGGTTATGTGGTGACTTACAGGACTGGTTATGTGGTGACTTATAGGATTGGTTTTGTGTTGGTGACTTATAGGACTGGTTATGTGGTAACTTACAGCACTGGTTATGTGATGACTTACAGGACTGGTTATGTGGTGACTTATATGACTGGTTATGTGGTGACTTATAGGACTGGTTATGTGGTGACTTATAGGACTGTTTTTGTGGTGACTTATAGGACTGGTTATGTGGTGACTTACAGGACTGGTTATGTGATGACTTATAGGACTGGTTATGTGGTGACTTATAGGACTGGTTATGTGGTGACTTATAGGACTGGTTATGTGGTGACTTATAGGACTGGTTATGTGGTGACTTATAGGACTGGTTATGTGATGACTTATAGGACTGGTTATGTGGTGACTTATAGGACTGGTTATGTGGTGACTTATAGGACTGGTTATGTGGTGACTTATAGGACTGGTTATGTGGTGACTTACAGGACTGGTTATGTGATGATTTATAGGACTGGTTTTGTGGTGACTTATAGCACTGGTTATGTGGTGACTTACAAAACTGGTTATGTGATGACTTATAGGACTGGTTTTGTGGTGACTTATAGCACTGGTTATGTGGTGACTTACAAAACTGGTTATGTGGTGACTTATAGGACTGGTTTTGTGGTGACTTATAGCACTGGTTATGTGGTGACTTACAGGACTGGTTATGTGATGACTTATAGGACTGGTTTTGTGGTGACTTATAGCACTGGTTATGTGGTAACTTGCAAAACTGGTTATGTGGTGACTTATAGGACTGGTTATGTGGATGACTTATAGGACTGGTTATGTGGTGACTTATAGGACTGGTTATGTGGTGACTTATAGGACTGGTTATGTGGTGACTTATAGGACTGGTTATGTGGTGACTTATAGGACTGGTTATGTGGTGACTTATAGGACTGGTTATGTGGTGACTTATAGGACTGGTTATGTGGTGACTTATAGGACTGGTTATGTGGTGACTTATAGGACTGGTTATGTGGTGACTTATAGGACTGGTTATGTGGTGACTTATAGGACTGGTTATGTGGTGACTTACTAGGACTGGTTATGTGGTGACTTATAGGACTGGTTATGTGGTGACTTATAGGACTGGTTATGTGGTGACTTATAGGACTGCTTATGTGGTGACTTATAGGACTGGTTATGTGGTGACTTACAGGACTGGTTATGTGGTGACTTATAAGGACTGGTTTATGTGATGACTTATAGGACTGGTTATGTGGTGACTTATAGGACTGGTTATGTGGTGACTTATAGGACTGGTTATGTGATGACTTATAGCACTGGTTATGTGGTGACTTACAAAACTGGTTATGTGATGACTTATAGGACTGGTTTTGTGGTGACTTATAGCACTGGTTATGTGATGACTTACGGGACTGGTTATGTGGTGACTTATAGGACTGGTTTATGTGGTGACTTATAGGACTGTTTATGTGGTGACTTATAGGACTGGTTATGTGGTGACTTATAGGACTGGTTATGTGGTGACTTATAGGACTGGTTATGTGGTGACTTATAGGACTGGTTATGTGGTGACTTATAGGACTGGTTATGTGGTGACGTATAGGACTGGTTATGTGATGACTTATAGGACTGGTTATGTGGTGACTTATAGGACTGGTTATGTAATGACTTACAGGACTGGTTATGTAGTGACTTATATGACTGGTTATGTGGTGACTTATAGGACTGGTTATGTGGTGACTTATAGGACTGGTTATGTAGTGACTTATAGGACTGGTTATGTGGTGACTTATAGGACTGGTTATGTGGTGACTTATAGGACTGGTTATGTGGTGACTAACAAGACTGGTTATGTGGTGACTTATAGGACTGGTTATGTGGTGACTTATAGGACTGGTTATGTGATGACTTATAGGACTGGTTATGTGGTGACTTATATGACTGGTTATGTGGTGACTTATAGGACTGGTTATGTGGTGACTTTTAGGACTGGTTATGTGGTGACTTATAGGACTGGTTATGTGGTGACTTATAAGACTGGTTATGTGATGACCTATAGAACTGGTTATGTGGTGACTTATAGGACTGGTTATGTGGTGACTTATAGGACTGGTTATGTGGTGACTTATAGGACTGGTTATGTGGTGACTTATAGGACTGGTTATGTGATGACTTATAGGACTGGTTATGTGGTGACTTATAGGACTGGTTATGTGGTGACTTATAGGACTGGTTATGTGGTGACTTATAGGACTGGTTATGTGGTGACTTACAAGACTGGTTATGTGGTGACTTATAGGACTGGTTATGTGGTGACTTATAGGACTGGTTATGTGGTGACTTATAGGACTGGTTATGTGGTGACTTATAGGACTGGTTATGTGGTGACTTATAGGACTGGTTATGTGGTGACTTATAGGACTGGTTATGTGGTGACTTATAGGACTGGTTATGTGGTGACTTATAGGACTGGTTATGTGGTGACTAATAGGACTGGTTATGTGGTGACTTATAGGACTGGTTATGTGATGACTTATAGGACTGGTTATGTGATGACTTATAGGACTGGTTATGTGGTGACTTATAGGACTGGTTATGTGGTGACTTATAACTGGTTATGTGGTGACTTTGACTGGTTTTGGTGACTTATAGGACTGGTTATGTGGTGACTTATAGGACTGGTTATGTGGTGACTTATAGGACTGGTTATGTGATGACTTATAGGACTGGTTATGTGGTGACTTATAGGACTGGTTATGTGATGACTTACAGGACTGGTTATGTGGTGACTTATAGGACTGGTTATGTGGTGACTTATAGGACTGGTTATGTGGTGACTTATAGGACTGGTTATATGGTGACCTTTAGGACTGGTTATGTGGTGACTTAAAGGACTGGTTATGTGGTGACTTATAGGACTGGTTATGTGATGACTTACAGGATTGGTTATGTGATGACTAATAGGACTGGTTATGTGATGACTTATAGGACTGGTTATGTGGTGACTTATAGGACTGGTTATGTGGTGACTTATATGACTGGTTTTGTGGTGACTTATAGGACTGGTTATATGGTGACCTTTAGGACTGGTTATGTGGTGACTTAAAGGACTGGTTATGTGATAACGTATTGAACTGGTTATGTGATGACGTATAAGACTGGTTATCTTGTGACTTATAGGACGATTCCATGAAGGATTTTAATATATGATTCCGTTGACTGGTCGCATTAGCTATAGAAATGACTCGGAGGATGCAAAATGTATAATTTATTTCAATGTATTTTTTGTCCCGGTAAACCAGGTATGTGTGCAAGTACTGACGTAACAGCTGGCCAAATGTTACAATTTTCATCTCTGCTATCCATATTGCAAAACACGTTCTGGTACGTCACTGTACACTTGGTTCTGCTCATCCTTAGTAGTAGTAGATTAAAATGCAAGACAAAATTCAGAGTGTAGTCTCATCATGAACCACGAAGATAATACTTCAATAAATCAGTAATGTTCCATGGAGGGACTCTTTTATGGCAGATGTCACTACGCCATTGCATGGAGGGACTCTTTTATGGCAGATGTCACTACGCCATTGCGGTACCAGTCAATATAATACCATAATAATATAAGACTCTTTCATATGTGGATAGGGATATTCTACCCGAGGGTCACAAAATGTTGTAAAACTCGAGGCTTGCCGAGGGTAGAATATCCATATCCTTCATATCCACGTATGAAGGAATACTTTACTCTCATACCTCGACGTTTTATTGCAATTTTAATTCTATAATTTTTCATTAAATTAAAAAAAACGCGACTGCAAGTCAATTCTCAATACAAGAAAAAATGCGTGAAATTTTCAACGCAAATCCGGTTGTTTCTATCTTTTAGAATAAATCGAGCCTAGTTTCTTAAAAAAATGTTAAAATTGTACGTAGAAAATAGTAATTTTGTTGACGCTGTGACGTCACGAAGCTTTATAGCCATTCAAAATTGCCCTAGACCAGCCAGTATTACACATGTAGGTATGAGAAAATATGATATAATGTTATAATAACAAAAAATAAGTTTATAAATTCCTCGTTTTAAGCAATATTGAATTATTATACTCCGAATTGAGCATTAAACCAACTTCTCATACTTAAAGTTAGGAGTATCAACTATGAGATTATCACCTAACTTCTCATACTAGAGTTAGGAGTATCAATTGTGAGATTATCACCTAACTCCTCATACTTAAAGTTAGGAGTATTAACTGTGAGATTATCTCCTAACTTCTCATACTAAAGTTAGGAGTATCGACTGTGAGATTATTACCTAACTTCTCATACTTAAAATTAGGAGTATCAACTGTGAGATTATCACCTAACTTTTCATACTAAAGTTAGGAGTATCAACTGTGAGATTATCACCTAACTTCTCATACTTAAAGTTAGGAGTATCAACTGTGAGATTATCACCTAACTTCTCATACTAAAGTTAGGAGTATCGACTGTGAGATTATCACCTAACGTCTCATACTAAAGTTAGGAGAATCAACTGTGAGATTATCACCAAACAAAAAATATCATACTAAAGTTAGGAGTATCGACTGTGAGATTATCACCTAACGTCTCATACTAAAGTTAGGAGTATCAACTGTGAGATTATCACCTAACTTCTCATACTAAAGTTAGGAGAATCAACTGTGAGATTATCACCAAACAAAAAATATCATACTTAAAGTTAGGAGTATCAACTGTGAGATTATCAACTAACTTCTCATAATTAAAGGTAGGAAGTATCAACTGTGAGATTATCACCTAACTACTCATACTAAAGTTAGGAGTATCAACTGTGAGATTATCACCTAATTTCTCGTACTTAAAGTTAGGAGTATCAACTGTGAGATTATCCCCTAATTTCTCATATTAAAGTTAGGAGTATCAACTGTGAGATTATCCCCTAATTTCTCATATTAAAGTTAGGAGTATCAACTGTGAAATTATCACCTAATTTCTCGTACTTAAAGTTAGGAGTATCAACTGTGAGATTATCACCTAACTTCTCATACTAAAGTTAGGAGTATCAACTGTGAGATTATCACCTAACTTCTCATACTAAAGTTAGGAGTATCAACTGTGAGATTATCACCTAACTTCTCATACTAAAGTTAGGAGTATCAACTGTGTGATTATCACCTAACTTCTCATACTTAAAGTTAGGAGTATCAACTGTGAGATTATCACCTAACTTCTCATACTAAAGTTAGGAGTATCAACTGTGAGATTATCACCTAACTACTCATACTAACGTTAGGAGTATCAGCTGTGAGATTGTCACCTAATTTCTCGTACTTAAAGTTAGGAGTAGATTATCACTAACTTCTCTAAAGTGTGATTATCAACTAAGTTAGAGTAAACGTGAATTATCACCTAATTTCTCATACTAAAGTTAGGAGTATCAACTGTGAGATTATCACCTAACTTCTCATACTAAAGTTAGGAGTATCAACTGTGAGATTATCACCTAACTACTCATACTAAAGTTAGGAGTATCAACTGTGAGATTGTCGCCTAATTTCTCATACTTAAAGTTAGGAGTATCAACTGTGAGATTATCACCTAACTTCTCATACTAAAGTTAGGAGTATCAACTGTGAGATTATCACCTAACTTCTCATACTAAAGTTAGGAGTAACAACTGTGAAATTATCACCTAATTTCTCGTACTTAAAGTTAGGAGTATCAACTGTGAGATTATCACCTAACTTCTCATACTAAAGTTAGGAGTATCAACTGTGAGATTATCACGTAACTTCTCATACTAAAGTTAGGAGTATCAACTGTGAGATTATCACCTCATTTCTCATACTTAAAGTTAGGAGTATCAACTGTGAGATTATCCCCTAACTACTCATACTAAAGTTAGGAGTATCAACTGTGAGATTGTCGCCTAATTTCTCATACTTAAAGTTAGGAGTATCAACTGTGAGATAATCACCTAACTTCTCATACTAAAGTAAGGAGTATCAACTGTGAGATTATCACCTAACTTCTCATACTAAAGTTAGGAGTAACAACTGTGAGATTATCACCTAACTTCTCATACTAAAGTTAGGAGTATCAACTGTGAATTTATCACAAAACTTCTCAAAAGTTAGGAGTGTCAACTGTGAGATTATCACCAAACAAAAAAATATCATACTTAAAGTTAGGAGTATCAACTGTGAGATTATCACGTAACTTCTCATACTAAAGTTAGGAGTATCAACTGTGAGATTATCACCTCATTTCTCATACTTAAAGTTAGGAGTATCAACTGTGAGATTATCACCTAACTTCTCATACTAAAGTTAGGAGAATCAACTGTGAGATTATCACCAAACAAAAAATATCATACTTAAAGTTAGGAGTATCATCTGTGAGATTATCACCTAACTTCTCATACCTAAAGGTAGAAGTATCAACTGGAGATTATCCCCTAATTTCTCATATTAAAGTTTGGAGGATCAACTGTGAGATTATTACCTAATTTCTCGTACTAAAGTTAGGAGTATCAACTTTGATACTATGACCTAACTTCTCATACTTAAAGTTAGGAGTATCAACTGTGAGATTATCACCTAAATTCTCATACTAAAGTTAGGAGTATCAACTGTGAGATTATCACCTAACTTCTCATACTTAAAGTTAGGAGTATCAACTGTGAGATTATCACCTAACTTCTCATACTAAAGTTAGGAGTATCAACTGCGAGATTATCAATTAACTTCTCATACTAAAGTTAGGAGTATCAACTGTGAGATTATCACCTAACTACTCATACTAAAGTTAGGAGTATCAACTGTGAGATTATCACCTAATTTCTCATACTTAAAGTTAGGAGTATCAACTGTGAGATTATCACCTAACTTCTCATACTAAAGTAAGGAGTATCAACTGTGAGATTATCACCTAACTTCTCATACTAAAGTTAGGAGTATCAACTGTGAGATTATCACCTAACTTCTCATACTAAAGTTAGGAGTATCAACTGTGAATTTATCACAAAACTTCTCAAAAGTTAGGAGTGTCAACTGTGAGATTATCACCAAACAAAAAAATATCATACTTAAAGTTAGGAGTATCAACTGTGAGATTATCACCTAACTTCTCATACTAAAGTTAGGAGTATCAACTGTGAGATTATCACCTCATTTCAATATCTTAAAGTTAGAGAATCAACTGTGAGATTATCACCAAACAAAAAATATCATACTTAAAGTTAGGAGTATCATCTGTGAGATTATCACCTAACTTCTCATACTTAAAGGTAGAAGTATCAACTGTGGGATTATCACCTAACTACTCATACTAAAGTTAGGAGTATCAACTGTGAGATTATCACCTAATTTCTCGTACTTAAAGTTAGGAGTATCAACTGTGAGATTATCCCCTAATTTCTCATATTAAAGTTAGGAGGATCAACTGTGAGATTATTACCTAATTTCTCGTACTTAAAGTTAGAAGTATCAACTGTGAGATTATCACCTAACTTCTCATACTAAAGTTAGGAGTATCAACTTTGATATTATGACCTAACTTCTCATACTTAAAGTTAGGAGTATCAACTGTGAGATTATCACCTAAATTCTCATACTAAAGTTAGGAGTATCAACTGTGAGATTATCACCTAACTTCTCATACTTAAAGTTAGGAGTATCAACTGTGAGATTATCACCTAACTTCACCTAACTTCTCATACTAAAGTTAGGAGTATCAACTGTGAGATTATCACCTAACTTCTCATACTAACGTTAAGAGTATCAGCTTTGAGATTATCACCTAATTTCTCGTACTTAAAGTTAGGAGTATCAACTGTGTGATTATCACCTAACTTCTCATACTAAAGTTAGGAGTATCAACTGTGAGATTATCACCTAACTTCTCATACTAAAGTTAGGAGTATCAACTGTGAGATTACCACCTAACTACTCATACTAAAGTTAGGAGTATCAACTGTGAGATTGTCGCCTAATTTCTCATACTTAAAGTTAGGAGTATCAACTGTGAGATTATCACCTAACTTCTCATACTAAAGTTAGGAGTATCAACTGTGAGATTATCACCTAACTTCTCATACTAAAGTTAGGAGTAACAACTGTGAAATTATCACCTAATTTCTCGTACTTAAAGTTAGGAGTATCAACTGTGAGATTATCACCTAACTTCTCATACTAAAGTTAGGAGTATCAACTGTGAGATTATCACCTAACTTCTCATACTAAAGTTAGGAGTATCAACTGTGAGATTATCACCTAACTTCTCATACTAAAGTTAGGAGTATCAACTGTGAATTTATCACAAAACTTCTCAAAAGTTAGGAGTGTCAACTGTGAGATTATCCCACCAATAACATCAAAAAATATCATACTTAAAGTTAGGAGTATCAACTGTGAGATTATCACCTAACTTCTCATACTAAAGTTAGGAGTATCAACTGTGAGATTATCACCTAATTTCTCATACTTAAAGTTAGGAGTATCAACTGTGAGATTATCAACCTAACTTCTCATACTAAAGTTAGGAGAATCAACTGTGAGATTATCACCAAACAAAAATTATCATACTTAAAGTTAGGAGTATCATCTGTGAGATTATCACCTAACTTCTCATACTTAAAGTAGAAGTATCAACTGTGTGGATTATCACCTAATTTCTCGTACTTAAAGTTAGGAGTATCAACTGTGAGATTATCCCCTAATTTCTCATATTAAAGTTAGGAGGATCAACTGTGAGATTATTACCTAATTTCTCGTACTTAACGTTAGAAGTATCAACTGTGAGATTACCACCTGACTTCTCATACTAAAGTTAGGAGTATCAACTTTGATATTATGACCTAACTTCTCATACTTAAAGTTAGGAGTATCAACTGTGAGATTATCACCTAAATTCTCATACTAAAGTTAGGAGTATCAACTGTGAGATTATCACCTAACTTCTCATACTTAAAGTTAGGAGTATCAACTGTGAGATTATCACCTAACTTCTCATACTAAAGTTAGGAGTATCAACTGTGAGATTATCACCTAACTACTCATACTAACGTTAAGAGTATCAGCTGTGAGATTATCACCTAATTTCTCGTACTTAAAGTTAGGAGTATCAACTGTGTGATTATCACCTAACTTCTCATACTAAAGTTAGGAGTATCAACTGTGAGATTATCACCTAACTTCTCATACTAAAGTTAGGAGTATCAACTGTGAGATTACCACCTAACTACTCATACTAAAGTTAGGAGTATCAACTGTGAGATTGTCGCCTAATTTCTCATACTTAAAGTAAGGAGTATCAACTGTGAGATTATCACCTAACTTCTCATACTAAACTTAGGAGTAACAACTGTGAGATTATCACCTAACTTCTCATACTAAAGTTAGGAGTAACAACTGTGAAATTATCACCAAATTTCTCGTACTTAAAGTTAGGAGTATCAACTGTGAGATTATCACCTAGCTTCTCATACTAAAGTTAGGAGTATCAACTGCGAGATTATCACCTAACTTCTCATACTAAAGTTAGGAGTATCAACTGCGAGATTATCAATTAACTTCTCATACTAAAGTTAGGAGTATCAACTGTGAGATTGTCCCCTAATTTCTCATACTTAAAGTTAGGAGTATCAACTGTGAGATTATCACCTAACTTCTCATACTAAAGTAAGGAGTATCAACTGGTAGATTATCACCTAACTTCTCATACTAAAGTTAGGAGTATCAACTCTGAGATTATCACCTAACTTCTGATACTAAAGCTAGGAGTATCAACTGTGAGATTTTCCCAAACGAAAAATTCATTTAAAAAGGATTCAAGGCTTTTAAAGAATATTTTTTTACTTTATCAGCCCATGAATGAAAACAATAAGGTTGCTTCCGATGAGCTACTACAACGGTGTAATGCTTTTATGGACAAAATAAATACTTTAATACTCTAATCATAAATCGCTGCGATCTTATTTACAATTCATTCAGTTTATTTTGTATTAGCTCTATGAATAACATAGAACATGTAAAAATCTAACTTTATCCTTAAATAGTAAATCATATTTTTCCCCGAATAACTAAATGGCCTTGTAGACAAATTACATGCTAAAATCTTCTTATGACATACATGTATCCCATTTTTTTCTGTTTTAAGCAAACAGGACATAACATAATGAAATTGAATTTAGAGAAATAAGTACTAATTGACAACATAATTTATAATACATTTTAATGTACGATTCTGTTGATTTATCAAGGAACTACTTTTCCAAATCAATACGCAACATCTATGTTTCTATTGTGACGTCACGATAATGTCAGTTTCATTCGTTTTGCGTCATTCTTCGAATTTTCCCCAGAGGGATACAATGTCTCCCAAGGTACAATTGAATGTGGGGACCGCAATGAACCATGGGAGAGATTGAGAGGGATACAACAATCGGACAATCAGAGTGTCGGCTTTAGTATAAAAACAAAAAGAAATAATGATTACAACATAAAACAAAGCTACCGTACTCGTACTCGCAATGTATGTAAACATCGAACACAATGCCACATTAGTGTCGGACCAACATTGTATTAGCACCTGTCATACTTATAATGATGAAGCCATGCGATGTCTGTGGTAAAGAATTGACAGGAGCGGTGGGGAGCCTGGGAAGACTTACAAAACAAGCTCTTTGGTAATGAAACGCCATCAACGGTCTCGACAGGGATAATTGAACACGACAAAATCACATCTTCATCAACAAGAGTGGCCATTACTTCGACCTTGGATTAAAATGAGCCAACTGGCTTCTCATAGCGTTGACCGTTAGGCCATTACATACCGACACTAGAATGTAAACAACAAGTCCGCACAAAAAAAAAACAGGTCCGCATTTCTGGTTTTTTGGAAGTTTCATTGCATGAACCACATTACTAACGTACATTTGTTCTTTTATTTATTTATCTTTATTCTATAAAGATTCTTTATCAAATTTTCTGAAAGAAGTTTTATCTTATATGAGCATGTGTTTATAGAAAATAGCGAACAGCGTTTTAAAGCTAGCAGTGCTTTCTTTAGGAAGGCAATGAGAAAGGAAGTTTGTTTCGTATAATGGCGTCAATGGTCTAATTCGCGAGGTAAGTAGTTGTGCCTCAGTGAGTCTGTGATCAACACTAAGAACAGCCATGTACCAGAACATGGTTACTTAGGGCATTCTTTCTGTAATATAACATTGGTATATTATACAACCCGAGATATTTTCCCCAACGTCCGTTTTCGGCTCATTACAAAGCATATCATCTAAATGATTGACTTTTTGAATACGAGGTACTTTTCTCCTTTTTGCTGACATTTGCGAGTTTTTTCAATGGCATCTCTTCAAATAACAGGAATTCAGTGATATTAGATCCATGCGTTTGATAAACAGACACATGCAATTAGATTTAATGTAACACCTTCATTGGCTACACGAAGATTTCAGCTTTATATATCCTATACACAAACTGGGTACTCTTAGTTCGTAAAATTGACTTTTGAGTTGATTAGTGAATATATCTGTTTATTTCAATGCAGTTAGTCTTGTTCAATCAGCATTGAACTCAACTCAACAAGATCCAGACCTCATGGTATGTAAAGCCTTGTTAACGCTGTCAGACAGTTGCCAATCTAGTTGACGTAAGAATACCTAAATCCACTTCAAAACTAATGATAAAATACTGATTAGACAGAAAATATTCTTTGAAATTCTCAGCCGTACCTTTCTATGTGTGAATCCTCAGCTTTACAGGCTAAGAGGAGCACAAATAGTTATGCTAACTGAAATTAGCTGTCACACAAGTACTAGCTTCCCAAAAAGCTAAGAAGGCTACCATACGGAATTATTTATAAGGAAGCAATTATAGGAAAGCTTGACGCATTGATCTGTTAACAGTTAGCTGGCATAGTTCTTATGACAATTCATTTTTGAAGAATGATAATTAATTTTATTTAAATGCATTCGCGTTCAATGTAAAAGATAATCATCTTCGGGATATTCATGAAAGGGCCACTAGGCTACCTTTCCGAAACAAAAAATAAAAGTTTCTTTAAAACAATTATAACATAATATGGCAAAAAGTTACAACACCAAACAAGTTGAAGTTTCGCCGTCAGGCGCAGAAATAGTCAACGCTTTGTAATTATGACGACGTCGGGAAATATAATTCGACCTGCGCTATGAAAATGAACGTTTTGTTTATTTTAATAAAGTTGTTCAGAAGGTGCAGTGGGCCTTTTCCTAATGCTAACAAGTTTTCCGTCTAATATACACTGTACTGATATACATATACATGTACTTGAAGAAGTTGGTGTAATACATATACGTGTAACGAAGCTGCGGTGCGCTTCGTTGCTATATTTTCCGGAAATTATATTAACCGGGACTTTGGCGGGAAATTGCTGGGCACGAGATCTGGGGATTGCGCCGAGGCTTTCAGTTTTCTACCGGGCTTTGAGAGGTGAGGGTTGTGTTTTTGAATCCTATGTAATTTTTATATATTTGTCGCCCATCCTTTCCCTAATTTGCTGTTATCGTATGGAAATGCATCAACATTACTGTGTGTGTATTTTTCGCTGTCAGTCGATATTTTTGCTATATTTTTGAGTTTGAAATACTTGTGAAATTGTGCAATGTCGGACTTGGCATGTCTCGCTTTTAGACGGGTTTCGATAGTAATTAAAAGTCTTCACTTTTGTGTTGAGAGCCGTTGGCAGGCTGGAAAAGAGTGGGAGCCTCCTGTGTTGAGTTTCGGGGTTAACCGTTAAGGAGATATTTTGAGAATCTTCGCTAGAGAACGGTGTTTGTGAAATTGGAGGTTAAACTATCGATAATCGACCCGGTGTGTAGCGCCACGTGCTCGGTCTTTCATTGATGGGTAGGAGTTAATTCTGATAGCGAAAACGTGAGAATATTAGCAGCAAAACTGTCCATTACACAGTACTTCCCACTGAGCCACGCGGGTATTTTCTTGTTGTCGCCTTTACACATGTTAAATATTAATAAACGGTAAAATGAATTTGATGTCGTCCATTGTCCATACTCACTAGTAACTTTGAATATTGTAGCAAGACATAGGAATCTGCAAGCTAACGCGGCAGTCGAACCCAGGGCAAAACAAATTAATTGTATCATTCTTACTTTACGCTAATGACTGCGGTCGTAGCGAAACAAGTCGTTATAATTAATATCAATACTACTTAACAATAACAACCCCTCTTATATCTTAATTACAGAAAGTTTGTGAAGGGTTTCTCTGACATAGCTGTCCCATTATTTGACCTCACTAAGAAACATGCAAAGTTTAGTTGGGGTGCGGAGTGTCAGGAGTCATTTGATAGGTTAAACAGACCTTGTGTGAGGCTGCTGTCCTAGCTTATCCCGATTTTGATAAACCATTCATTCTAGATACTGACGCTAGTGAACATAGCTGCGGGGCTGTTTTGTCTCAAATTCAGAATGGGGAAGAAAAGTCCTATCATACTTAAGCACGACCCATGCTCCTTCAGAGTTAAAGTACAGTACGACCCGTAAAGAATTATTGGCAGTCATTAAGGCTGTTAAGCATTTCAGACATTATCTCTATGGGAGGGAGTTCACTATTAGGACTGATCATGCCTCCCTGAAATGGCTAGCTTCGTTCAAACAACCAGAAGGCCAGGTTGCTCGTTGGGTGGAGTTCCTTGACACCTTTCAGTATAAAATTGATAAAATTGAGCATAGGAGTGGTACTAAGCACACAAATGCGGATGCCTTAAGTCGTAGGCCGGGGGGGGTGTAGCAGTGTTGTGTTTGGGAATCAGTGGACCCATTCCGATGTAGAGCAAGCCCAGGGAGACGACCCTACGTTAAGCAAGGTTATACAGCTATTACAAGAGGATTACGCAAAGCCCAAGGGTGCTAGACAAGCGGGGCTAACGTCGCAGGTTAGATTATATATCAGTCAGTGGGATCAACTCGAACTTCGGGAGGGGCTATTGTATAGAAAGTGGTATAATGTCAAGACCCGGGAAACTTCTCCTTTACTGGTAATTCCCCAGGGGTGGGTCGTTGAGGTCCTTAGAAATGCCCATGACGCGCCATCTGGTGGTCACCTAGGTACCAAGAAAACCCTGGGTAAGTTACAGTTAAAATTTTACTGGGTAGGAATGCACCGGGACGTAAAACACTACGTACGCTCTTGTCGGATATGTGGGGCTAACAAAAACCCTGTAAGGAACCCCCGAGCCCCATTAGTGAACATTGGGGCAGTAGAACCTATGGAAAGGGTAGCTATAGATTTGTTGGGTCCTTTTCCCATTACTGACAGGGGAAATCGTTATATTCTGGTAGCAGGGGATTACTATTCCAAATGGAAGGAAGCTTACCCCCTCCCTAATCAAGAGGCTAAGACTGTGGCTGAGGTGCATGTGAGTAAGTTTTTCAGTAGATTTGGGGTACCACGGACCCTCCACTCTGATCAGGGCCCTAATTTTGAGTCTAAGCTTTTCCAGGAGATGTGTGATTTACTGGGTATGCGAAAAACTCGAACCTCCCCATATCACCCTAGTGGTGATGGGTTAGTGGAAAGGTTCAATAGAACACTAGTAGCAATACTTCGCTCCTACGTCAGTCTAGATCAGTCAGATTGGGACTTAAGGTTGCCTTTGGTAACTATGGCTTATCGTTCCAGTGTCCAGGAAACTACTCGGTATACCCCCAACCGACTTACATGTATGCTAGGTAGGGAGGTTAATATCCCTCTAACTCTAATGGTTGAGCCCTCTCCACATAGTCCAATGACCCCCAATGAGTTTGTTGAGAGGCTACGGAGAGATAGTAATAAAGCTTTTGAAACCGTTCAGGTCCATGTTCGGCAGCAGCAGCAGCATAAACAGAAAATCTATTACGACAGGAAGGTACATGGCGAGGCTTTCAGGGAGGGGGATCAGGTATGGTTACATACGTATAGAGGAAAAAGGGGGTTAAGTCCCAAACTCATAAGTGGTTGGAGGGGTCCTTTCCTCATTAAGAGAAAGCTGTCCAATCTCAATTATGTCATTGTAAAGCCTGGTAGCAGGAACCAACAGGTTCACCGTTTAAAACCCTATCATGAAAGGGATGGGGGGACCCAGAGCCCCTGGAGAGTTATCCCCACACAGTTTTAGGGGGGGATTGGGGTAGATGTCGGTGCTAGTAATGAGGAGCACATGGAACCCTTAGGGGACAGCAGCCTCCCTTGGGACGAGGTGTCGGAGTCTGAGGAACTACCCAAGGTACGGGGGATGAGGGGAATTTAGAAACTGGTAACCCCTTGGAGCTAGAAATAGAGGGGGATTTTGGAGACCTACCAACCCCATTACCGAGGCGGCGCCGTAGGCGGCCCCCCGATTGGATGAGGTCAGGTGCTTATGATCTTACTTAGCATTGTAAATACAAAATTTCTGTAATTAAGATATAAGAGGGGTTATTATTGTTTAGTAGTATTGATATTACAATTTGATAGGACTAACATTTGTTGTTCAACTTGTTTTTCATGTTTGCTGTATACTGGTGGCCTTGACCTGGGTGGAGGAACTAAGGAAGAGGACCCAGGCCCCTGTGTCATTGCTGGTGCCACAACGTCAAAGCGGTTTGGGGAAATGCGTACGGCCCTGCCTGGACCCAGACGTCCTTATTGTTATTCCGGAAGTACAAAGTGTGATATAAAGTGCCCGGAAAAACTTTGATGTGATAAGTGTCGGGACATTGGGGTGTTGCTTTTAGCCATGGTAAGAAAAAACCCCTGTGCATGATTCCAGGGAATTTCAGTGAAACACGAGGAGAACATTATAGTTTGGGCCCGATCGGGCAGGGTAATAAACCCGAACCGCGCAGCACAGGGGTCTGGAGGACACCGTGTCGACCCCTGAATATCCCTTCCCCCAGGGGGCATCAGAACTATTGGATAATGTGCATAGTGAACAAGTATTCCTGAAATGTTCATATCTGTTTTTTATTTTTTTCGTTTTGTTATTGGTAGGCTAAATATGGCTATAGTCATGTAGTGTTAGGTATAATTTGGGGGGGGGGGCTGTTTGAAATATTGTCTATATAATGGGGGTTGTAATGTAGGTGAACCGAGGGGGGGGGGGGGTATATAATGTTAGGTGTAATTGGTGGGGGCGACCAGGGGCATGTAGATAAGACTGTAGGTATAATAGTAGTTAGTTAGGGAGAAAGTCCAAGGACTTCTCCTATTCAAAATTGTTGGGGTGGGTATTTTTGGCTGTTAGGCATTCTGGCCACTGGGGACTATGGTTCTGGTGGTTAGAGTTGATACGACCAACACTGGGGTCTTGTACTCGCGTGGTCAGACTTAATTAGTTTGGGAGGGAGCTATATAAGTAACGGGAAAAGTCTCTGGTCAACCCCAAGTTTTCATTCGAGTTGGCTTAAGTAAAATCATAAGAGTGGCTTCCCCAGTCTTGTAGGATCATTTAGGGCCCGGTGGAAAACTTTGTTTTGTTAATTGTATGTTTTTGTATTTGTGTATTTTTCCCCCCATAATGTCATATTTTTTCCTTTTGCTCTAAAAATCGTGTAAAAAGGAGGTGGTGTCCAAGGCAGGAAAAAATATTATCTAAGGGTACTTTTCTGATTTTGGAATTGTCTAAAAGTATTAAGGAAATTTAACTTGGTTAAAAAGACTCTTGGGACATTGTTCTGTTTTTTTTTCATAAATGCTGGAATCTTGTGAAACCCACAAGGTTAATGACAGCAAGTGATTATTACGTTTATCTATAATCTTAAAGTTTCGTGTACAGAGTTCCGAGACATGGAGCTTAAGCTTTCTCTGCCTTGGAAAATTATTCAGCCCTCTATGTTATGTTTGGTGGTATCTAACTTTGCACAGTGGAAGGTGTAACGCGTGCAAATATATATGTTAGGGTAAAATCAATTGCTGATTGATGTCCATTTCATAATAACAATTATTATGGTCTCACCATTGTAATACTCGACAACATCTTCTAATATACAGTGATTGCAAAAGTAAGCACGGGTGCCTGTTACAATTCTTTTAGCACCCATTTTTGCGCTGAAATTCTCCAGTCTGCTCCGAGGTCACTTGGCATTGTACATACGTCAGGTGGTAGTACAATGTGCATATACAAGGCATCTGCATTTGATTGCTAGGGCTGTAAAACAAGTATACAAAGAGAAAGAAATGCAAAAAAAGGAATGAAAAACAACCATGCCCTAAGCTATATATATATATAATCACTACTAAGCAGATGTGATTGATGTACTCGTAGAGAAAATAAGTGATATTACAGGTGAGCTGAGTATTAAATTTTGCTAGCCACCAGCTACTACCTATACCAAGGGCACATAATTCATGTGACTCTCTGAGCTGTCTGGGGGTTTCATAGCTTGTCTCTGACAATACTACATTTAATACAACAGGGTTGTTTAAAGTGGATGTTTCCGGGTACATACCAGTGGTGTTACAGAATAAAGATGTTGTAATAATTAAATATCTGGAAAAAACCATAAGAGGAATAAAAGATAAGGAAATATTACTTGTGTAATTGGTTGCCAATGAAAATTCGTAGATTTGCACAGGATTCCTTGATGACATATAAACCTTTCGTTGTTTCAACCTTTGATACAGCTACTACCTTTTATTTAGCAAGAATATCAATATTGAACATCTTAGGGATAATTAACCGGTGATACTTGTACATGTTCTATACTTGTGATGTGATATAATTAATATTGTGTACTGGCATTGGGATGATTGTAATTTTTTAATTCCAATTCCACTTCAGTATATCTGTTATATAGAGAGTCCACCTCCTTTGTTTTTGGTACCTTGTTGTACAATTGTTTTGTTTTTTTGTTGTTGGTTGGACATGTTATGATTGAGATTTTTGCCAGTGAGGAACAATTTAAAGATAATGACACGTTCTATCTCCTGTTAAGAATGGCCGCGGTATGTTGATGCATTTCCGTCCTCTGTAATTGTGGGAAGTTCTCACATTATTTTTTTTCTTGCAGTAGGTTGTTAGTGGCTGCGGGTCGCATCCTGTCTAGGTGGTTGGGGGGATAATATACATACTTGGTGGATTTTTTTCCGTTTTTTTTTCCTTAGCTGACCTTTCCTTATTAAGGCATATTTGTCTTTGTGCAAAATTTTGGGTTTTATTTTTTTCCCTTGGAATACCTCCCTTTATTAAGAGATGTTTGACTTTGTATACTTAAGGCTTTTCTTTCCTTAAATTACCTCCCCTTGATAGATTCTTTAAAATTTAGTTTGGTTTTTTCCATCCTATTTTTTTTATTCTAGTTCAAGTTCATGAACTGGATAGATAGGTTCTTTAAAATTTAGTTTGGTTTTTTCCATTCTATTTTTATTCTAGTTCGAGTTCGTGAACAGGATAGATAGGTTCTTTAAAATTTAGTTTGGTTTTTTCCATTCTATTTTTATTCTAGTTCGAGTTCGTGAACTGGATACTTCCAAATTCGAAATTTGTGCATCTTACTTTAAATGTTTCAACTTTTGTTAGGAACTTTTTGGTTTATTTATTTTTCCAAATTATCTCCCTTGGATCAGATTTACAGCTACGGGTCGCAGCATGTCTAGGTGGTTGAGGAGTATGTAACGAAGCTGCGGTGCGCTTCGTTGCTATATTTTCCGGAAATTATATTAACCGGGCTGGGCACGAGATCTCGGGACTGCGCCGAGGCTTTCAGTTTTCTACCGGGCCTTGAGAGGTGAGGGTTGTGTTTTTGAATCCTATGTAATTTTTATATATTTGTCGCCCATCCTTTCCCAAATTTGCTGTTATCGTATAATATGGAAATGCATTAACATTACTGTGTGTGTATTTTTCGCTGTCAGTCGATATTTTGCTATATTTTTGAGTTTGAAATACTTGTGAAATTGTGCAATGTCGGGCTTGGCATGTCTCGCTTTTAGACGGGTTTCGATAGTAATTAAAAGTCTTCACTCTTGTGCTGAGAGCCGTTGGTAGGCTGGAAAAGAGTGGGAGCCTCCTGTGTTGAGTTTCGGGGTTAACCGTTAAGGAGATATTTTGAGAATCTTCGCTAGAGAACGGTGTTTGTGAAATTGGAGGTAAAACTATCGATAATCGGCCCGGTGTGTAGCGCCACGTGCTCGGTCTTTCATAGATGGGTAGGAGTTAATTCTGATAGCGAAAACGTGAGAATATTAGCAGCAAAACTGTCCATTACACAGTACTTCCCACTGAGTCACGCGGGTATTTTCTTGTTGTCGCCTTTACACATGTTAAATATTGATAAACGGTAAAATGAATTTGATGTCGTCCATTGTCCATACTCACTAGTACCTTTGAATATTGTAGCGAGACAGGAATCTGCAAGCTAACGCGGCAGTCGAACTCAGGGCAAAACAAATTAATTGTATCATTCTTACTCTACGCTAATGACTGCGGTCGTAGCGAAACAAGTCGTTACATACGCATAGAAACAAGTATAACATTTCGATTAAAACTGTACTTTACTTAAGTGCATACAGTTGCACAAATATCACCTAGGTAAAGCCTGACTTTGTTTCAGCATCTCCCATGTGCGGACAGTTTTTTACAAGTAGGTCATGATCATCTAGTCAACAGTACTAGTTAGGCTATATGTAGATAATCTAAGCGCTCCCGACACTGTAAACAAAACTCGACAAATCACCGAACTTGTACAATCGCGACATCTCGGAGTAATTTCCGTCAATTTCTCCGAGGGGATCCGATTGAGAACTTAGTACGTGTAGCGCCATCTTGTGTGGTTTCTGAGAATAATGTCCAACAACCAGAAAAAACATTCGGACTTCTCTGTGTTTATCAAATGATAATTTTTTTGCAATAATTTCCCCACTGGTACCCCTTACACACATTAAATCTTCAACAACAAGTAACCAATCAACACACGTAAATCAGCCAAACAAAGTGAACAGACTATTTATAACCATGTGAAATCCCAACAACATGGCAGGCAAAGCGCTAATAGCTACCATCCTGGGATGGTAACAAAAAGTGTAACGATATTATCCAATGCTTCAGCTATGAACAGCACACAGGCAGACAATGGCGTCATATAACTCGATTTATTTTAGGAAACATTCTATTGTATTAGAGTCTGGCATTTTGTGACAAATTATATATGTTTCAACCTGTGATCTATCGTAGTTCAATATTTGATATTTAAGTTGAACAGAAATGTAACTGCATGGCATCCAACACTAATAATATATTTCTCAGTTCATATTTCTCCAAAATACATATGTTTTTCATATTTCAAATTTCTTTCTGGCAGAACTATAAAACAGAACTATATTGACAGCATGCTTTAGTAAGGTAGAACAATAAAACAGATAACAGGTAGTTTTTTGTTTCCAAACTTAGAAACGCTCTCAAAACCATAAATTCTTAAATAAAACTTATCTGATCACTCTAGGATGATATGAAGAAATTTGTCGTTACCAGGGTTCCTGCAATCCTAGCGCCGTGTGGGTTTTACTTATTAATCCACTTTAGTGTCATTAATCGTGCACTTTGATACAAGTATGAAATTTTGTACACCATTACTATGCCCTAATACAAGATATTTCAGAACGGGAACCCAAGCGGATCTTGCTGCTGACGGCCATATCAAAAGCTTAATATCTTGAAACTAAATGATGAAAAGTCCTAATTTTTGTTTTATAATACCTATATTTTTAGGGTGACCGAATGCAAATAGTAACATAAGTTATAGGTAAAAGCGTGAAATGTTTATATTCTAATACATGTATCTTGAAAACTTCTCGATATAACATTCCAATTCTTGTTCTATACTTATATTTTCAGGGTTATTGAATAAAAATATTAACGGTAGTAATGGGAAAAATTGTTGTCGGTCATCTTGGTTTTCAAGATGGCTGATATAAAATGTTTAAATGCTTATATCTGGATAACTAATTGATATATAATCCTATTTTTTCTTCTAAACCTATATTTTTTAGGGTTGGTAAAAGCTGTTGTCAGCCATCATGTTTTTTTTTCCAAAATGACTGCCGACGATATATTGTAGGACAAAACTCAAGAGAAATAAATGCACGACAGAAACACTACCACAGTATATCTAGCTATACAAAGGTCATAGTACAGACGCACCATTACACACTGGAAAACCAGATTAACTTGTAAGCTTCCCCTGTCCGCATATATATATATATATATATATATATATATATATACATGTAAATAAATATTTACATCCCGCACTACATTTATATTAAGGCATAACGAATTCTTATTACGATCTTAATGACCATGTAGAATTAATATTGGTTCAACTTTTTGGATAAAAATTCTCCCGGGACGTGGTTTTACCTCCGAAGTCGGGAACTACATGAAAATGCATCTATTTTTGTAGTAAAAACGTAGCAAAACAAGTCATGTGCTTATACCTTATTCATACCATTGGCCGAAATATAGATTTGTATTATGGGTAACTAGCTTATAGTGATCACGTGATGGTGTGTTTATTTCCAAATATAGTGATAATTTGCTTGCCATCCCGATGTTGCCTGACAGCCCCGGCCGCCAGCGGGCTATGTCTGGTGTCCGGCTGAGGACCAGGTCAAAATGGCTAAAAACCATGGCGGGAGTACATCCTAAGCCTAATCGGAATGGGTTGTGAACATTAATGATCAACTGTACTCGCTAATGAAATTCTGCTCACATCGTTTTTTTCCTTAATCAAATTCATTGCATCAGGAGACGTTAAGTGTTGTGATTGTAATATTCTCTTTCTGTTTTCTCAGAATAAATGAGTTCCTGAATCGGCCTCCATCCACTAACGAGTTTACGTGACTGGAAAGACACCAAAGGTTTCTGTAATACAATCCTTATTGACTCTAGTTACATTGGCGATGTCTATATCAATTCACAAATGATGACATTGGCAGATTCCGGAAGTCAATGCGTGGAAGTTATTGGAATTGTTTGCAAGATTAACACAAGACTAGTCTTAGCATATTCTCAATAATGGCTCAGGATTTGGGAAAGGGAATATATTTTGAACATCTTAATCAATAACTTATTTCCAATATTACCACAACAAGTATATGAAGAAAGATATTACGATCAAAAAGATTTTCATATTCATCTGAAACGTAACACATTGAAAAAATCATCAATTATTTCCATTTATTGATTTCAATATTCGTAAAAAAGTTTGGATATTTTGTTCAGTGTCTCTCTCACCCCAAGGCAGGTTACATCTCGATTACACTCGCTGTCAACATTTTCTCTAATTAGAAAACGGCACTACATGACACCAGTTCAAAGGCAACACGAACCTAGCATTAATGATAATATTACCATAGAAATAAAGAATACATGGTTAGTATCTTACAATACAAGGTTTATTTTGGTGTGAGACTTAGGAAAGTCGAGATGACGAGGCTTTGCCGAGTCATCTCGGCTTTCCGTGTCGAGCACCAAAACAAAACTTGTATTGTAAGATACTAACCGTGTATTCTGTTTATCCTCCAACTATTATGACATTCAAAACGCTGAAATTTGCCATTTATTTACTTGGTTTCGCCCGAAGCGAGACGCATCTTTGATGCAGAGGTAAAGATTCATTTACTAAACCGAATGAGTGCACACGTACTCCTTTTTACTGTCGTGGGAAATATATTGTATAAGCGCATTCGTAAACAGTACCAGTAATTCTATTTAGTGTGTAATATTACTGAAACAATATGAAAATACTAAAAAAACCACAATTACCCATCAAAGAATAACTTTATAATACATACCTTTGCCATGCGAAATTTTCAATATCGTAAAAATGACGTCATCCTGGTGGATGAATACGAATACGAAAACCCTTTATTGACCGTATAACACACAATGTTACATAGGTAAAACGAATAAAGGAAACACAATTGTAACATGATAAATAACATAATAATAAGATATTATATAATTTAGTAAAATATAAAATGGGGTAATGGGGAATCGCAAGTTGTATGCAGAATTCACAAAATTTACAACATTTGACGTCACTTTTTAGTGGGAATGAATGACGTTGCATTCATCAAAAGGTTAAAGTTCATGGTCAAGTTAGAAAATATTTCGTCATAACAAATTCAAGTGATCGTATTGACAGATAAAGCATACCGTATTGACGGATGAATCACAAGTTTATCCGGTGTAACGTTGAAAATGGACCCCCGTTGAAAACTGACCTCGGGTCCTTTTTCAACGTTGAAAAATGACCCCGGAAGCCGTTGAAAACTGAACTTTCAGCGCACTTTTTACACCGACCCGATGAAAATAGACCCTGTTGAAAAGTGACCCCATAAGAACTCGTTTTTACACAACATCAAACAACACAACATCACACAACATAACATCACACAACACAACAACGCATCACACTAAACACAACATCACACAACACACAACCACATATCATAAGAAAATATTACACAACAACACGACACAACATCATAACAAAACAGCACACAACACACAACACAACCACACCACAATACACAACCACGCAACAACAATACAACAACATCCAACAACAACACAGCAACACTCAACAACACAGCACAGCATCACACAACACAACATCACACAACACAACATCACACAACACAACATCACACAACATAACACAAATCCACATCACACAAACACGCAACAACAACACAACACCACCCAACAACAACACATCTCACAACACAACATAACATAACAACAAAACATCACACAACAACACCTAACACAACACACAACTACGCAACAACAATACAACACCACCCAAAAACAACACAATATCACACAACAACACAACACAAGACACACATCTCACAACACAACATCACACGACATAACACAACGCAAAATCACACAACAAAACATCACACAACAACACACAACACAACCACACCACAACACACAACACAACAACAATTCAACACTACCCAACAACACAACAATACACAGCATCCGACAACAACACAACATCACACAACATAACGCAACAACTCATCACAAAAACATCACGTAACAACACATTACACAAACACTGAACAACAACACAACACACAACAACACAACACAAAACAGAGCCACACAGCACACAACAACACACCAATGAAACACAACACAATAACATGACACAACCACACATAACAACACAACACAACACACAACAACACCACACAACATAACAACACAACATCACACAACAACAAAACAACACACAACAACACCACACAACAAACAACACAAAAACACAAAACAACACAACACAACAACACAACACAACCATACGCAGAACACAACATAACTGATCCATACGCATATATATAATACATGCATTCTTGTATTACAGGGAATAAATATAAATTAACAATTACTGAATATCTGGCAAACGTAAAATCGTCGAACATATAATCATAAAAATCCCATAATTATAGTTTTGTAACACTATCCACTGGTACTCAGAAGTGAACACCACATAGTACAAACTTTGCATGCAGTTGATAACAACAATTCCTTTTTATTTACTAAGTTACCTCAGTGGTATATAGCACTTCCTTAGTTTGAGAACAATTAAATTAACATTATCTACACGGACGAACAAAATGACTACAGAAAAAAATGAAAGTTTTGTAGTGCCATATTCTCCATAATAAACATACAAGCACCTAAAATATTTAAATGAGGTATTTGTTACGATGATAACAATACCAAATTTCAATTCAAATCGAGGTGATTACGTAATTTAAATATCAGCACAGAAGGGTCGCTTATATTAGGAATGGTGATAACAGAATTCGAGAATTATGTTTGTGCAACAGTTATATATGTGAATGTACTTGGGTCATATTTCAACAGACCATCCGTTGATAGTTTGCCAAGGTCATCTTTAACGGTCAGTTTTCAACAGACCTACCGTTGAGAATTGACCCTACATACTGTCAATTTTCAACGGCATGTTCAATTTTCAACGGCATTCGGGGTCCATTTTCAACGTTGAAAACTGACCCGAGGTCAATTTTCAACGGAGGTCCATTTTCAACGTTACACCGGCAATAGTTATCCATCAGTATGTGGGACATTTAGAGGATATTGAATTTCAATTATAATTTCTTTTATATTGCAACATGAAGAACTCCGACAAGGTGCATTTATTTTCCTATTAGTGCGTTGGATCCAACAATGGATATGTGACCCGTTTAAAGTACACCGTACCCGGTGAGACGGATGGAAACCTGGGACTTGCGTCTCATCTATCTGACGGTCACACGCACGTGAAATTTGACGTGCATGAACGTGTACACAACCAAACAGTTGGTGGGCGTTTACACAACCAAACAGTTGGTGTGCGTGTACACAAATAAACAGTTGGTGTACGTGTACACAAACAAACAGTTGGTGGGCGTGTACATAAACAAACAGTTGGTGGGCGTGTGCACAAACAATTGGTGGGCTTTTACATAAACAGTTGGTGGGCATGTACACAAACAATTGGTGGGCGTGTACACAAACAAAAAGTTGGTGGGCGTGTACACAAACAAAAAGTTGGTGGGCGTGTACACAAACAGTTGGTGGGCGTGTACACAAAAAGTTGGTGGGCGTGTACATAAACAAACATTTGATGAGCGTGTACAGAAACAGTTGGTGGGCGTGTATTTAAACAAACAGTTGGTGGGCGTGTATATAAACAAACAGTTGATGAGCGTCTACACAAATAGTTGGTGGGCGTGTACATAAACAAACAGTTGGTGGGCGTGTACATAAACAGTTGGTGGGCGTGTACACAAATAGTTGTTGGGCGTGTCCACAAACAGTTGATGAGCGTGTACACAAACAGTTGGTGGGCGTGTACACAAACAAATAGTTGATGAACGTGTACACAAATAGTTGGTGGGCGTGTACACAAATAGTTGGTGGGCGTGTACACAAATAATTGGTGGGCGTGCTCACAAACAAACAGTTGGTGGGCGTGTACATAAACAAATAGTTGGTGGGCGTGTACACAAACAAACAGTTGTTGGGCGTGTACGGAAACAAAAAGTTGGTGGGCGTGTACACAAACAAATAGTTGGTGGGCGTGTACACAAACAAACAGTTGTTGGGCGTGTACAGAAACAAAAAGTTGGAGGGCGTGAACACAATCAAACAGTTGGTGGGCGTGTACACAAACAAACAGTTGGTGTGCATGTACACGAAATGTTGTTGGGCGTGTACACAAACAAATAGTTGGCGGTCGTGTACACAAACAGTTGGTGGGCGTGTACACAAACAAACATTTGGTGGGCGTGTACATAAACAAACAGTTGGTGGGGTTGTACATAAACAAACAGTTGGTGGGCGTGTACACAAATAGTTTGTGGGCGTGTACACAAACAAATAGTTGGTGGGCGTGTACAGAAACAGTTGGTGGGCGTGTATATAAACAAACAGTTGTTGGGCATGTACAGAAACAAACAGTTGGTGGGCGTGTACACAAATAGTTGGTGGGTGTGTACACAAACAAACAGTTGATGAGCGTTTACACAAACAGTTGGTGGGCGTGTACACAAACAAACAGTTGGTGGGCGTGTACACAAATAGTTGGTGGGCATGTACACAAATAGTTGGTGGGCGTGTATACAAACAAACAGTTGGTGGGCGTGTACAGAAACAGTTGGTGGGCGTGTACATAAACAAACATTTGGTGGGCGTGTACACAAATAGTTGGTGGGCGTGTACACAAACAGTTGGTGGGCGTGTACACAAACACACAGTTGTCAGGCGTGTACACAAACAGTTCGTGTACGTGTACACAAATAGTTGGTGGGCGTGTACACAAATAGTTGGTGGGTGTGTACACAAACAGTTTGCCGTAAAAGTTTATATGAATTGTGGCTTTTTTGTTTGACGCTTCGGCCCAAATAAGGGGGACTACTCTAATAAGCTTCATCACATGTGTTTGGGCAACCAACACTACCTGGAAGTAGCATATCGATGCGGATCGATCAAACAAAAATAATGAAAAAAATGAATACTAACATGAATGTGCCACTTGTTTTTACATTTGCATGAATTGTCTGTTTCAGTATTCTGATATGAAGCTTGGTCGTGTGCTACTATTGTGTGTACAGGTTGTATGTCCATGGGTGTTACAAGATTGTAGTATAACAGTCGAAGGGAGATAATTTGGTTTTTAATGTTAAAAGAGTTATTCACCTTCATGATATTATCTTGTAACACTGTGTGAGTTGAGATAAAGATTTTGAACTGAACAGACGTGTTGTTTTGTCACTACTAGTTCCCCCAAGCCATTTCACTACCAGGGATTGTGAGTTTTTTAATGTAACTTTTGGAGCTGTATAGCTGCACTGGCCGGTGTAACGTTGAAAATGGACCCCCGTTGAAAACTGACCTCGGGCCATTTTTCAACGTTGAAAAATGACCCTGAAAACCGTTGAAAACTGAACTTTCAGCGCACTTTTTACACCGACCCGTTGAAAATAGACCCCGTTGAAAAGTGACCCCATAAGAACTCGTTTTTACAAAACAACACAACACGACACCACAGCACCACGAAACCACACAGCATCACACAGCACAGCAACACACCAACAACACAACAACAAAACACAGCCACACAGCACACAACAACTCACAACACAACAACACACAAAACAACAACACACCAATGACATGCAACACAATAACATGACACAAGCACACATAACAACACAACACAACACAACACCACACAACATAACAACACAACATCACATCACACAACAACAAAACAACACACAACAACACCACACAACAAACAACACACAACACAAAACACACAACCACAAAACAACACAACAACACAGCCATACGCAGAACACAACATAACTGATCCAAACGCAGATATATAATACATGCATTCTTGTATTGCAGGGAATAAATATATATTAACAATTACTGAATATCTGACAAACGTTAAATCGTCGAAAACATAATCATAAAAAATCATTAGTATCTAATCTCTAGTATTTCGGATGAGTTCCAATCAAAGTTTAAAGTTTGTTTCTAGTAGTTATAGTTAGTTAAAGTAGTTAGTGTGTTTAAAAGGTCCTAAAGACTTGTTTGAACAGGACATTTTATACTGCCAGTGCTACCTTAGATAGTCTTTTCTTAAAGAAAAAGGGATGTTGAACATTATCTAATTTCGTTCGGTAAAATAGCCAATTACCTCGGAATATCATTTCTATGATTCGCTATTCCTAAATTTATATGTAACCAAGCCTCTCTTTAAATAAAGATGTGGACGGCATGGCAGCTAAGAAAACTTCTGTCTACTTGTATTTTGTTTGATATGACAACTCCACATCAACAGAACTTGAACCCAATCACTTCAGTTGAGATATGATCCTATTAGTCCAGAACTACTCAAATCACTGTTGTTGTTACTTCAAAAGAGACAAATTTCATTACGATAGGAAATAATATGTAATACCAGAGTTTGAAGTAATTTAAAGAGTTTAGTTTATTTGACCCCTGAGACCTTGAATGAAGGTCAAGGTCATTCCATTGATTAGCCATGGTAGTCATTTATCCCATTATTACTGGGAATTTACCTGAAAGATAAATTTTGATTGCTTTTTTCTGTAAAAAAACTACTGACATTGTGATGTAATAATCACATGATATGAAAGATTCGGAAATGTAATGACATCACAAATTTTGTATTCTTAAAATTGAAATATGTATTTCATTGAACAACATGTAAAAGTCTCCGATAACCCCATTTTATCAAAAAGAAACTGTTTTTTCTCATATTAATTGAAAACAGGAATTGGAAATACTCGACAATATTGGCCTCAGGCCGAACACTCAATCTCTTACAAACACATACATTTTAGAGAACAAGAAAAATTATCTGTTCAAATCATTTAACATTAAGCTTGATTACATATACTATGAAAATGAGCAAATAAGCCAATTACCTCCCCTTACTCATCTCAAAACCATACCAAAAATTGCCGATAATTGTACATAATACATTTTTAAAAAATCCTTTAAATTGGTCAGTCGTGAAGGAATATGTATTTGTTTTTTTTCTATGGAATTTGTCAGTAGGTGGAGATAACTCCAAATTGCATGAAATTTTGAGCACCAACCATCACATGAACTAACAAACTTGGACCAATGGTGTTAAAAGTTTTGGTTTGTAAGTAAAAACAGAATGAACAGAAAAGGATGGATGTAGTGAGACCATTGGTCTTCTAATGAAGCAACTCGCCCCCCCCCCCTTCCCTCCACCACCACCACCCTCAGATATAAATAAAGATGAATGCGGTTTTATCATAATTTAAAAGTCATACATCTAAAATCAATATTACATGAATATTAATAACAATATTACATGAATATTAATAACAATATTATATTATCATACCATTTAGCGTGGCACTATAAACATGGTATAACAAGAGACATGTTGGTTTTTATTTTGAAAAATAAGCCCCAACCTAACACACACAGGGTTTACATTGTATGTACATGAGTGCCATGATGATGAGTATACGTACATGTACATAGTGCACATTATATAGACCGTCTGGAGCCCAGACGGTTTACACATAGATTTGCTGATTCATTAACCCCATTGTATCAAAAATTAGCTGTTTCCATAGCTATTATCTCTTAATCATTTTAGCATTATGCTATTAAGTAATTTTGAAAACTAACAAATGTCGGCGACTCGCTTGGCTGCTGTGAGGGTTTATTCGGACGGGAAAATGACGAGAAACTCCTCCATCTATTATGCGTCACATTTATTCTCCATTCCATTACAAAACTATCTCCTTCTGGAGAGTTCACATAAAGGGAGGTAATAACAAACTTTTTTATATGCTCATACGAGTTATCTCCCCTCTCATGACACCCGTATATACTAATACAGAACATCCGCCCCCCAAAATATTAAAATTTTATCAAAATTTTAAGCACGGGTTTATGAGAGTGGAAAACTCAAAATGAGGACTTACAAGATGTACAAAGTAGATATGCTCAATGAACATAACGAACAATAGTGAAGAAAAACAAGTAATAGAATGAAATGGTTACACTATCCAATGGAGATAATTATATCATAAGCCACCTTAACTACAAATGTGAAAAAAAAACAAAATGTAAGGTACAGTATATGGCCCTATGCAAAACATTACCTATAGCAACATTGTGCAAGGTGTCATGATGTTACATATTAAAGTGAAAGTATAAATGACCTGTCATAATTACATTCGAATGACAAATTTAGAAATAAAATTCAAAGTATAGGTATTTCAATAATGGATTATATAAGTGATTTCAACTAGATGCTTAAATCTGAGAGAAGCATGTATTTCACAGAGTGGACATATATAAGAGGTGAAATTCTTTAACTCTGTGTAAATGGACAAGCAGCAGGTACCATTTATCAGTAAAATGTACTATTTTATATACACATTATGTGTCACAACGCTGTATCCATGAACTTGACAAATGTCACATAAGAAACACCTTCTAAACCAGGGTCATAGAGTGAGCATCTATAAAATCTGGCATATATGACCTGTTACAAGTCTGACAATTCTAAACAAATGGAAGAAATACCTTAATTAATCAAGATCTCATAATCCAGAACATGTAAATTACAGATATATAACCTTCATACAATGGAGTATCATAAACATATTGTATTACATGTCACATGATCAACTCTATGAACAATTGCTAACCTTGATAAGTGACCACATTTTGGCAAAAATCTATCAAAACCTTGAAACAATAAATGTTTTAACTTCAAACAGTAAACATAATAACAATCTTTTCAAGAAAATACATTATACAATTCAGACATTTTCACATACTGCATATTATCATAAGAGTATTTCAACCTTAATCTGGTTGTATGGAAAGTGAACAAAAATTGTTCAGAAATGATTCAAATATCATGAACAGTGTTAAACTCAACATCATGTAATCAAAGAAAATTGCTATGTATACAAAAGAATTATGGTTTGACATAAGCCTACATGAAGGTGACATTTTGATCCTGTGAATGGTTCATCGTCATCTGTTGCTCCATGATAGTCGTCAGGCGATGGACCTGTTTTTGGAGGGATTGTACATCACTAGATAAGTCATGCACATAAAGACTGCCGTTTTTCTGGATGTTATTAATCATAATGGGGTCTTTTCTCCATCCACAGGCCTCTCCGATTTTGGCTTGGGCCAAAGCTCCCATGATGTCAGTAGGGTTGGATGCTCGTACAAGAAATTGTAGCTGGTCAGGTAGGCCGGAGATGAAACGGCTCATGACCTCATTTTCTGGTTTTCTTAGGAGGGTTCCTTTTTCTAGTAGCTGCGAATGGAAGTCCTCTATAGGCTGACCTGGACTTAGTTTGGTATTGGAGAACTGTTCAATCTCCAGTAGATATGTCGGTCCACACTGTGTGTTACAGAAACGTGTCCTAAACTCATTTAGGATGGATTCCCATGATTTGTCTATCAGGCTATTAAACCACGCGACCGCTGGTCCCTTCATATGAAGATGAAACGCTGCTACTTTCCGGTCATCATCATGTATATTAAGAAATGTTGTGTATGATTCAAACTGACTGAGAAATTTTTGAGCGTTCTCGTGAGGATATCCTGAATAGGTGTCACATGTGACTTTCGCCATGTTTATATCACGAGTACTGTCCATGGGAATGTCGAAGATAGGCCTACCGGGATCACTGCCTCCGGGAGCGGAACATTTCACAAACGAATCTAATAATCTTTGAATTAATGGAGTTCTTTCAGTATTCAATGGTGATTTTGAAGCATGTTGTGATGAAATATCTGGGTTAACAACAGGTAAATAGTCTTTATCTAACAATGCTGGGGGTTCGTCATGTTGGAAACCATGTGGTTGTAATGGCGGGAACAGCGTGGGAGACGAGAAATCTGAGGGGAGTTTCAGATGATTTTCAAATAAAAAACTGTCACTTAAAACACTGTTATTGTTATGTATATTACTTGTGTGATCTGTTGACATCTTTCGTTTGGATTCTCCACCATGTCGGCGACTCGCTTGGCTGCTGTGAGGGTTTATTCGGACGGGAAAATGACGAGAAACTCCTCCATCTATTATGCGTCACATTTATTCTCCATTCCATTACAAAACTATCTCCTTCTGGAGAGTTCACATAAAGGGAGGTAATAACAAACTTTTTTATATGCTCATACGAGTTATCTCCCCTCTCATGACACCCGTATATACTAATACAGAACACAAAACAGCAAATTACCTGCCTTAACCAATTCTAATTCAAAACTTTTCAATGACATGTGGTTCAAGTATTACATATGTAATAAATGATATGAAGCTATAGTACAGCTAAATAAAGAATAACAAAGCATTCACAGAAAAATAAATTGCAAATCTTTTCAATAGTTAATTGTGTTAATTGATCATAAATAAATGGAATTTGTGTTTAGTGTTGTTTTTTCTTTCATGGGTGGGAGGGGTCTGTATACTCCACTTTTAGCTTGAAGCTTGAAAGTTTTTGTCTAACTTATTAACTGTTTGCCATGCATTAAAATGCAAACATAACATGTGTATATTGTACATGTACTACCAGAATACATGTATATCTGTAGACGTATATGTAGATCTACAATAATCTTTGTTGATGTTTTATTCAAAGTTTTAAAAAAAATCAAGTAAATGAACTTCTATTTCTCCAGTACTGTACATGTATGTTTGCCATTTTAAAAATTATGATGCATACATTTTGTATGTGCCAGGTTAAGAAGGCGGAGAAAAGCCGGAGTACCCAAACAGGGCATTGTCGGATTTTTTTATCTGAGCGTAACGTAGAGCATTGTAGTGGAGCGAAATTACAAGTCTAATTTTAATTAGATTGATTGACAGCTGGCGATCACTTAATTATGAGATAAAGCAGGGGTAAATATAAGGTCAGTGATAGTAACCGCTGGCTTATCCAGGATGATTAGGCTATTATTCAGCCATTTTTATTTTTTAATTAAAGTTAGATTTAAAATTTTAATGTGGCATTTTATAATTGTCCCTATGACATACAATTAAGAAAGAAGTTCATCATAATTGCTATGACATCATAAATACTCAATTTCAGCTAATCACTAATATCAGCACAAATTATACTTACACTGCTGTTTCTCTGCACATGTATATAAACTGATTTATATATAAATAGTGACATAATATCAAAGATTTGGAGATGTCATGGACATGTATATAAGACATCACAAGTTTGGTATTCTTACCCTGCAGCTGCCTGGGATATGCATTTTCATGAATAATCATGTATAAGTCTCTGCTACCCCAATTTTATTTTTTTAGAAAATTGATAATACACTAATATTGTAATTGTAATTGTGGCTGGACACTCAATCTCTTACAATTACATATATTTTAGAGAACAAGAAATGTTGAACTGTTTTTTTACAGAGAAAATAACAAAATCACACAACTGATATAAGTTTCCAAGGATATCGGGCAATCAATCAAGTTAAAAAAACCATGTGCTTATACATGTACGGTACATCACGACTTACGTAAAAGTCTCGATCTGCTACCCCTAGTTTATCAAAAAGACATATTTTTCCTCATGTAGATAAAAAAATGCCAAAATATAGACAATATAGGTCTGGCCGAACACTCAATCCATAAAAAAGATACATTTAGACTTTGTTTTCGCAATTCTTTAAGTGATATTGAACATTTTTCTCGAAAATATACCTTAAAAAATAAACAAATGAGTCAATTACCTCCCTTTATACAATCCGAATAAAAACTGTTTATGTGACCATGTAAAGAATATAAAGAGTGGTTAAGATGTCCCGACATATTACCACAAAACCTCCACCTCTTGGATGTGGTTCGAATCCCATGTGGGGTAGTTGCCAGGTACTGACCGATGTTTGGTGGTTTTTCTCCTGGAACTCCGACTTTCCTCTACCAACAAACCTGGCATGTTCTTACATGACCCTGGCTGTTATGAGGACGGTAAACTAATAATTTAACCGAATCAATTCAAAACACATACATGTACTCTTAACAGTCAGTTGTAATTTTTCAACCATTGATGGTATGCAATGGGTAATATTAGGTGTCAACCTCTTTAATTATCATAGCAATCATAGCATTTATGAGATCTTTTATTAGAACTCAATTCTACATCCAAAATGGAAACGCATATGGTACCAGGTAATCAAATTATTGTAAATCCTTAATTATCTATTTGTAGCTTTTATACATTAGCAGAAATGAATTATACCTTACAGATGACAATACAGATGAAAAAAGTTTCATGAGCAAATAACATTTAAAAGTATATACCTCTAATAAACGAAACGCTTTTCAATTTATCAATTTTATTTTTAAATGTTATTTTTTTTATTTAGAAAAAAATTGGTAAACATTTAAAATTTAAAATTTACCTGGTCTTTAAAACGCTGGAAACTGATGAGCCTGTTACAAGTTTGACATTCACTACTACATAGTAAGGGTTATAGCTAGGTCTCCTTTACCAAAATATGATATTTCAAAAAAAAAAAAAAAATTAAATAAAAAAATGTCCAAAAATCCTTAAAGGCTTGTGGTATATCAAATTATTTAACGACTTCAATAAATTTTAAATGATGTTTTGTAGCAACGAGTGTAATATTCTATTTATCACATAACTAATATTTATGGTGATAGAGTCAAAACTTAAGTGTTTCTAACAGGAAAAAAGGGTATCCATGGTGCTTTGTTTAATGCGCATCTTAAGCTTGACCTCAATTAATGACCATCATAGTCGAGGGGCACCAATTAAGATGATATCGATATTGACAACATCCTTTACAAGAGTTTTTTTTTTAATTTTCTTGTTGTTTATTTAATGTTAGATCTATTTAATCCTTGTGAGAATAGCCAGGGACTAAAGCTCCAGGTCAAAATTTGGATTACTTTGAATTTTGTTTTTATGTAAGAATGGCGAAATCAGGCTTGGATTCGATATGTCAACCGAGATAATTATACAACATCACAGATGTCATAAACATCTGCGACACCACAATATTGTAACAATAGGCCTAGTGATTGTCTTACAAAATGTATCATGTGGCCCTATATGACATTGCTGAATGGGTCAGTGTGATATTATACATGTATGCTAATTTTCATAACGCGGGTCAATCTGATGATTCCTGTCGGCATCCTAATTATTACGCAGTAGTTGACTATCACTATACACAACCCAGCAAAATTGTGAAATTGATCTTCATATTGTGAACATTTATATTGACCTCACCCACCCAGTCTGTACAGTAAATTAAATAAGCCTAAGCAATTATTATGTGTCATGTAAAACTGCAGTGCATACAAATGTATCTAATAATTTTGATCATATCCATTGTCAAACTACATTTTTACCATTTGTTCTTTAGTTGTCTAATATTCAGATTACTTAAAGTCGTTTCGGTACCTTCTGAAAGTCATTTCTCCATGTTCACTTTATGATACCGAAAAGACTTCTGCATGTACCGAAATGACATGTAACGAAGCTACGTTGTTACATGCGAGCCTAAAAAATGTACGCACTAGGCCTATGTGCATTACTTTATGGTTCAACTATTAGCAATATAATCATATGATCAAACAATATATTAGGAGATAGATATATTCAAACGGCATCTGCCTCAAAGGCAGCCTACAATTGTCAGTTTACGTGCTGTTAAGCCACGATTTAGACCGCATGTAGGCCTATATGGTTCTGTTGTCAGTCACTCGCGATGATGATCATAAAGCAGACTGTAAACAGAATATTTGCAGGCCTACAAAAACAATCAAATATATTTGATAATACTAATATCCATCGATAATGATATTGATGTATATAACAAGTAAAATGAACCATTACTTACTTGATAATGCCGGATTTAACTTGAACACCAAGGCGGCTTCAACGTTTTTACTCAACCGGATACAAACAATACACATTCTTCATAGGGGGCGCGATAATTTTGTGAATTTGAGACAGTACAAACAGATCCATTTCACTGTTGCACTTTTTGATGTTTAGTGCATAAATTATTTACTCATTTTATGATGTTTAGTCACTTCTACAGAAAATTTCAAAAATACCACTCATTTTTAAATAGTACATTTTCCGGTCCAAACGTTCAGAATAGTTCCGAAGGAAGGCGTGTCCGGGACCCAAAAATATCTCGTCTGTTGTGGAAATTTACCAAGAACCTGCGAAATACCACCCTTATTCAAGGCTGTATTGTGGCCGTTGTATATAACATTTCCAAAAGTCAGAAAAACCGTTTTGTTCAGAATTACAAGGCCTTTTTATATGTGGCGTTTTAGCTCCCCAGCTTTATTGATTCATTTACTAGGATAGATTAAACAGAAATCAGTGGTCAAAATGCCGATTTTGGGGGTTCTACACTAAAATATCTCGTCATTTTGAATTTTCACAGCTAAGGTGATTATTTCAATCGATAGATCACGCCGTGATTAGCTTACATTCAAAATTTCAGCAAAATGTATCGTTGGATTTCCTTATTACTCAAATCGCGGTTATAAGCGGGTTGATAGCTAAAAGTTATCGTGTTAATATTTCGTTCCGAAGGAACGATAACAGTTGTTATCGTACCTTACGTCTCTTCATTTCATACTAGTAGGCGACACCTGAAGGAATGTCGCAGATGAAATGAAGAGAATTGCAAACGGGATTTAAAGCCGCATAATCCTTATCTTGCAGGGTCCGTAAATCAACAAAGGAAAATTAGTGTACATATATTATAAAAAAGTTATCAACTTTCCCCTAATTACACACCAAAAAAGTCCCGAGTTCAAAAGAAATTAATAATTAAAAGTTCGATATCCAGAGTGTTTGAATATGCATACCGCGCCATTTTCAATGCTTAGTCGATCACGTGACTTTCCAGACCAAACGAAATGGCGTGCCCAGTCAAAAGTGTGTTGTTCCTGTTAACCCTAACCCTACGGAAGAACTTGTTACTTATCATGAACATGTGAATGTTTTGTTATGTTATGAAGTTAAAGAGTTCCCCCAAACATTATATATACATTATCGTTGTGTACACATTCTTCCATTCGTTCATTTTGAGTGTTTACAATACGGCGATCGGTTGACTATATATGCTTTGCTTAATTTCCAGGGGCCACCGGAGGGATTTTTGTTGGAATGCTATTTAAACTTCGTATAAAATACGTGTTGCCATACAATACATCATACAAGACTAGATAATAAATTGTTAAAAATGTACAAGGTATATAAATAATGGTATTGATAAATAATGAAATAGACAAAATACATCGTACCAGATTGAGACAAAAATGGTTATCTACATGTAAATCTCTGGTGACACTTTTTTAAAAATAAGTATCTTAGACGGGATTTAACTTGCCTTGGATAACCTTTTGATTATTAAGGTCCAAATGAAATACAATAATGAATCAAGTAAAATAAGCACTGAGAGCAAACTTGACATTATATGCATTTTTGTTCAATGTCATACGTGTATAAATATCAATGTGTGATAAGAAATCACCATGTACCGCCATAAACGAGTATAAAACTTTAAACATGTATGTGTATTCCTGATATTTATGTTGGAAAAGCTCCATGTTCGTTAAAACATGATGATACATTTCTGGTGAAACTATAAATATTTGGTTATATGATTTCAAGGATTACAGAAAATTAAAAAAATAAAAGAATGGGGTTGAGGTTGAAAGAAGGTGGTTTAGTGTGTGTTTAAAGTTCTGAATGTCTAACATGCAATTATGTTTATATTTCCTGTGTAGAAAATCAAGACAGCTCTCTTGGTTTAATTTGTAATGCACATGTACATGTACATATAACTTGCCAATGAACCATATAGCTATCATATTATATGATGTCCAGAATTTGCCTCTGAATCAAATGTATCTGAAACATGTATATGATGAAAGGCCTATTTGTTTCTTATACAATCATATTCATACACAAATAGCACATACATATACATTGTATAATGTACATGTACACTTATTATGCATTAAGTCAATAAAAAAATGAATGGAGTTCAAAATAGCATCCAGTAGAAAATAAGCTGACCATAGCATGTGATTCTCTTGTCATCAGAGTAATTGCAGTAAAAATTCATTTTTAGTATGTATATAGTCTAACCTGGTGGAAAATCTAACTTTATTTGATTATTTTGTTAGTTTATTTTTATATAATATTCAAGCAATCCTCATTCCTTTAGTGTGCTATTGCTCCAAACACTAAGTGGAGTTGCTAAGAGCTTTTCCCTGTAGACCTTGATTGACCTGGACTAATTAAAGTTATTGTCAGTCTATTCCTTTCTAATTCAATCAAAACTTTGCAACTTAAAAATAGTCAATACTGAATAATGCAATTTAACAACGGACACCACAGACTATTGTCTCTACATATATATGGATATTCTTATATATGTGCAATATGTATACACAACAAGATTTTTTTTATTACATATAGGGATATCTGTATATCTATAGAGCCAAAATCTTGAGATTTGACACTGACTTTTGACCCAGATAACCTTTGATCTAGCCCCAGACTTGTTTGCTATTTATTTTCTGTATTTGAACATTTCTAAAATGAACACTATATAATTAAACAACTCAGACAAATTTCATATATTATTTTAATTGGTTTATTGATCATAAGTTATTCAAAAGTTATACATACTAGGTATGTAAACATGCAATAATCATTATCATTCCTTTTTTCATTTGTGTGAAGAAGAAATAAATTATTTAAAGATATTCTGGTGATAATAGTAAAGGATTATGCTAGGTTTGTACTACAAGTCTGAATCCGTCCTTCCTTCTTGAAAATCATTTCTTTCTGGTTCATAATGGGTACATTACAAACAGAGTTTATTTTTTTACTGTCAGTTTTGATCTCAGAGACACATGTAGTTGTTTTTCCCTTTTATTTTTGGGCGAGCTGCCATCACATCTTGCACTTCTGTCTTGTGGTTGAAGGTCCCATACACATTCTATAAAGAAAATATGGAGTAAAAGTCAGTTGATGTACAGAGATAAATACTGCATATACAAATGTACATGAACATGTATGAACATAATCTTCCAGTGTAAGCCTACATGTGAAACAAACAAGTTCCATTTTTTCTGTCAAACACAAATTTATAACAATTACACATCTTTTGAACACAGTTTTATAAAAATCAAACCTCACTAGATACTACATGTGTATCTACTGAGTCATTTCTTAAATTACAGAGATCTAGCCATTTTCATGTGAAGAATAATGGTACTAATAGTACTAGTGCCAGAATTTATGTAGCCTAAATGTATTGGACATAATATATATAACATATTGTAAAAAGTAAATTACTATTCCTTACTTACACCACTTTTGATGTATTGGTGTGGATTTTATATAATCAAGACCAGCAGATAGGATAACGAGTACGTGACTAAGCAGAGGATTTTGACGTTCTGTCAATAATATATAGTATACATATATGAAAAATAACCTATATATTACATGTATATAAAAACACCAGGTGACCAGGTGTTTTTATATAGTATATATGGGTGTTTTTATATAGTATATATGGGTATCTTTTTTATATATGTATACTATATATTATTGACAGAACGTCAAACTGATGTGGACTAAGTGACTGTACGTCAAAAAAAAAAAAAAGATTTCTAATCTTTAATTTACTATGGTACAATTCCAAAATGCGACCAAACACTTATAGAATAGGCCTATAACTGTTATCCCTTCGGGGCGCCACTCACCTTACAGAGACGAAGAGATGTCAGTTTATGTGGTTTTGGTAGATAATTCACAAATCATAGTTGTTGTCATAGCTCGAATTCGTTTCCATATAATATTCTCAGCAATTCACAACTTTTAGTTTAAATAATCTCCTTATTCACTTTGAATCAGCAGTTGATTCTAAGCCGAAGAGCTTTCACTGCAAAGCTCGCTCCATTGCGGTAAACAACTTTTATTTCCGGACATGCGCAAAGTAGCATTTCTAAGCTTTGGAGGCGGTAACTTTTGACTTTCTGTCGGACCGCTCATAAGTCTAAAATAACATTTTGCATATTTATATCTTTGGACCTCTTAACTTTCTAGACTTGTAATTTGGGAAAAGTTCATAGCATTTTAAGGCTATTACACCATATTTTGTCATTGTTTGTTTTACGGACCCTGAAAGATACGGATTATGCGGCTTTAACTCTAGCTAAAGGAGCGATTTCACTAGCCCATGAAATAATGTCCCACAGTTTAAAGTCATTTTTCGATTTCAGTCTATTTGACCCTTGTGGCTGTGACCTTGAAAGAAAGTCAATGTCATTCCTTTGATCAAACTTGGTAGCCCGTCATCTCAGCATACTACAAACGTAATACCATGGCTACAGGCTGTCAGATATTGATAGAGGAGTCATTTAAAGATTTTAGCCAATTGGACACTGACCTTGAATGAAGGTAATTAGGGCATTTATTTGAACAAATTTGGTAGCCTTCCATTTCAGCATGTTACAGGCCCAACATCAGGTCTGTCATCCTCGATATTCCAGGGGTTCCGATCACTTACGATCTCTACACCCCTGGACTATCTCATAGTAAAACTGGAGGCAACAGAGTAGAACAGGTAATTTAGTCATTTGATGTACATCAAAGGAGCCGTATAACTGTAAACTGTGGTTGACTTTGTGGCTTTGATGTTAGGCGTCGCTCTCTCCGTAGTCTTCAAAGGAAATCTTTGCTAGCCTGTGGTTGGTCAAATGTTTTCCGCTGAGCTGCCTTCAATTTCACTATGAGATAGTCCAGGGGTGTAGGGATCGTAAGTGATCGGAACCCCTGGAATATCGAGGATACAGGTCTGTTGACAATAACTCATTGCAGTTGGAATAAAACTTGCACTCCCAATTCAAAACTAGTAGTCGATTCTTTTATGACTTATCCTGATCCTCGGGAGTATGTTTTAATTCCTTAACAAAAATGAAGAGAATGTAAAGAATGTACACATTTAACTCACCTTTTTGTTGAATAAAATATGTTACAAATTTGTAAATAAACATGTGTTTTAAGCTTATCCAATGAAATAAAGTTAAAAAAAAACCCAAAAAACCCAATGATTACATAGTATCTAATCACTTAAAAGTGACAATTCTCAATATGCATTAAATGTTAATTTATATTGGAATAAACCAGTTCTTCTGAAAGGTGAAGTTGTAATTGGTATCACTGTGATCTGCCTACAGGCATGTACTGTGGAGTGATCCATGTTTGTAGTGCAAAGAAATAAAGAATAAGCTGGACATTAATTAATCAAACAAACAAGCTCGCCAGCCGAACTTGAACACAACCACATCAGTAGAGAAATGTTCAGAACTACTCAAATCACTCTTACAATAGTGTATTTACCTTTTAAGATGCATTATTTTGTCTTAAAAGTAACTTTCCCTAATAAAAGTAGCACCAAAATGGCTATCTAATGATTTTATGTATCCTTTGTGAAAATCTGCCTTGGTCTGCGAAATTATTTTTTCATTAATTCTATGCATTTTTGGCCCCTGGGGACATGCATTGTTTATTATACCGAAAATCTGCTAATCTATTTAATTAATAATGTTACTTAAATCTGTGGTGATCGAGTAAATATTTCCGTGTTAAGTATATACGCTTCGTCCGTCATCGTTGTGCAATTGGAAGGGGAGATAACTCTTTTACAGTACTGATCCATGAAGAATGTTTGTTTTCGCAATGTTACAGCACTGTAAGTATAGGGCGACGGTGGCCGACATATTACCACAAGCCCTCCACCTCTGGGATGCGAGTTCGAATTCCATGTGGGGCAGTTGCCAGGTACTGACCACTGGTTGGTAGCTTTTCTCCGAGTACTCCGGCTTTCCTCCACCAACAAACCTGGCATGTCCTTACATGACCCGGGCTGTTAATATGACGTTAAACTAATAAAACCGAAACCATAAATACTTCATGTATATGACATCACAAATTTTGTATTCTTACTGAAAACATGTATTTTTACAAATAATTATGTAAAAGTTTCCGCTAACCCCATTTTATCAAATAGAGACCGTTTTTCCTCATAAAAAAATTAAAAAAAGAAATTGGTAACAGTCGACATACATTTATCATCCTGGCCGAACACTTGATCTCTTACAAATACATACATTTTAGGGAATAAGAAAAGTTAAATAGTGTTTTTACAAGAATAACAAAATAACACTATAGATTCCATGGATATGAATTGTATGACACTCAATAAGTTATTATATATTGAGTTAGTTTTTCAAACAAAAACAATAATTTTAGCGGAATCATTTAACATTAACCTTGATTACATACCATGAAAATGAGAAAATAAGCCAATTACCTCCCCTTACCCATCCCAGGTTAAAATCTTGTTTTGGACCAACCAGGACGACATCGGGCATTACACATACACCCTGAACGACAAATCGGGCATTACACATAATACATGTGATTTATCTCCCATCGGTTGCTCCGGTTGGGTTCGGACAAGATTTGGTCAATTTATAGAATATCAAAGGCACATGTCAGACTTAGAAATCTAAATTCATTCATTAAACTGTTAAACATACTTGTACAAAAGTATATACATGTATAATTAATCTGCACAACATATGCAATTGCATTATGATATCCAGATAGTATTTCTCCATTACCTGTGCTTATTCATGCAAATTAATATCATGAAAATCTGCCAAATATCATGACCTTTGACCAAAAATTGCAGAACACAATACATTGCAAAGAATCCTTCAAAAATGTTCAGTCTGTGAAGGAATATGTATCTGTTTGTATTTTCTATGGAATTTGTCAGCAGGGGGAGATAATTCGATATTGCAGGAAATTTTGAGCACCAGCCATCCCATAAACTTACAGACCTGGTGCTATGTGCTTTTGTATGTAAGTTGTTGTGCATTAAATACATACTGTTTCCTTAAACTAGATAAAAAACCACAATGAACAGAAAAGGATGGATGTAGCATCGGGTAATGGATATGTCCAGACCATTGGAAGCAACCAGGCCCCCCTCCACCACCACCCTCGGATATTATATATTCATACCATTTATATTAACGAGGCGCTATAAACACAAGAGAAGAGACATGTTGATTTCAATTCTGAAAAATACAGCACCCCCACCTAACACACACTATACATGATAGTGTGTACATATATGTATATGTGCACCCTATGTACATGTGTGCCAGTTGTGTACATGATGCATATGTACACATGGATTTGCTCATTGCCTAATCCCATTTTATCAAAAATAATAAAGAATAATAAAACAGTTAATTTGTGCATGCCCTTTCAAAGTCAGTTTTCAACATTTTAAATGGCAAATCATGATCAATTTTTGAAAATAAGGTTTTGATTTGGTTTTGACTTATATTTATACCATGCAGTGTCATTAAGGGATGTGTCAGACATAATGATAATAAAATATCGACAACTTCCTTTACAAGGAAAAATCTTTAATATTTTCTTATTATTAATTTAATTCAATATTTATTGAATCCTTGAGAGAAATTCTCAGAGAATAGCCAGGGCCTAAGCACTTGGTCAAAATTTGGATTACTTTCAATTTTATTTTATGTAAGAGTGGCAAAATCAGGCTTGGATTTGACGAGTCAACCAAGATAATCATACAACATTACTGAAGTCATTAATATTTGCGACGCCACAATAGTGTTCGTCTTACAAAATTTATGACATGACTGTATATGACATGGCTAAATGGGTCAGTGTTATATTATACATGTATGCTCTTTTTCATAACGCGGGTCAATCTGATGATTCCTGTCGGCATCCTAATTAACACATACATGTAGTAGTTGACAACACAGCAAAATTGTGAAATGAATCTTCATTGTTTAATAACATTTATATTGACCTCATCCACCCAGTCTGTACAGTAACTTAAGCCTAAGCAATTACTGTGTGATGTAAAACTGCAGTGCATACAAATGTATCTAACAATGTTGATCACACATTTTTACCATTTTTTTCTTGTTTGTTTTCTTTAGTTGTCTAATATGCAGATTACTAGAAGTCGTTTCGGTACCTTCTGAAAGTCATTTCGCCATGTTCACTTTATGATACCGAAACGACTTCCGCATGTACCGAAATGACATTGTAACGAAACTACGGTACAGGTGAGCCTACGCACTAAACGACCTGCATTACTTTATGGTTTAACTACTAGCAAATAGCAATTTAATCATACATTTATAATCACACACTATATTAGGGGATACATATATTCAAACGGCATCTACCTCAAAGGCAGTACAATTGTCAGTTTACGTGCTGTTAAGCCACGATTTAAATAGAACGCATGCATGGTTATGTTGTCAGTCACTCGCCATGATGATCAGCAGAGTGTAAACAGTATATTTGCTGGCCTACAAAAACAATCAAATATATCGAATAATACTAATATCCACCGATAATGATATTGATGTCTATAACAAGTAAAATGAAAAATTACTTACCTGATATTACTGAATTTAACTTGAACATCAAGGCGGCTTCAACGTTTGTACTCAACCGGATACAAACAATACACATTCCTCATATAGGGGGCGTGATAGTATGCGCCGTGATTTTGTGCAGACGAGACAGTACAAACAGATCCATTTCACTGTTGCACTTGTCGGGCGCATATTGTAACATAAATGTGATGATTAGTAAATATTTTTTTACGCATTTTATGATGTTTAGTCACTTCTACAGAAAATTTCATAAATATCACTCATTTTTACATAGTACATTTGCCGGTCCAATCGGTCAAAATAGCTCCGAAGGAAGGCGTCTGGGACCCCGAAATAGCTCCTCTGTTGTGGAAATTTACCGAGAACCTGCGAAATACCACCATTATTCAAGGCTGTATTGTGGTCGTTGTATGTAACATTTCCATAAATCAGAAATACCGCTTTGTTCAGAAATGCAAGGACCTTTTATATGTAAAGTTCTAGCATGTCAGCTTTATTAGTTAATTCACTAGGACGAATTAAACAGAAACCAGTGGTCAAAATGTCGATTTTGAAGGTTTTACACCAAAATATCTCGTCATTTTGAATTTTCACAGCTAAGGTGATTTCTTCAATTGATAGATCACGCCGAGTTTAGCTTACATTCAAAATTTCAGCAAAAAAATCGTTGGGTTTCCTTATGACTCAAATCGCGAAAATAAGCAGGTTGATATGTTTATTTAGCCGTGTTAACATTTCGTTATAGAACGAAAACTCTGTTATAACAGAGTTGTCGTTCTTTCTCTTCATTTCATATGTATAACGGCCTACGTTATAGTAGTACATGCATGTATAATGGTCTAAGTTATAGTAGTATGTATAATGACCTACGTTATAGTAGTATGTATAATGACCTACGTTATAGTAGTATGTATAATGACCTACCTTATAGTAGTATGTATAATGGTCTACGTTATAGTAGTATGTATAATGACATACGTTATAGTAGTATGTATAATGACCTACATTATAGTAGTATGTATAATGACCTACATTATAGTAGTATGTATAATGACCTACATTATAGTAGTATTTATAATGACCTACATTATAGTAGTATGTATAATGACCTACGTTATAGTAGTATGTATAATGACCTACGTTATAGTAGTATGTATAATGACCTACGTTATAGTTGTATGTATAATGACCTATGTTATAGTAGTATGTATAATGGTCTACGTTATAGTAGTATGTATAATGACCTACATTATAGTAGTATGTATAATGACCTACGTTATAGTAGTTGTTATGTATGACACTAAATACATGTAGTTATGAGATAAGGGAGATAACTCCTATAGTTTTTTTATCAATACATCCTATGAAGGTCATATCATTGATTTAGGTTATAGAACTTTCTAGAATATAATCATGTATAAACAAATATGTCTGTAAACATGTTGATTTTAAGTAGAGATCTAGAATGATCTATTTCCAGAAAGTTATGTGTGTTTACTTGTTTACTGTTTTCAGTTAGATATTTCTAGAAGTAGGAGGTTCTCCAATATTCTTGAATTACGGTTTAGCTATATATACTCCAGCTGCCCAAGGCTAATCAGAACTGTAATGAGACCTGTAATAAGACATATCAAGAATTGTACAGCGCCATATAAGATTCTATTGGGAGAGCTATTGTGACTTTATCTGTGGATTATTACAACACTTTATGTGGATTTATTCATATTGCCTGGAACTTTACAAATCATCGGTGGACATTCAATTTCCTTGTGGATTTGTGATTATTGTTAATTTGAAACCTGGGAGGATCAAGGATTATACCAGGACATTCGCATACAGATAAGTAACACTTTAAATCATCGTACTAGTCTTGTACCACCACCAATTACTTTAGATATTGTAAACCATCCCTGTATAATATTGTATATATAATTAAATTGTGTTTTGAATTTAGCTGCTGGTTTCTCATTTCTGTTATTCGTTCATGTAACAGGAATTGGGGGCTCGTGTCCGAGATCGATATTTAATTTGTGAAATCTAACTTTGAAAAATTAATTAAGAAATTTTCAAAATTTGTGTATAAACTTTGAGTTTACATTTGAAACCAACAGCTAGATAAATATGACTACTATGCAGGTAGAACAGTTTGTTAAAGCGCCATCCCTGGAAGTTCTTTTGCAAGTTAGTAAGAAGGATTTACTGTTATTGGGTAAACATTTAGGCCTTACTATCAAAACTAATTTGAGGAAAGCTGAAATTAGGAATGTAATTATAAGATATTTTGTTGACAATGGCAAATTTGACTCTAGTGCATTAGATAGTATAGAGGAAACAGTCACTTCAGAAATCCAAATTAGACAAATGGAACTTCAACATGAAATGAAAATGAAACAAATAGAGAAAGAAATGAGAGAAAGAGAAATAGAAAAGGAGTTAAGAGAAAAAGAAATTGAGAAAGAATTAAAAGAAAAAGAGAGAGATCAGATGTTAGAGCTAGAGAAGCAAAAAATTCAAGCTGAAACAGAACTTAGAATTAAAGAATTAGAACTAGCTTCTCAAGACAGTTCAAGTAATCCAACTTTTAGGGGTTTACAAGGAAACAGAGGTTTTGATGTCAGTAGAAACATTAGGTTAGTTCCTCCTTTTCAAGAGAAAGAAGTTGACAAGTATTTTCTGCATTTTGAGAAAATAGCTGACAGTATGAAATGGCCTGAAGATAAGCTTACAATGCTTCTTCAGAGTGTCTTGATTGGTAAAGCTAGAGACATTTATTCTTCTTTATCTGTTGATGATATTTCAAATTACCAAGTAGTCAAGAAAGCTATTTTGAAAGCTTATGAGTTAGTTCCTGAGGCTTACCGCCAGAAATTTCGAAACTCGAGAAAGAGAGATGAACAAACTCATGTAGAATTTGCCAGAGAAAAAGAACAATTATTTAATAGGTGGTGTGATTCTAAAGAAATTGATGACGATTTTGGTAAATTGAGGCAATTATTGTTGATAGAGGAGTTTAAACGTTGTGTCCACACAAACATAAAAACTCATTTAGATGAGAGAAAAGTTGAAACACTTAGTGAAGCAGCTACAATGGCTGATGATTACGCTCTCACCCACAAAGGCTCATTTGTTAAAAACAGTTCTCAAGACAAAAACAGTACCACAGGTACTAGTAAATTTGGTCAGCCTAGTAACCCAACCTTTAGTGGCCCTTCTAACGACAAACCTAAATTAGGTGATAAGACTAAGTCTGATTCTGAAACAGATCATAGGGCAGGTGTGGGGTCTCCTTCTGGTCCTGTTTGTAATTACTGCAAGAAAGTAGGACATATTATGTCTGAATGTTATTCTCTCAAGCGTAAGGAGCAAAGGCGTAAACAGTCAGTTCCTTCTGTGTTAGCTATGTCAAAGCCTAGTCAGAAACTTAGTGATATTGTGGAAGATTCTAAAGTGTCTGTTGAGATTAAGAGCTCAGAGTCTGATAGTGTCTTGGAGAAGTACTCTCCCTTCATTTCTGAAGGTTTTGTTTCACTTACTAGTGATATTACCAACTTGAAACCTGTGAAGATTTTGCGAGATACTGGGGCTTCTCATTCTTTGATATTAGATGGCGTAGTGCCTTTGTCTGAGGAGACCTCATGTGGTAGTAGTGTTTTGCTTCAAGGTGTAGAGTTAGGTTTTGTTAATGTGCCTCTCCATTCTGTTTATTTAAAGTCAGACTTGGTTACTGGGCCTGTCACCATTGGTGTTAGACCGGAACTTCCCATAGAGGGCGTGTCGCTCATTTTAGGCAATGACTTGGCCGGAGAGAAAGTTAGGGTAGATCCCTTAGTGTCCAGTATTCCAGATAAAACAGATGATGCTGAGACTATTCAACAGGAATTTCCTGGTATTTTCCCTTCTTGTGCTGTAACTCGTTCAATGAGTAAGAAGGTTTCTGATGTTGCAGTAGTTGAGGATCATTATAGTCCAGGGTTAGGTGACACTTTCTTGGCTCATGATATAGAGGATGTCGGGGGCAAGTGTGATCTTTTGAGCAATCCTGTAGACTTTGATAGTGATAGAGTTGTTCCTAACAAGGGTACTTCTTTGTCTGACATGATGAGTAAATCATCTTTGTCTAGAGAGGAGCTTATAGTAGAACAGGCGAAAGATCCTGAAATCTCCTTATTGTGTAATCGGGCTTTGAGTGAGGAAGAGGCTGAGAAAGTCCCGGTTTGTTACTTCCGTCAGTCAGGTGTGTTGATGCGCAAGTGGCGCCCCCCTGATGTGTCTCCCGAGGAAGACTGGAAGGTTGTCAATCAAATAGTTGTCCCACCGAGGTATAGGCAAGATATTCTAAGGTTGTCTCATGATGTACCTATGGCAGGGCATTTAGGTGTGACAAAGACTTATAACAGGATCTTAGATCACTTCTTTTGGCCCAAGTTGAAACGGGATGTGGCTGATTTTTGTAGGTCTTGTCATACTTGTCAGGTGGTAGGGAAACCTAATCAGAAAATCCCTGTTGCACCTTTGCACCCCATTCCAGCATTTGAGGAACCATTTAGTAGAGTCATTATAGACTGTGTAGGTCCTCTACCCAAAACTAAGTCTGGGAATGAGTATCTTTTAACTATTATGTGTGCTTCCACACGCTTTCCTGAAGCCATTCCACTCAGGAATATTAAAGCCCCTAACATAGTCAAGGCTTTGGTTAAATTCTTTACAATGGTTGGTCTTCCAAAAGCTGTCCAATCGGACCAAGGTTCGAATTTCATGTCTGGTATTTTTCAACAAGTCATGTACCAGCTCCAGATCAAGCAGTATAAGTCTATTGCTTATCATCCAGAGTCTCAGGGTGCTTTAGAACGTTTTCATCAGACATTGAAGAATATGATGAGATCTTATTGTTTTGAAAACAAAAGAGATTGGGACGAAGGTATACACATGTTGTTTGGCGTTAGAGAATCTGTACAAGAATCTCTTGGCTTCAGTCCCTTTGAACTTGTGTTTGGACACACTGTACGTGGTCCTTTGAAAATTTTGAAAGACAAAATTTTGGACGAAGATTCTAAAGTGAATCTCTTAGATTATGTGTGTAACTTTAAGCAAAGGTTGACAAGGGCATGTGAATTGGCAAAAGAAAATTTGGCCCTTACTCAAACCAAAATGAAAACATGGTATGATAAAGATGCCCGTGCAAGAAGTTTTGATCCAGGTGACAAAATTTTGGCTCTATTACCAATACCGAGTCAGCATTTGCAAGCTAGATATTTTGGACCTTATGTTGTTGAGAAAAAGGTCGATGATGTTAACTACATTGTACAAACTCCAGGGAGGCGCAAGAAAACTCAATTATGTCATGTTAATATGCTTAAAAAATATGTAGATAGAGAAGAGAGCAAGACCTCTCAACCTATTGCTACTTTGGCCTCTGTACCATCACAAAGTGAAAGTACAGCTGATATTTGTAAATTAGACTTAGATGGTGGTGCACAAGATGTAGGTTTAGACTGTGGTCTTAAGTTACGGAACTCAGATGTGCTCGCGAACTTGGACAAGAAACTATGTCATCTATCGGAAAAGGAACGCAATGAACTTAAAGATTTGATACTTGAGTATAAACATTTGTTTCCGGATACACCAGGCAAAACAGATGCTATCTATCACGACGTGGATGTAGGCGATGCGCCACCTGTCAAGCAACATCCTTACCGTGTCAATCCTTTGAAAGAAGAACACTTAAAGAAAGAAATTCAATACATGATGGACAATGATATTATTGAACCAAGCAAAAGTGAATGGAGCTCTCCATGTGTTCTGGTACCAAAGCCAGACAAGACATACCGGTTCTGTACTGACTTCAGAAAAGTAAAATGTGTCAGTAAAACAGACTCTTATCCAATTCCAAGGATTGACTCTTGCATTGACAAAGTTGGCAAAGCCAAGTATGTTAGCAAGTTTGACCTGTTGAAAGGATATTGGCAGGTGCCATTAACAGAAAGAGCTAAAGAAGTGTCGGCATTTGTAACCTCGCAAGGTTTGTACCAGTACAAAGTAATGCCATTTGGTATGAAGAATGCCCCGGCAACATTTCAACGTCTTCTTAACAGCGTGATATCAGACCTGGAAGGCTGTGATGGATACATTGATGACGTCATCAACTACCACGACACCTGGGAAGACCATCTACGCGGGATTCGTGAATTCTTCGAAAGACTCACTCCCATGAAATTGACTGTAAACTTATTGAAATGTGAATTTTGTCATGCAACTGTTGAATTTTTAGGCCATGTCGTAGGACAGGGGCAGGTTAAACCTGTTCAGGCCAAAGTAGAATCAATTATAGATTTTCCATCTCCTGGAAGCAAGAGAGAGCTGATGAGATTTCTTGGTATGGCTGGATACTAAAGGAAATTTTGTCAAAATTTTTCTGTTATAGCAGCTCCACTTACTGCTTTGTTAAAGAAAAATGTAAAATTTGTTTGGTCAGACGAATGTAAGTCTGCCTTTGAGAAAATGAAAGCCATACTATCAAACTCACCAGTTCTGACTGCTCCAGATTTTAATAAACAGTTTAAACTGTTTGTTGACGCCAGCGATGTAGGTGTTGGTGCTGTTTTGATGCAAGAAGGTACTGAACAAATTGACCATCCAATTTGTTATTTCTCGAAAAAGTTTGACAAACACCAGAGAAATCATTCCACCATTGAGAAAGAATGTTTAGCGTTGATTTTGGCCTTGAACCAATTTGATGTGTATCTCTGCACTACAGTTGTGCCTGTATTGGTCTTCACCGACCACAACCTTTTGACATTCATTGGGAAAATGAAAAACAAAAACCAAAGAATTCTCAGGTGGAGTTTGACTTTGCAAGAATACAATCTTGACATCAAACATATCAAAGGGAAAGACAATATTCTAGCAGATGCTTTATCAAGGATTTAAATATTACTTGACATGTCAAGAAAGTTTCCTTTTCAAGAAAACTTTCTTTCTTTAAGGAGGGGTGTGTTATGTATGACACTAAATACATGTAGTTATGAGATAAGGGAGATAACTCCTATAGTTTTTTTTTATCAATACATCCTATGAAGGTCATATCATTGATTTAGGTTATAGAACTTTCTAGAATATAATCATGTATAAACAAATATGTCTGTAAACATGTTGATTTTAAGTAGAGATCTAGAATGATCTATTTCCAGAAAGTTATGTGTGTTTACTTGTTTACTGTTTTTAGTTAGATATTTCTAGAAGTAGGAGGTTCTCCAATATTCTTGAATTACGGTTTAGCTATATATACTCCAGCTGCCCAAGGCTAATCAGAACTGTAATGAGACCTGTAATAAGACATATCAAGAATTGTACAGCGCCATATAAGATTCTATTGGGAGAGCTATTGTGACTTTATCTGTGGATTATTACAACACTTTGTGTGGATTTATTCATATTGCCTGGAACTTTACAAATCATCGGTGGACATTCAATTTCCTTGTGGATTTGTGATTATTGTTAATTTGAAACCTGGAAGGATCAAGGATTATACCAGGACATTCGCATACAGATAAGTAACACTTTAAATCATCGTACTAGTCTTGTACCACCACCAATTACTTTAGATATTGTAAACCATCTCTGTATAATATTGTATATATAATTAAATTGTGTTTTGAATTTAGCTGCTGGTTTCTCATTTCTGTTATTCTGGGTCATAACATAGTATGTATTACGGCCTACGATATAGTAGTACATTATTAGTTATATAGTCAGTTACTGACCCCCTATTATTAGTTATAGTCAGTTACTGACCCCCTATAAAGGCATAGAGGGTCAGTAAGATTTATAGGGGGCGAGGGCGTAGCCCGAGCCTCCTATACTTCTTATTGACCCTCTATGCCTTTATAGGGGGTCAGTAACTGACTATATAACGAATTTATCGCATCGAGGACCATTTATTTGTTTTATTAATTCTTGTTTCCTATTTGTTTGGTCAAGAATCTGAAATCAAACTTATTACTTAAATCATACTTGTGCGAATGATAACAAACAATCGACACTTTTAAAATAATTTGCCTAGGCTACATATTTTTCTATGTATTTCTTTCAAGAATTTTCATGTACTATATAAGGAACATGCAGAATAATAAGGAATAATTAATAAATCAACAATAATTTCGACATTCCTATGTGCACAGTAGGCCTACCTATTGAAAACATCACAAACAAGAGTGACACAAACATCCATCTAACATTTTAAGCACAATCTCCTTGATCATCTGTCCATTCTCGCTGAGATAATCATTTAAAAGTTATGCCGATAAATTGATTGTAGAGTGAAGATTGATCTGTAGGTAAGAACACCTCCATTTGTTTATAATTACAGTCTAGAAAACGCTTGAATTGTTACGTTTGACTTTCACCGCGTAATAAACTTTCAAACTGGCGTAGGGGAAGCAACTCGTATTTAAAAAAATGCATTTCATGTAATTTGAAGAATTAAAACGATTAAAGTTATTTTTACACAAAAATTAACAATAAATATATAGTTTTACGGTAATGAAGTGGTATATTTAGTTGAAGATAATGTGTTTAAATTTTGAAGCGAGGGCGAGAGCCGCCATATTGCACCATAATAAAATTTACTGACCCCCTATAAAGTGATAGGGGGTCACCACGTGACGGTTCTCCGCCAATCATTTGGGGACATTTCTGTCCGAGGTGCGATAAAAAGGCATAGAGGGTCAGTAAGATTTATAGGGGGCGAGGGCGTAGCTCGAGCCTCCTATACTTCTTACTGACCCTCTATGCCTTTATAGGGGGTCAGTAACTGACTATATAACGAATTTATCGCATCGAGGACCATTTATTTGTTTCATTAGATCTTTTCTTCCTATTTATTTTCTCAAGAATCCGTTGTATCAAACCTGAACCATGCTGGCGAAGTATACAACAATCGCCGCTTTTTAAATATTTGGTATACAGTAGACCTACATATTTATTTATGTATTTCTTTCCGGAATCTGCAAATAACTGTATAAGGAACATGAAGAACAATACTGAGTTACTCATAAATCATCAATAATTCGACATTCCAGGTGCACAATAGGTCACCTCAATGCGACATCAGACTGGTTGTATATTGAAAGCATCACAAGCAAAAGTGACACAAACATCCATCCAACATTTATAGCGCAGACTCATGATCATCTCTGCATTCTCGCTAAGATAATCACTGAAAGTAATGCCGATAAATTAGCTGTAGAGTGAGGGTTGATAGATCTAAAGATACGAACCCCTCCATTTGTTTATGGTCGCAGTCAAGAAAACGCTTGAATTCTTACGTTTGACTTTCAGCGCGTCATCAACTTTCGAACTGGCGTAGTAGAAGCAACTCGTATTTAAAAAATGCGTTTAATTTAATTTGAAGTATTAAAACGATTTTAAATGAATTTTACAAAATAAATAAATAAGTAAAATATGAAATGGTATATTTAGTTGAAGAGAAAGTGTTAAAATTTTGAAGCGACGGCGACAGCCGCCATATTGCACCATAATAAAATTTACTGACCCCCTATAAAGTATTAGGGGGTCACCACGTGACGGCTCTCCGCAAATCATTTGGGGACATTTCTGTCCGAGGTGCAATAAGTATGTATAATGGTCTACGTTATAGTAGTATTAATAATGACCTATATTATAGTAGTATGCATAAAAGTCTACGTATAATATACAGTTATTGCATGGGTATGAGGGAAATAGCACTTTTATTGTCCCCCGAGACATAAACTATTTCCCGAGGCGATGCCGAGGAAAATAGTTGTGTCAAGGGGGACAATAAAAGTGATATTTCCCGAATAAAGCCATTCAATAAATGTTTTATTATACCGCTGAGAAAAATGCTATAACATATAACCCGTTGATATTTTCACTTGTTCCACATTCCATGTCATCGATAGTGCCCAGTGAATTTTCTCGTACGTAGTCCTTTAAAATATGAACTGCTGTGTATTTCAACTGTCCTTATCGGTCAACAATTTTTCGAAAGATTCCTCGTATAGGTTATCGAATCTGGAGGCCGTGTTGTAAACAAGTTGTCGTCTGCAGCGTCAAATCTAGATCCCCTAAGCGCTTTGTGATTTTTTATTTGGGAATGAGATACAGTCAGAGAGGTTCCGAATTAAGTACTTCCAATGCGTTATCCAATCAAATTCATGATTAAGCAAAAGTCCGCTAAAATTTGAATGCAGGTAAATAGCTCATTTTCAGGTAAATAGTTCGAATGACTATTTACCCGGTAAATAGTTGTTTTAAAAGACTGAATTTGAATAGCACTTATATTCTCTACTCTTTATATAGTGAAAAAGAAGCAAAGGTATAATAATAAAATGTATAATGGCCTACTTTATAGTAGTATGTATAATGACATATGTTATAGTTGTATGTATAATGACCTACGTTATAGTAGTATGTATAGTGGCCTAAAATAGATTTAGTACGTCACATGACATTCATTACGACGTCATATATTTGGTCGCGTGCTCAATCCCGGGGGAATATAATTTGATATAGTTCCGTACTCAGGTAAAGTCTCCCGAAGTCAAGAAGGACAGGGAACTGTCGCAAAATAGACCATGTCTGTTATCCAATCGCCTTCCTAGTAATTATCATGTGATGTACTAATAGATACTTGAGTAATATTTTTGTGTCACAAATGGCGTCAAAAACACAACTATCTCTGAATGGCAGATCTCTGAAGGGGAGTGGTATTCAAACAGACGATCGTTTCGTTTAGCCCTAGCTTTCCCACTCCGCAAAATAGACATTATTTTAATACATTTTCTATTCAAAAAATGGCCATTCTCTTATCAATCTAATTAAAGGTAAATATTATATGTCATTCCGGACGAAGCGGACGGTTTACGGGAATCGACATAGAAAATTTGATCTTAATTAGATTGCTCTTTAATGACTTTTTCTATTCACAAAAGGATATTTTTTGAAACCACGATCACATTAGATCCTCTACATCAGAGCTGATGCTGGCATTTTGTTCTTTTGAAAAACAGATCACTTAACATACTCAGTAATCATCAGAATGATGTAAAGATTGGCTTCTTTCTTGCAATTCATATGAGCCAACGGAAAGGTTTGTTTTAAAAATAATTCCGGAATAATCAACACAATGAAAATGTCCGGAATGTAACGTTCTGATGTCCAAATGAATATGGCTGTGATAAATTGATTAAATGAAGGCGATTACATAAGAGAAAGACTTACCGTGAATCCTATCCCAACAGTGGCGGAGAAAGAGCCCTGCTGGAACTTGCCCTGGTCAAACTGTACTAGTAGTGATGTTTTACCCACTCCACTGTCCCCCACCAGTATCGTCTGAAACACATTGACAGTGAAAATAAAACCTCTCTCCATCACACTTTTTGTATGTTTTATAAGTGACATGAATCACAGAATGCTTCTTGATGGTATTGACCTGTATACAATCTATCCCAGAGTTCATAGCGCCCCTCCCCCTCCTTAACGTGAGGACCACAGATGATCCATGGGAGAGCAATCGTTAAAGATTCAGGATTCCAGAAATTTTATTTTACGTCGCATATCAGAACAAAATACAACATTAGCACTGTAGTGCTATTCATGCGACAAACATGTATATGTAATGAAAAAAAATATCACACACGTAATTATACACTGAATTTACAATGCCACTGAAATATTATAACATTTTTAGGGAAACATCATCACTTGGAGTAAAACAGTAAGTTAATATTGAACACTCAGTATATCACACTGGTGTTACTATAGAGTATTAAAACACTGCAAGATTGTAATATACATATATGCCAATATGGCAAAAAAGTAAAAATGAACAGAATGAACACTAACATAGTGTATATTAAAAGTAATATCAATCAAAGAGAGATGTAAAAAGTTTAGCTAAAGATAAGAGATAAGTTAATGTGTTGAAAAACCATATTTCAATCGTACAATGAATAGTGACTATTACTAGAAGGGACACTACTCAACTGGTAAGGTTAGAACAATTAGTACATGAACAGTTTCGGCCATACCAGGTGCGAAGCAATCGTAGAAACGATCCGTAGTTATCAACTAGTCTAAGGTCGTTCTGCAGATTGTTCCACACCTGAGAAGCCACAAACTTAAAAGATCATTTCCCATATATGTTGAGATGTTCACCTTTGGAATCTTAACAGTATCATCTTTCCTGAGGTTGTAAATTATACTTCTTTCTATGGAGAGATACCATTTAAAATCTTTAAAACTTCAGCAGCCATATATTTGTAAAAAAACAAGTTTGTATTTAATGAAAATGTCTCTTACAGGGGAAATATAATCATTTTCAATAAAACGAGCAGCTCTCTCTTTCATCTTTTCCATTCCTCTGGTGTTAGAGCGATTCCAAAAATGCCAAGTTAGTAGAAAGTAGTTAAAATTTGACATTATAAAAGAAAATGGTTATTTTATCTTTCTTAGTTAGATTATTCCCCGGTTACTTTAAAACTGCAACTTGCTTAAATGCATTTCTGCATACTCGTGTAATATGTTAATTAAAGTTTAAAAGAAATTCAAAATCATCACCCAGCAGCTTCACACTTAAAAATATAAAATTTCCATTTTTACAACATTAAAATATTTTAAAGCTCTACTGCTCTTGTTACCAAAACAAATGGCCTGAACCTTGTCTGGGTTTCCGTTCGTGCCGTTGGATTTAAACCAATCAAAAAGTGTGTTGCTCTCTCTTTCCATTCTAAACATTCGTTCATATATAAAAAAAATATCACAGATCATTGAGAGAGTATTGTCATCAGCATGGTTTTACAGGCTACACTTATCTACAAAGGTTAAACTGTTTTTAAGAAAAATGTTAAAAATAAGGGTCCCACAGTTGACCCTTGGGGGACTTCTTTCCTGCCTTCTGCCCATTTGCGGGTGTTGGGTTGTAGTCTGACCTGCTCCATCCTGCCACTCGGGTAGCTGCTAATAGAATTGATGGCCGGCTCTATGAGGCCGTACGCTTTCAATTTCCCAAGTAGCAGGTAATGAGGAATGCAGTCTAAGGCCTTGGACAGATCCGTGAGTATCGCACCAACATATTGGTGGTTGTCCAAGGTCTGTCTCCAGTCCTCAAGTGCCCGCAACAGGACAGACTGACACCCAAAATCACTCCTAAAGGCTGCCAGGAAAGGGCTAATAATAGGCACAAAAATTCATTTAGCTGACCATGCATGATTCTTTCAAAGCTTTTCGATATGGTAGGTAAGATACTGACAGGTCTAAAATTATTCTTGTCGAGCCATGCGACTGTTCTTCTTAAAAGTAGGTAGAACTTGTGCCTTCTTTAGATCAGCTGGAAAGTGAGCAACAGAGGAACAGTGGTTAAAACATGATCTAAAATAGGTCAGTAAGATAAATCAGTACAGTCTACTTTTAAAATCCTTGATGAGATGCCATCACAACTTGTTGCTTTCCTAAGTTTAATAGATGTGATCAGTTTCCTTACATAATTCTCATTGACAGGTTTAAAATAAAAACCTTCCATACTGTTTTCATTACAGATCTCATCACTAATTTTAACAATACTGGGATGGCTATGGAAGCTTGGGACATTTTCTAGTTTTTTGTCAATGTCATCTGCGACAGTACAGAAAAAAATCTTTGAAAATGTTACAGACTTCATTCTGTTTTGAAATAATGTCGTTATTGTTTTCTTCTAAAATAATTTTCTGGTCATTAAAACATTTATTGGATAAAAGAGTTTAACTGTGGTTCACAAATCTTTGGAATCTTATTAACACGGTAATTAACATTTTATCAGTAGGAAATCATCATGACATACTGTTATTGTCAGATCGCACCTTTTTTATATTCAGGATTGTATTAGAAATCATGTAAATTTGCGTTAAGATTTTTCCTTTATCCCATATACGCAAATGACCATTTAAAAATCGTCGACCATAAATTACAGATGATTTCTGATTTCCTGGTCGCTATCGTGTTCACTTATGCTTGGTCACAGAAAAAGTCACGGTCCTTTCTAAATGATTACCGATCGATATGGACGATAAATAAATGTCTTATTCTCATGATGAAATGTAATTACAAAAGAAACCGTCCTCATCTATGTATGCCCATGTAACTTCCGGTAATCACGGACTCGATTATTGAGCTGTAACCTCATTGGTGGAAATTATGTCGGTGTTCTACCAGACAGGCAAATAACGGAAGTGCTCCTACTCTCTCTCAATATCCGGTCTAAGGATAAAAACCTAATGTAATTTATTTATGTTTCTTTATTCAATAGCGGCCAGAATTTGTACCATCTGCGATTAAAATGATAGAAATTAGATATAAATTATAATTGGACTAGAAGTTAGTGTGTCAGATTGGTATTGGTCTTTCTTCTGTCAAGCATTTGCTTTTACGTTATAAATAATAACTAGATGTTCTAATTTCGTTCCATTCGGTATCTTGAAAGAGAATTACTTTTAAAAGGACTATACCATATGCATGGTTTGTACCCTTGTTGACCCCCCAATCCGTCAAATTTTCAGACTTGTTAGTTATGTAGTGATTAAATTGTTGAATTTCAAATATAGACAGCATCTTGCATACAATAGGTATGCTACTTTTGCATCATTGTAGCTGCATTTACTTTGGTAAGTTTTCATCTAAAAACCATAAATATCCTTTAACAAACTTTATAATTCTCCTTCCTAAATATGTATCTGAAGTGAGTAATACTCTCGTTAAATATAAAGTTTGCTCAAGATTGCCCTCCTTTGTTTCCTCCGCAAAAAATACTAAATTGAAACGCAAATAAGGACCAAATGTTCAAATTTCGGATGGTTAATATGCAACTAAGGCTGAACAATAAGAAAAGTTCCATAAAATTGTATCAAGCATGTTCTTATTTTTTCAAATACAACGTAATTTCTCAATATTTAATCGACGGATTTGGAGGCCAAAAAGGACCAAAACCATACAAAATAAATTAATTATTTTACATAATTAGCAGAAAAGAAGAACATCAAGTATCATATCCGGTTCGAATCCAAATGGTGGCATAAAATACAGGGATATAATGGAAAGATATTTGTTATATTATGCTATATCTATATAGTATAACTAATACGTAAAATTGAGGGAAGAAAAGAAACGGATTCATCATTATACATTTATGTATCTGATTTGATTTTAATTTTACATAAATCCGGCTTCCGTTATTCTGTAGGCGGTTTAAAACGAACCGTTTCAGAAACTTTGTGGAAGCAACCGCCGCTAATATGATGAAAACAGAACACTTCTCACAGTTTAAATGTAATTTTTCACAACTTATAAAAAATGCAAATAGAAATTATATGCACACATTGTTTTCCTCCTACTAATGAACATTCTGTAACCCAATTTTCTCAATTTGAAAACACAGGGAGCGCAAGTTACTATAGCAACAGCCATACCGTGTAACAGATGCCATCGTTTTCTCGTCCGTATTCAGTTTCGTATTTAATACGGTTAGCTGATGAACGATTGTCGCTCCTGCTCGGATAGTTGTGGAACATTAAATTATAGAGACTTGACAGGGTCATTCTCTGTATCGAAGCCATGTCTGATTTTACCATGATCTGATAAAGTCATCACACACGTCATGTTCAGATCGAACTCTGGCGTGTCGTAAACTCAGACAACATGGTGGGCGTGAAATATAACGGTGTTCGTTAGAGCCCGAGTTCCATTCTATCATATCTTGTATTAATCAATGTATGAAGGGATCGTATGTAACTGATTCCAGTACCCTGTACCCTCTACCCTGTACCCTGTACCCTCTACCCTGTACCCTCTACCCTGTACCCCCTACCCACTACATGAGTTGCTATTACGGACTATCGGCTTGCGCATGAGCGGGTTATGACGCCTTAGATGTTCGAGTGAATTACAATAGATTATGAAGGAATCGTTTCAAGGAACATCTTATTACTTGATATAAAAGCAATTTTTCAATTACTATTATACCAATGGCAGTCGGTAATTTTATTCCGAGTCATACTTGCATACCTTGTACCCTGTACCCTATACCCTGTATCCTGTACCTTTTACCCTGTACCCTGTACCCTCTACCCTGTACCCCCTACCCACTACATGAGTTGCTATTACGGACTATCGGCTTGCGCATGCGCGGGTTATGACGCCTTAGATGTTCGAGTGAATGAATTACAATAAATTATGAAGGAATCGTTTCAAGGAACATATTATTACTTGATATAAAAGCAATTTGTCAGTTACTTTCATACCAATGGCAGTCGGTAATTTTATTCCGAGTCATACATGCATACCTTGTACCCTGTACCATGTACCCATGTACCCTGTACCCTGTACCCTGTACCCTGTACCCTGTACTCTGTACCCTCTACCCTGTACTCTCTACCCTGTACCCTCTATCCTGAACCCTGTACCCTGTACCCTGTACCCCCTACCAACTACATGAGTTGCTATTACGGACTATCGGCTTGCGCATGCGCGGGTTATGACGCCTTAGATGTTCGAGTGAATTACAATAGATTATGAAGGAATCGTTTCAAGGAACATCATATTACTTGATATAAAAGCAATTTTTCAATTACTTTCATACCAATGGCAGTCGGTAATTTTATTCCGAGTCATACTTGCATACCCTGTACCCTGTACCCTCTACCCTGTACCCTCTACCCTGTACCCCCTACCCACTACATGAGTTGCTATTACGGACTATCGGTTTGCGCATGCGCGGGTTATGACGCCTTAGATGTTCGAGTGAATTACAATAGATTATGAAGGAATCGTTTCAAGGAACATCATATTACTTGATATAAAAGCAATTTTTCAATTACTTTCATACCAATGGCAGTCGGTAATTTTATTCCGAGTCATACTTGCATACCCTGTACCCTGTACCCTGTACCCTGTACCCCGTACCCTCTACCCTCTACCCTGAACCCTGTCCTGTACCCTGTACCCTGTACCCTGTACATGAGTTGATATTACGGACTATCGGCTTAAGCATGCGCGGGTAATGGCTCCTTAGATGTTCGCGTGAATTACAAAAGGTTTATAAAGGAATCATCTTATTGCTCGATTTTACACCATGCACACATTTTTAGGAATCCAAATTATCACATCCAATACCCATACACTATAACCTTAAAGACATATATAATTTGAATATATAATATAATAAAATGTTGAATCAAATACATTGTACAATTTTTATTGTATGTGATTCAGCGGTTATTTGTGTCCTCGTCAAATACAGCTGTTCAGACAGATTCTGATCTTGCAGTAAAGTTTGGTTTTTTTAACAAGAGGCCCATATACATTAGCTGGATTATGAGATGATTTTAGTTTCCCCTGGGCGTCAGTCATGGTCGATATACATATAATGTCAAGCTGCGATCACATACTGATAATTTCAATCAAATATTCACTAATTCTTTATACAGTTAAAACAAATTCAAAAGCGTACATGTATTTTACCTATCCTTTAAAAATAGTAAACTTTTCATTTGGAGTTTTTATTTAATAGACCGTTTAAAAGGCAATACGAGTGTGTAGGTCCAGAAAAGATTCCGAAATTAACCAAATTAGCTGTGTATATTGATAAAGAAACAAAAATGTGTACAAAGCTTACTAAAGACAGACATTTCTTGGAATAACTTGAATTGATCGGTAATTTAAACTAATCACAGGGGGATACCCCCGGACCCCCAAACTCGCACGCTAATTTGCGTATTCATTAATTTCCTGTTAGCGACGCCACTGTCTATAGATGTGTACAAGGATTATATGTAATGATATATGAAAAAATTATATAAAGTATCTCCCGTGATGCGGGGCGCGCGGGAGGGGGGGGGGGGGTGTTACGAAATATTGAGGACCTTTCAGCCCCCCAATTACGTGGTGAGCCAAGAGGTAACTAGCGTAAGCGCACATGTGTTTGTTTACGTTTTCCTTCTGGCTAATATGAGCAAATCATGCTGGTATATATCCACAGAATGAGTATTTAAACACCCAATTCACACATTGCCGTAAAATATTGTGTATATCAAATATGTATACTTTTATAATTAAAAATACTTCCAGTGCTGCAACTTTATAAAATGTGGTAAGATTAGAAAGTTAAAAACTCAGACAGACGGAGAAAAATATGTATAACACTTAAACAGTCTTCACTATGACAAAAAGAGCGAAAGTTATAGACCATACAACTTTAAGGTTGCCTGAAATCCTGACCTTGTCAAGGCAAAGTGGTGTTATTTTTTCGGTCGATCTGAAATCCAGGATAGCCATTATACTGAAAACGTATTTTGAATTTGTTCTCAGGTTCTGACAATGCGATGTAGCTGAAACTTGCATGAATGATGCTAATTTGGTCCAGACCCACAAGTGTTATTATTTTAAAGTACGATCCAAAATTCAAGATAAGCATCATGGTGCCATCTTAAAAGAACATCTAAAGTTCTTCTATTTGAAGAGGCATATAATGGACCCTCCCACTTTTTTGTTGGAAGTAGCCAGAAGCTTGTATAAGAATATGTTCTACTATATATAACATTATGTACTTCTATCATTCATATTTTTTATTCGTCAAATGATATATAAAGGGAAATTTATATGTAAATCTGTACACATCTATACATACACAATTAAGGATACATAATAATAAATGTATTTCATAAACTATCAATGACCATTTAAGATACATGAAGAATAATGCTACATCTGATACTTGTTCATTAAACGTTAATACATGTAATCTCAATGTACGTAGCTTACATAAAAAGCGCATTCCAAGCAGTAAAATATTAGTATAATTCGATCTGATAGATCCAACTGGTCATATATTGGGAGATGTTTTCCCAAAAGCACATATATAGCATGTCTATCAGAAAGACCTGTGAAATACCCATGTAATAAAGGGTAATTGTAGCTCACCCTACATCTAATCTCAATGTACGTAGCTTACATAAAAAGCGCATTCCAAGCAGTAAAATATTAGTATAATTCGATCTGATAGATCCAACTGGTCATATATTGGGAGATGTTTTCCCAAAAGCACATATATAGCATGTCTAACAGAAAGACCTGTGAAATACCCATGTAATAAAGGGTAATTGTAGCTCACCCTACACACCGTAGTTAATTGGCAACGACAAAGCTCACCGCAATATTCGCAAGAGTGAACACTCGCACACAGAATTCGCACAAGAATTTTCAATGTTTGGTTTTTTTTTGCATATTGTCACGTGGTAGTAATTTTAGCCATTTGAATGGTGTCTCATACGAATTGTGTATACATTTAAATCTTACAAAGTCCTTATCGTTAATTAAAAGGTTTTCAAATTCATTGTTCTCATTAGATCAGACGTTTCTTTTGACTAGCGTTTTCCACTTTGTCTTCGAAAGAAAATATCAAAATTTCACATAGTTTTGAATATAATCCATTAAGTTGTATTTACTTAGAATAGAAATAATATCAGATACGAAGTCATTGTGAACAAATCGATGTTCAACATCACAAGTATAATAGTTCAAGCGTCTTACGAAGATGTGTTTCGCCTGCGAATGAGAAGGAAGTGCTACGAGATGTTGCGAGAAAGTTAGTTTTCGAGTTTCAACTGAGACTCTTAGAATTCCAAGAAGACTTCCAACCCTATAATCTGATCGTGTTGGTTTTTGAATCCAAGGATACGTTTTGAAACGTAATGTTGGAACTGAATAGACTTAATGTTTCAGTGGCGTAGGAAGATGAAACGTAATTGGGGGGCTGAAAGGTCCTCAATATTTCGTAACACCCTCCCCCCCTCCCGCGCGCCCCGCACCCACGGGAGATACTTTATATAATTTTTTCATATATCATTACATATAATCCTTGAACACATCTATAGACAGTGGCGTCGCTAACAGGAAATTAATGAATACGCAAGTTAGCGTGCGAGTTTGGGGGTCCGGGGGTATCCCCCTGTGATTAGTTTAAATTACCGATCAATTCAAGTTATTCCAAGAAATGTCTGTCTTTAGTAAGCTTTGTACACATTTTTGTTTCTTTATCAATATACACAGCTAATTGGTTAATTTCGGAATCTTTTCTGGACCTACACACTCGTATTGCCTTTTAAACGGTCTATTAAATCAAAAATCCAAATGATAAGTTTACTATTTTTAAAGGATAGGTAAAATACGTGTAAGCTTTTGAATTTGTTTTAACTGTATAAAGAATTAGTGAATATTTGATTGAAATTATCAGTATGTGATCGCAGCTTGACATTATATGTATATCGACCATGACTGACCCCCAGGAGAAACTAAAATCATCTCATATTCCAACTAATGTCTATGGGCCTCTTGTTAAAAAAACCAAACTTTACTGCAAGATCAGAATCTGTCTGAACAGCTGTATTTGACGAGGACACAAATAACCGCTGAATCACATACAATAAAAATTGTACAATGGATTTGATTCAACATTTTATTATATTATATATTCAAATTATATATGCCTTTAAGGTTATAGTGTATGGGTATTGGATGTGATGATTTGGATTCCTCAAAATGTGTGCATGGTGTAAAATCGAGCAATTAGACTTCATTAAAATGATTCCTTTATAAACCTTTTGTAATTCACGCGAACATCTAAGGAGCCATTACCCGCGCATGCTTAAGCCGATAGTCCGTAATAGCAACTCATGTACAGGGTACAGGGTACAGGATACAGGGTAGAGGGTAGAGGGTACGGGGTACAGGGTAGAGGGTAGAGGGTACAGGGTACAGGGTACAGGGTAGAGGGTACAGGGTACATGGTACAGGGTACAGGGTACAGGGTACGTACAGGGTACAGGGTACGGGGTACAAGGTATGCAAGTATGACTCGGAATAAAATTACCGACTGCCATTAGTATGAAAGTAATTGAAAAAATGCTTTTATATCAAGTAATAAGATGTTCCTTGAAACGATTCCTTCATAATATATTGTAATCACTCGAACATCTAAGGCGTCGTAACCCGCGCATGCGCAAGCCGATAGTCCGTAATAGCAACTCATGTAGTGGGTAGGGGGTACAGGGTAGAGGGTACAGGGTAGAGGGTACAGGGTACAGGGTACAGGGTATGCAAGTATGACTCGGAATAAAATTACCGACTGCCATTGGTATGAAAGTAATTGAAAAATTGCTTTTATATCAAGTAATAAGATGTTCCTTGAAACGATTCCTTCATAATATATTGTAATCACTCGAACATCTAAGGCGTCGTAACCCGCGCATGCGCAAGCCGATAGTCCGTAATAGCAACTCATGTAGTTGGTAGGGAGTACAGGGGTAGAGGGTAGAAGGAGTACAGGGTACAGGGTTCAGGATAGAGGGTACAGGGTAGAGAGTACAGGGTAGAGGGTACAGGGTACAGGGTACATGGTACAGGGTACAAGGTATGCAAGTATGACTCGGAATAAAATTACCGACTGCCATTGGTATGAAAGTAACTGACAAATTGCTTTTATATCAAGTAATAAGATGTTCCTTGAAACGATTCCTTCATAATTTATTGTAATTCATTCACTCGAACATCTAAGGCGTCATAACCCGCGCATGCGCAAGCCGATAGTCCGTAATGCTAGGTTTACACTATGTTCCCGGCGGCCACGGCAGCCCCGTTTCGGGCCACCGTGGACAAAACGTGGTGACCGCGAGACAACTTGAGACAATGCAGAAGGACGTGATAGACAAACGTGAGCGGTCGTGATTACCGTGGATGCCGTGCCAGATTTTTAAACTGTCAAAAAATTTGCCACGGCAGTCACGGTACAGATGGTAAACGCCACAGGACGTCATAAAACGGGATTGACGTAACAAAACGTAACAATGCGTGCGAGGCCGTAACAAAACTTCCAGACGGTCCGTGGTGGAACGGGCAGCAAGCACGTTTCCCGGAATCTAACGGTGATTTCAAGTTTTGTGACGTTCTGTTGCGTTTTTTCCACGTTTTATCACGGTTGATGCAGATTGGCTGCACGTTTTGTGCCGTTTTGTTAAGGTTTGTCAAGGTTTTGACGGCAAGCCAAGGTGGATGATAACCGTTTCGATATGTTCTGTCAAGGCACATCACGGCTTTTAGCGATTGAAAGGCCGACGTGATACGGCGTGTTACGTCTTATTATGGTCTTACGTTGAAACCAATATCTGATGAAGTATCATTGCCTGGCCTGGTACATATTTGCTACTTCATGGATTATTTGTATTATTAAATAGAAAAAGTCATTATCAAACACATTAAAACCATCAAATTATACAAAAGCTATTATTGCAAAAGACAATTAAGTGATTAACCATTACAGAAAAAAAATGGCGTAAAAACACTTGGCTATAATAATTATATATATTTATACCAAATATAATTTGTAATTAAAATGTGTTTGAAATGATATTTTCGGCAATAAATATTGTTTCATTTGCTTCAAAAAAATCCCGGTATCAGACTTTCATCCCTAGTAAGCCTTGGCGGACCGTGAAAAACGTATCGGAGCTTGATCGAAACGTGTGTAAAACGTAGCAGACCTCATCAGATCGTAACAGGCCTAATGAGAACGTAGTGGTATCCTTGATAGACCGTGCTAAAGCCGTAGTGTACCTTTAACCTCCTGGAACAGCACTTTCCCGTATATCCACGGTCCATGACGTAATCCGTAAAAGACCGTGGCAAAACTTCACAAGACCTAGCTCAACTTGAATACAGAGACAAAAATAGCCAAAATTCCACGGCGCACCACGTTTCGGGCAAACGGGGCTACCGTGATCGCCGGGAACATAGTGTAAACCTAGCATAATAGCAACTCATGTAGTGGGTAGGGGGTACAGGGTAGAGGGTACAGGGTACAGGGTACAGGGTACAGGGTACAGGGTGCAGGGTAATAAGATGTTCCTTGAAACGATTCCTTCATAATCTATTGTAATTCACGCGAACATCTAAGGCGTCATAACCCGCGCATGCGCAAGCCGATAGTCCGTAATAGCAACTCATGTAGTGGGTAGGGGGTACAGGGTAGAGGGTACAGGGTAGAAGGTACAGGGTACAGGGTACAAGGTATGCAAGTATGACTCGGAATAAAATAACCGACTGCCATTGGTATGATAGTAATTGAAAAATTGCTTTTATATCAAGTAATAAGATGTTCCTTGAAACGATTCCTTCATAATCTATTGTAATTCACTCGAACATCTAAGGCGTCATAACCCGCGCATGCGCAAGCCGATAGTCCGTTATAGCAACTCATGTAGTGGGTAGGGGATACAGGGTAGAGGGTACAGGGTAGAGGGTATAGGGTACAGGGTACAGGGTACAGGGTACTAGAATCAGTTGCTTAGGGATCGTGTATTGTCTACACACTTATTATCTAATTAAGGAAATGTTGGAACACAAAAAGTCCAGGTATATATATTCTGTACCTTTTAAGGGGTTATAGGGCTGTTGACCGTCTTGACATAAAACCATACTGCTTGTTCGTAAAAAGTGAATTGATTAACATGTGTTTTTTGTGATATGCGATCGAAAGACCTTTTTCCATAGTTGTACATATTATTGATGGGTCTGTAAATTCCTGCAAGGAAGACTTTTTTGTGTATAGCACTAATGTTTGCCGTAAATGACCGTTCCAATTAGCCAAGGATGTATAATGTTTCTAATCTTTTAAGCAACTTGTTGACGTATTATTTCTATACTGCTGAGTGGTGTTAGAACCTTTCATGGTACAAGACATAGTGTCTCGTCTTCGTATTGTAAACACGCTAATGAGGCACTCCTGGAGAATGTAAGCCTTTTCTGTGTTTGGGGTCTGCATCAATCCCAGACTTGCTTTTCGAGTTGACATACTGCCATATTGCTTTAGGATTAGATTTGTTTTTAAAATATTCCATTCAAAGATTTTCGTAGCTGTTTATGTGGCTGTAGCAACCTTGTTGTTCACCCTGTTATACTCCTCCCTTGCATTGTCGTGTTTTGTTCGAATAAACTTCCTATTAAGGGTAGTTTTCATTTCTATTTTCTGTATGACTGCTTTGTCAAGTGTTCCGTTGGGGATTCCTGGAGTCACCTTATTGTACTTTCTTCACTGGCACATATTTGTCTTCACGTTTCTTGGTTTTTTATTCAATGTCTTCAGCTTAATTAATCTTCTTATTCCTTAATTGATTAAGACATGGATGCCATCAATCATATTTCCGGCAATCTTCGAATATAATTTCCGAAGATTGTCGGAAAATTTATCCGAAATGTTACGATTGGGATGCATTGGTGAGCGTTATTAAACATGCAAGATAGAAAAAGAAACATCTATATTAGTTGTCTTTCTTTTGTATTTGTGTAATCTAACCTTTAATTATCATGTTTGATAATCAAACTGATGTTTAAGTTTAATATTCTGCAACCTGATTAGTAATATTTGATTTCCGTTAGTTTCATATCAATTGAAGAGGGAATCCTGCATGGAGGGACACAGACAGGAAACACAGAGGACAGGCAGCTTGACTGTCCATGGCAGCTCCCACGACAGAACTGTTGTTTTATTTGTTAATTCTGTCTTCACTCCTGATTAGTACTACGATATCCCGTGAGATGCGCATTGTTAGCAGTCATAGCGTGATTGGTTAGCAGAGTGGTCAGAAGGACACTGTGACCTCTGACTTTATTATTTTATAATTAGCAGTAGTTAGACATTTTTTATACCCAAGAGTCGCTCGAGGATGTAGTTTATAATTATTGTACTGATGTGATCATACACTTATTGATCATTCATTGGCCGACTCGGCGAAATTCGTAGTGAAATATTCAAAGGACTCCCTCGCACTGCTGTCCTTGGCGGGAGCATATGGCCGCCATCATGAATCGGCAGAAAATCGTCAGAGAATTCGATTTTGTAGGGGAAATTCTTAATAATATGGAGCCCCATTACGTCGAAAAACCGAATAAAAAGATGGAAAAACATCAAACAAATCTAATAGACAGTCAAACTGCAGCAGTAAGACCGTTTCAGTCAATAATGCTGACAAATCTGCTCTCTTAATTCATGTTGAACGGGAGTCGCCCAAGGCCCCAGAAACAAACAAACCGTTTCAAAATCGGCCAAGGGCCTATTGTTGATAACAATGACGAATATCCTCAGTGTATGATGATAATAGCACAAGACTTGTCAAAATTCTGATGCGACAGGGCCAGATTTGAACAACGAGAAGCTCACTAAACTTTTGAATGACAAGCTGTCAAAATGCATGACCGAGGGGAAAAAAGGCAAAAATGGACGAATATTGACATGTAACAGACCTTAAAAATAGCCACAACACAAAGAGCCGAGATTTGCGTCTTCAAAGAGCACAGGGCCCAATTTCATGAGCATTCCTTAACTTTAAAGAATCTCTTCTCTAAACATTTTTTCATAGGAAAGCATTATGGAAGTTAAAGAGAAATCTTAAGTTAATGAGCCTTCCTTAAAATCTGTAATGCTTCCCTAAGGAGAATTTTAAGTTAAGGGAATCCTTAAATTTAAGGAATGTTCATGAAACTGGGTCCAGGACAAGATGTTGAAAGGGTTTGTTCCCTTAGCTAGAACTCTCGAGAAAATAACGTCGGACAGGAAAGAGATCATGGACGATAAAACGAAAGATATACTGGATGAGATCATGAAAGCTACTCTCGACAGTTTGATGTTGATAAGTACAGCTTCGCAGGACATAAGTCAACGAAGACGTGAGCTTATTAAGCCTGACTTAAACAACCAATTTTCATCATTGTGTTCCACGAACAATCCTGTGACAACACAACTGTTCGGTGATTATCTCCACAGGTCAATGAAAGACACCAGTGAAACAAATCGGGTCGCGTCTCAAGTTTCCTATGGAAACTATCAGTACGGGAAAATGAAGGGACAGACCAAATACTCAAATAGAGGAAATTGTGGTGGACAACGTGGGCGTTTCCAGCCATATGATGGCCGAACCCCCAGAAATTTCCAGGCTTTCCAATACCAGGGAAAAGAGCCACAGTATAGAAACCACCAAGAAAATTACAAAGCCATTGTTTCGGAATTGAGAAAAATGGGTCACATGAATACGTCATATATTGACGATTCTTTATTATTAGTTACTTCTCTTGACGAATGTCGGCAAAATGTGATAACTTTCAGAACAGGTTGGTTTCATAGTGCATCCTACTAAATCAGTGGTTGAACCAACACATACCATTGAATATCTAAGGTTTATATTGATCTCGATAGCCATGACTGTAACTTTACCAAGCAGAAAATCAGAAAACATTCAAAGTGTTTGTAAACAGTTGTTGGTTTGTAGAACACCGACTATTCAGGAAATTGCGCAATGTATTGGTTTTCTAGTATCAAGTTTTCCTGCAGTTCAGTATGACCCGTTACATTATAGATATCTTGAAGAAAACAAAATAACTGCACTGAAGCAGAACAAAGGAAATTTCAATGTAAAGACACAGTTATCAGCTCAAAGCAAAATAGATTTACATTGGTTAATTAACAATATTATATCTGCCAAAAATGGCATATCACATGGTCCACCCTCTGTCACTCTAACCTCTGATGCATCCAAAACAGAGTGGGGGAGTGTTATATATGACTAACTGTCAGATGCAGAAAGCAGGTGGTACATTTGTAATTGGTCAAAAATCATTTGATCATATCAACTATCTTGAACTTAGAGCAGCATGGTTTGTTTTACTGACACTATGTACGAATTTTAAAAATGTCCACATTAGAATGAACTTAGATAACACCACATCTATAGCTTACATAAATCACATAGGTAGGAAAAACTCCCTGTGTAACTTGTTAGCCAGGGAAATCTGGCATTGGTGTAGTGAGAGAGATATATGGCTGTCAGCTGTTTATATCCCAAGTAGTAAAAACATTGAGGCAGACACAGAGAGCAGTCTTGACCTTGATAATACTGAGTGGACAATACGTATATTCACAATGATTGTAAATATTTGGGGAATGCCTGATTTAGACATATTTGCATCTAGACCAACCTGCCGGGGAGAAAGATATGTTTCTTGGAAGCCTGATCCATATGCTGAGGCAGTTGATGTGTTTTCTATGATATGGAACAAGTTTGTATACATTTTCACACCATTTTCATTAATTGGGAAATCACTTAAAAAAGTAAGGGAAGATGAGGCCAAGGTAATAATGATTTTTTTTGGTCTACACAAACATGGTTTCCTTTTTTGCTAAGATTACTCATTGATTGCGTGTTTTTTTACCAAGGAAGAAAAACATTTTGTCACACTCCAGTAGAACAGTGGAAACTCTTCCGAAGATGCAGTTAATGGTTTGTCCCCTTTCCGGCAAACAATCACAAATCATGGTATTTCAAAAGAAGCTGAGGAAATATTGTGGTCGTCATGGAGATCATGGACACAAAAACAGTATGACACTTACTCCAGAAAATGGTTTTCATATGCAGCTTCAAGGGAAATTAATCCATTTTTACCATTTGTGACAAACATTATTGAATTCCTAACTGAACTGTTTAATTCAGGATTATGATATAGTGCCATTAAAACTGCCAGATAATCTTTATCTACATTTATTGTTATATGTGTATATATGTGGAACTTTGCGATTTTTGAAAGGCGAGTTTAAAATAAGATCAGCTTTACTTCAATATAGTTCTTGACTATTTAAATACGGTCGATTGCGTTTCGTTAAAAATGTTGACATTGAAAGTGGTAACTTTGCTGGCATTAGTGACAGGGAAGTGTGCCCAATCAATTCATGTGATCGACACCATGAACATCTACTTTAGACAAAACAGTGTGTTTATCGGTTTTGGAGAAGTGTTAAAGTTATCACGACCAAATTTCCATCAACGTGGACTCTTCACGGGCAATCCATCTCTCTGCATCGTCCTATAACTGCAGGGATTCCTGAAATGTACGGCAGAAATTAGAGGAGAACATACTAAGCTGTTTATTAGCTACCAAAAAACACATTTGCCCGTTTGAAAAAGTACTATTTCCAGATGGATAAAAACTGTACCTGAAAAAGCTGGAATCGACATTAACATGTTACACACCACAAGAGCTGCATCCATGTCGGCTGTTTATCGGGCCAATTGCCCAGTCGCAACAATAATGAAAACTGCAGTCTGGAACAACATATCAACTTTCTCCAAATTTTATAAGAAAGCATTACTGAAGTAGATCTGGAAGTTTAATCCATTTCATGAACACAATCAAATATATCCTTGGTGACTTCGCGCGTGTTTACTGTAACTTACACTGTATGTGTATTTTTTTGTTTATCGTGACTTTTTAAAGTGAAAATATGTGTGTATATATGAAGCTTTCATGTTTATGAACTTTGTTTCGAGATAGTAAGACAATTGCGTTTTGTTAGTAACTTTTGTTTGAATACATAGTGAGTTATCTGTTTATTATGGTTTTAGTGTTTTTGCTCGTGAACGCTGTCTTTGAACATCTCACGGGATCTCGTAGTACGAATTAGGAGTGAAGATAGCTGCAATATTGTAGCTCAAAAGACTTTTAGACAGAAAATGGTGTCGTCTTTAGAGCTACAATTGGTGCCTATTACTGCTAATGGAGCAAAGTAATGATTATGCAAACAATTATAAAACGTTTGTTCGCATTTTATAGTACTTGTTCAATATCGCTTATCTACTATAGGCAATAAAACTGAAACACATAAGTTATCAAATTATCATCGAGGCATTATTTTTTACATAATACATATTAACGTTTTTCGGAAGGGAATTTATACGGCAAGTTCAGAAATTATGAATTTGACGTCGTGTGAGCGGCACGGTAGATATTAAGAGTGAAGACAGAATTGGAAAATGAAATGAAATTTGCCTTAAAATTTGCTTGAAATTCTGTCGTCACTCCTGGCGGTATGTAGAGATCAGATCACGTGCCCACCCCTTTTTAGGGGATTGAATATACAATGTTATTATGATTTTGGTTGTGGGGTTTTCCCTTCCTGTTTCACATGGGCTTTATATGTATTCTATTTTTCTATTAGTCTAAATTTGATTATATTACTTGTATTTATGCCAAGTGTTCACTCACTGGTTAAAGTATGACTACGACGATGCGCACGCAACTCACGTGATCTCTACGTACCATCAGGAGTGAAGATAGAATTCCAATCAAATTTCAACTTACAGGTAAGCTTCATTTAATTTTCCAATTATCTGTCGTGTAAGTTCCAGCAAGTATGCAGCTACAATGCGAGGGCGTTCAACTAATCTAATCACATCACACAGTAACAAGCTATCTTGTTTACTGAAACGCCGGTATTTACGATGGAAAATAAAAATGGCGATATAACGTCACTGAAGGACCGAGTCTACTTCCTGTTATAACGACAAGATGTTTATTTACGATATTCATTAAAAATCAACCAGATTGCTATCACATCCAAGCTTCTATAATAGAACGGATTACGTGTGGGTAATGGGTAGTGATTGGTAGTTGTTAGTATGACGCATATTACCCATTATTTGTGGATTTCAATTCTACAAATGTTTCACAAATGTTTCTTGCAGTCCGAGGCACACTGAGAATTCTGTAATCCTTTCACACTTGTTTCCTGAACCATTCCTGGAATAACAGAGTTTCCGAAGTGGTAAAGCAATATCCAGATTACATGGAATCTAAAGGATGATAAAAGATTGCATCACAATGGTAACTGTTTAAGAGTCCCTTTCAAAAATGTGATTCGATATCTAAACACTTTTTAATGGTTCACCTCATAACAGACGAGTTGAAGCTTGTTATTTGTTGGTTGAACAAGGTCGATCAGTAGCTCCCGTCCAGAAGAAACTACCAAGAAATGAACCCGACAAAAGTCAAATGTAGGTCCGATCTTGTTTGACATACTAGGTACATTTGATTGTTTCCTTTGATATCTACACAATACATGTACATATATCGCAGTTTGCTTTTCAGTTGAAATACAACGCCCTCATCGGCATTATATACTATAGAGCAGCTTTCGTTCGCTGCTCCGAAATTCCCCTTCTAAGAAGTTATTTCACTCAAAGTTGAGAATACTAAATTTCAATGTGAGCATGTTTTTTTGCTTTACTTTTTTCATAAAAAATACCGATACATGCAATGTAAATAAGTTTATAAGCATGCATACATATTTACAAATACACCCATGTGCATACATACCACATGCATGCAGACATACCTATACAATGTATATGCACATACATACTTACATACATACATACACACACACACATCACACACACACACACCCACCCACCCACCCTCACACATACACACCCTTACATACACACACACACACACTTACACACACAACATCACATATTGTACACACTTAATATATACATCTACATACTCTGTAACATTTGATGATAACCACCATTTCATCAAACAAACATCCATTGTATAAATATATTTGATTTGTTTCATCATAGTACTAGGTGAATGATTATTATTTTAGAATAAAGAAATCTTTACAGTTTATTCCATAGGCCTAATCACGGATGCTAATATTATAAGCATGAAGTTTCGAAGATTTAAATTTTGAATGGAAATATCTGATTTGTGCCAGAATTGTAAATATTTTTCATACCGAATGTTGAATATCACTGCGTCAGACGGCAAAACAGCGAAATGACTCTCCGCTGTTTTCATATTTTACGCAGGAAATACCTGCTAATGTTTGGTGTTGTAACCTCATCTTAGGCCATCGGTATGTAAGAAACCTTTATGTTTTGCTCCGGAAAGGTAGGGGGCCTTTAGGTACACGTTGCATTTTATTTCTACACGTATGTATATGTATTATCGAAATGAATTATCAAAAAGCATCATATTGGAAACTGTTATATAAACATGAACATAAATAAACAAGCATAAAATTCACGAATGGTTGATAGTTAACTTGATTTTGGCATACGAACGATCAAAGGGTCAGGCACAGATTTATATGCATTGATGATACGGTCATCTCTTTCAAGTACTCAACACGCTGTAATCACCTAATGCATAATGTGATATCAAGATGTCGATATTCATTAAAAAAGGTTAATGTATAAGGTGATCGTCGTTCCCATGGCATTCATTAAACTGCTTTCGTGACATATCACGAACTTCTAAAATAATGATAATGATTTAAACATGGATGTAGCCTTGCCTTTTAAGAATTAATTGTTAACATTAGACATAAATTTTGGACTATGATTGAATCTTTTTATCAAAACCGTTCTCAATATTTATAAATTGAACGTTTGACCATGCAAATTTTTCTCGTCAGAAAACGGCACTATAACTTAAGGTTGTTTTCATAATTCCTCCCGAACACATGTTATTAACTCAGTAATGCTTTGCCCGAGATGTCGCAAACCAAAATTATATAACAGAAAATCAAGCAACGCAATCAAATTACTGGAAGGAAGATCTCGGGGTTCTCAGACGGACTCGAGTTCTAAGAATATCAATGGATTATGTGATGTGTCAACCAGAATCCTAGAAACATAACTTTGTTTGGTTATTTAGATTTAATGTCATATTAACAGTTAGAGTCATTTAGGGAGAGACGTCCTGTATGTGTGTGTTGTGATATGTGTGTCATGTTTGCATGCGTGTGTTATGTTGTGTGTGTCATGTCTGCATGTGTGTGTTGTGTTGTGTGTGTCATGTCTGTATGTTTTGGGAGGCTACACTATATTCATGTTGTGTCTCCTTGTATATAGTGGAACTCTTGACCTTATTATAGCGCTATATCACTGAAGCATGCCACGGAAGATACCAAGAAACACATCACACCCGGTCACATTATACTAACAACGGGTAACAGACGATGAGATTTATATCGAAATATTTAGACACAGATATATCTCTTCTGTGTATTCTTCCGTTTTTGTATATGATACGTTAATGTAATGACGTGATATTGTGGGTATGATACGTTAATATAATGACGTGATATTGTGGGTATGACCCGTTAATATAATGACGTGATATTGTGTGTATGATACGTAAATATAATGCCATGATGTTATGGGTATGATACGTTAATACAATGACGTGATATTGTGGGTATGATACTTTAATATAATAACGTGATATAGTGGGTATGATACGTAAATACAATGACGTGATATCGTGGGTATGATACGTTAATGCAATGACGTGATATTGTAGGTATGATACGTTAATATAATGACGTGATATTGTGGGTATGATACGTTAATATAATGACGTGATATCGTGGGTATGATATGTTAATATAATGACGTGATATTATGGGTATGATACGTTAATATATCGACGTGATACCGTGGGTATGATACGTTAATGCAATGACGTGATATTGTGGGTATGATACGTTAATATAATGACGTGATATCGTGGGTATGATATGTTAATATAATGACGTGATATTATGGGTATGATACGTTAATATATCGACGTGATACCGTGGGTATGATACGTTAATGCAATGACGTGATATTGTGGGTATGATACGTTAATATAATGACGTGATATTATGGGTATGATACGTTAATATAATGACGTGATATCGTGGGTATGATATGTTAATATAATGACGTGATATTATGGGTATGATACCTTAATATATCGACGTGATACCGTGGGTGTGATACGTTAATGTAATGACTTGATATTGTGGGTATGAAAGTTAGCATAATGACGTGATGTTGTGGGTATGATACGTTAATATAATGACGTGATATTGTGGGTATGATACGTTAATATAATGACGTGATATCGTGGGTATAATACGTTAATGTAATGACGTGATATCGTGGGTATGACACGTTAATATAATGACGTGATATTGTGGGTATGATACGTTAATATAATGACGTGATATCGTGGGTATAATACGTTAATGTAATGACGTGATATCGTGGGTATGATACGTTAATATAATGACGTGATATTGTGGGTATGATACGTTAATATAATGACGTGATGTCGTGGGTATGATACGTTAATGTAATGACGTGATATTGTGGGTATGATACGTTAATACAATGACGTGATATCGTGGGTATGATACGTTAATATAATGATGTGATAATATGGGTAGGATTTAGTGTGCCTGATTTCGCTTTTTAAACTCTGTAGATAGGCCTAACATAGATCTGTTTTATAAGTCTGTCAGACATCAATCGATAACTCCAACTTATGTTAATAAAACAGTTATTGTGATAAAGTTGGTTCTCATTAGCACTGTCGTCTTTTTCCTCGGTCAACCTTCGCCGAGCGTCTCCGCCATGTCGTTCGCAGTGATGTAGAATCGAAGGGTTATTCTCCTTTAATCATCAATTCACAACACTACTGTACGATTCAGTTTCTGTTCCAGGAAGATACATATATGATATGTATTACAGTCGCACCGGAATCTATATTGCTGAGTGAGTACATGTTTATGCTGTATAAAGCTCAAACGATGTGATTGTTCTTACATTAAGCTGAACATTCCATTAGTTTAAGCTGAGTTTATCTCAAATTACAGGGCGAAATTCTACTTCAAAAGCCTACTAGGTACCTTGAAAAACTTGTAAGCCCCATGCTATATTTTCCCTTGTGTTGTCTGACTGCCTCCAATTAAAGTGGTTTTAATATCCTTCTGTGATCCAGACACAGTAGCAGACGACGTTCTAAGACGCCGGACGACGTTTTTATGACGTTAAATTTTAACGGAAAATTGGAAAGCGTCCACATATTACTGTTAATATACAGCAATATTATGTGTTCTCGTCTTGATTTTCATTTCATTTTCATTAATGCCAACATTTTAAATTTAAAGTTCAATACGCCGATTCCGGGATACAAGGGTAGGAGGTAGAAAACGTTGATTTGGTCATGTGACCGCGAAAAATTAAGGGCACATTTTTCCGTCATGGCGGTGACATTGTGGGTATGATACGTTAATACAATGACGTGATATCGTGGGAATGTTACGTTAATATAATGACGTGATGTCGTGGGTATGATACGTTAATGTAATGACGTGATATTGTGGGTATGATACGTTAATACAATGACGTGATATTGTGGGTATGATACGTTAATATAATGGCGTGATATCGTGGGTATGATACGTTAATATTATGATGTGATATCATGGGTAGGATACGTTACTGTCATGACGTGATAATGTGGGTATGATACGTCAATATAATGACGTGATATCGTGGGAATGATACGATAATATAATGACGTGACATCGTGGGTACGATACGTTAATGTAATGACGTGATATCGTGGGTATGATACGTTAATAAAATGACATGATATTGTGGGTATGATACGTTAATACAATGACGTGATATTGTGTTTGTGATACGTTAATATAATGACGTGATATTATGGGTATGATACGTTAATATAATGACGTGATATTGTGGGTATGATACGTTAATATAATGACGTGATATCGTGGGAATGATACGATAATATAATGACGTAATGACGTGATATCGTGGGTATGATACGTTAATAAAATGACATGATATTGTGGGTATGATACGTTAATACAATGATATGATATCGTGGGTATGATACGTTAATATAATGACGTGATATTGTGGGTATGATACGTTAATATAATGACGTGATATCGTGGGTATCATACGTTAATATAATGACGTGATATCGTGGGTTTGATATGTTAATGTAATGACGTGATATCGTGGGTGTGATATGTTAATATAATGACGTGATATCGTGGGTATGATATGTTAATGTAATGACGTGATATCGTGTTTATGATATGTTTATATAATGACGTGATATCGTTGGTATGATATGTTAATATAATGACGTGACTTCGTGGGTTTGATACATTAATATAATGACGTGATATCGTGGGCATGATATGTTAATATAGTGACGTGACATCGTTTGTTTGGTACGTTAATACAATGACGTGATATCGTGGGTATGATATGTTAATATAATGACGTGATATCGTGGGTATAATATTTTAATATAATGTCGTGATATCGTAGGTTTGATAAGTTAATACAATGACGTGATATCGTGGGTATGATATGTTAATATAATGACGTTATATCGTGGGTATGACATGTTAATATAATGACATGACATCGTGGGTTTGATACGTTAATACAATGACGTGATATCGTGGGTATGATATGTTAATATAATGACGTGATATCGTGGCTATGATATGTTAATGTAATGACGTGATATCGTGGGTATGATACGTTAATATAATGATGTGATATCGTGGGTATGATACGTTAATAATGAATCCCATGTGTTGATATTGCGTTTAGTATACAAGCAATGGACATATAAGAGGACCACTAGAGATGTTTATTGACGGGCCAACAAATCATGTAAAATATTTGATGAGTTGGATGAGTAAGTGATCAATACCAGGTATGTATGGCTGTGGTGTGTACAGGTTGATGAGTAAGCTCGAACAGACGTTAATACTAACATCACAATGAATGGACTATTAAGAATCTCGGCCTGTGGTGGATTTTACTGTCCATATGATCGGACAGGTCATTAAGGTTTTCGCCCTCTGTTGTGCTATCGATTGTTTCCTGTCCCTGAGTGACATCACGATGCTCGGATCTATAAACTAGTAGACACAAGCAGTGTGGATCAAATTTGATTCCAACTGCTAGACATAACCTCACATGTAACTAAAACAACAATTGTCCTTAGATTTCTGTTTATCACTTCCACCATCTCTCTCCATTTTGGAATAAAAACCGCTCGTGCTGTTTCTCTTAGACCGTCAAATTTGTCACCTGACCAATTCTTGTCGATACACTTAGAACAACACATACAATTGAGCATTACGCTGTCATAATATTATAAAATTTTACATTTTACAAAAACGTGTTGAGTTGGAATAAACTTGTACTGACCTTATGGATTGAGGTCTCGTCGTAGACGTTGTTTCCCCCCTTCCCTGGCGCCACACCATTCTGGGTCATCCTTATACCTATCTTAGGTGAATCTGGCACCGCCATACTGGGTCTGAAGATTAAACGTAGAATTACTGAAGGTTTCGGCTAATTCCTGGCAAGTCTGCTACACATATTAAACATGGCTCTCCAGTATTTACATGAAGGCAACCACAATCCATGATATCTGTAGCGCCTACGACACTCACTCTAACGACACAGAATTCCACAAACAGTTCCAATTACAAATATCAGTCGCTAATGACGGACACTCCGGCCACTGACAGACGGACACGGAGTCAGTAGACTGACCACAAGGTGTCCACAATAACACACGGGTGCATATAGGGTTAGATACAAGTCATAGGCTACTATTGATAAAGAAGAATGACTTAGTCGATGTGATGGAGAACGGACGGATCAATACCGAAGCCCCATTCACTAACGCGTTGTGAGTGAGTGGATCTCCCACGATACATACAAAACTCCACTACGGGATTCGTTTCATTCTAACAGCAGATACTCCCGACATATTCTAGACGTATTTACGGCAGTTTATTTTCTGTACCAAAAATAAGAGTGCTGATATTGAGAAATATCCAGAGTAGGCTATTGAAGAAATAAATCGTATTGTATACCCACCATACATTGATAAGGATGTAGTGCTGTATTGCTGGAGCTTGAATAAACCATACATTGATAAAGATGTAGTGCTGTATTACTAGAGCTTGAATGTAAACCATTCATCGCAACCTATGTAGTGCTGTATTACTAGAGCTTGTATACACACCATATATTGATAAAGATGTAGTGCTGTTTTACTGGAGCTTAAATACAAACCATACATCGATAAGGATGTAGTGCTGTATTACTAGAGCTTGTATACACACCATACATTGATAAAGATGTAGTGCTGTATTACTGGAGCTTATATATAAACCATACATTGATAAGGATGTAGTGCTTTATAACTAGAGCTTGTATATTAACCATACATCGATAAGGATGTAGTGCTGTATAACTAGAGCTTGTATACACACCATACATTGATAAGAATGAGGTGCTGTATTACTGGAGTTTATATACAAAACCATACATTGATAAGGATGTAGTGCTGTTTAACCAGAGCTTGCATATAGACCATAAATTGATAAGGATGTTGGGCTGTAATATTAGAGCTAATATAAAACCATACATTGATAAGGATGTAGTGCTGAATTACTAGAGATTGTATAGAAACCATACATTGATAAGGATGTAGTGCTGAATAACTAGGGTTGGTATACAAATCATACATTGATAACTATGTAGTGCTGTATAACTAGAGCATGTATACACACCATACATTGATATGGATGTTGTACTGTATTACTAGAGCTTGTATACAAACCATACATTGATAAGGATGAAATGCTGTATTACTAGAGCTTATATACACACCGTACATTGATAAGGATGTAGTGCTGTATTCCTGGAGTTTATATACAAAACCATACATTGATAAGGATGTAGTGCTGTTTAACCAGAGCTTGCATATAGACCATAAATTGATAAGGATGTTGTGCTGTAATATTAGAGCTAATATACAAACCATACATTGATAAGGATGTAGTGCTGTATTACTAGAGCTTGTATACACACCATACATTGATAAGGATGTAGTGCTGTATTACTAGAGCTTGTATACACACCATACATTGATAAGGATGTAATGCTGTATTACTGGAGCTTGTATACACACCATACATTGATAAGGATGTAGTGCTGTATTACTAGAGCTTGTATACACACCATACATTGATAAGGATGTAGTGCTGTATTACTAGAGCTTGTATATAAACCATACATCGATAAGGATGTAGTGCTGTATTACTGGAGCTTGTATACATTAACCGTACATTGATAAGGATGTAGTACTGTATTACTAGAACTTGTATACAAACCATACATTGATAAGGATGTAGTGCTGTATTACTGGAGCTTGTATACACACCATACATTGATAAGGATGTAGTGCTGTATTACTAGAGCTTGTATATAAACCATACATCGATAAGGATGTAGTGCTGTATTACTGGAGCTTGTATACACACCATACATTGAAAAGGATGAAATGCTGTATTACTAGAGATTGTATATAAAACAAACATCGATAAGGATGTAGTGCTGTATTAATGGATTTTGTATACACACCATACATTGAAAAGGATGAAATGATGTATTACTCGAGCTTGTATATAAACAATACATTGATAAGGATGTAGTACTGTATTACTAGAGCTTGTATACAAACCATACATTGATAAGGATGAAACGCTGTATTACTGGAACTTGTTTATACACCATACATTGATAAGGATGTAGTGCTGTATTACTAAAGCTTGTATACACACCATACATTGATAAGGATGTAGTGCTGTATTACTAGAGCTTGTATACACACCATACATTGATAAGGATGTAGTGCTGTATTACTAGAGCTTGTATACACACCATACATTGATAAGGATGTAATGCTGTATTACTAGAGCTTGTATATAAACCATACATTGATAAGGATGTAGTACTGTATTACTAGAGCTTGTATACAAACCATACATTGATAAGGATGAAATGCTGTATTACTGGAGCTTGTATATACACCATACATTGAAAAGGATGTAGTGCTGTATTACTAGAGCTTGTATACACACCATACATTGATAAGGATGTAGTGCTGTATTACTGGAGCTTGTATACACACCATACATTGATAAGGATGTAGTGCTGTATTACTAGAGCTTGTATACACACCATACATTGATAAGGATGTAGTGCTGTATTACTAGAGCTTGTATACAAACCATACATTGATAAGGATGTAGTGCTGTATTACTAGAGCTTGTATATAAACCATACATTGATAAGGATGTAGTGCTGTATTACTAGAGCTTGTATTATACAACCATATATTGATAAGGATGTAGTGTTGTATTACTAGAGCTTGTATAACACCATACATTGATAAGGATGTAGTGCTGTATTACTAGAGCTTGTATAAAACCATACATTGATAAGGATGTAGTGCTGTATTACTAGAGCTTGTAAACACACCATACATTGATAAGGATATAATTCTGTATTACTAGAGCTTGTATATAAACCATACATTGATAAGGATGTAGTGCTGTATTACTAGAGCTTGTATATAAACCATACATTGATAAGGATGTAGTGCTGTATTACTAGAGCTTGTATACAAACCATACATTGATAAGGATGTAGTGCTGTATTACTAGAGCTTGTATATAAACCATACATTGATAAGGATGTAGTGCTGTATTACTAGAGCTTGTATATAAACCATACATTGATAAGGATGTAGTGCTGTATTACTAGAGCTTGTATACACACCATACATTGATAAGGATGTAGTGCTGTATTACTAGAGCTTGTATACAAACCATACATTGATAAGGATGTAGTGCTGTATTACTAGAGCTTGTATATAAACCATACATTGATAAGGAGGTAGCGCTGTATAACTAGAGCTTGTATATAAACCATACATCGATAAGGATGTAGTGCTGTATTACTGGAGCTTGTATATTAACCGTACATTGATAAGGATGTAGTGCTGTATTACTAGAGCTTGTATACAAACCATACATTGATAAGGATGTAGTGCTGTATTACTAGAGCTTGTATATAAACCATACATTGATAAGGATGTAGTGCTGTATTACTAGAGCTTGTATACACACCATACATTGATAAGGATGTAGTGCTGTATTACTAGAGCTTGTATACAAACCATACATTGATAAGGATGTAATGCTGTATTACTAGAGCTTGTATACAACCATACATTGATAAGGATGTAGTGCTGTATTACTAGAGCTTGTATACACACCATACATTGATAAGGATGTAATGCTGTATTACTAGAGCTTGTATATAAACCATACATTGATAAGGATGTAGTGCTGTTTTACTAGAGCTTGTATACCTAGAGCTTGTATATAAACCATACATTGATAAGGATGTAGTGCTGTATTACTAGAGCTTGTATACAAACCATACATTGATAAGGATATAATGCTGTATTACTAGAGCTTGTATATACACCATACATTGATAAGGATGTAGTGCTGTATTACTAGAGCTTGTATATAAACCATACATTGATAAGGATGTAGTGCTGCATTACTAGAGCTTGTATACACACCATACATTGATAAGGATGTAGTGCTGTATTACTGGAGCTTGTATACACACCATACATCGATAAGGATGTAGTGCTGTATTACTAGAGCTTGTATACACACCATACATTGATAAGGATGTAGTGCTGTATTACTAGAGCTTGTATATAAACCATACATTGATAAGGATGTAGTGCTGTATTACTAGAGCTTGTATATACAAACCATACATTGATAAGGATGTAGTGCTGTATTACTAGAGCTTGTATACACACCATACATTGATAAGGATGTAGTGCTGTATTACTAGAGCTTGTATATAAACCATACATTGATAAGGATGTAGTGCTGTATTACTAGAGCTTGTATATACACCATACATTGATAAGGATGTAGTGCTGTATTACTAAAGCTTGTATATAAACCATACATTGATAAGGATGTAGTGCTGTATTACTAGAGCTTGTATATAAACCATACATTGATAAGGATGTAGTGCTGTATTACTAGAGCTTGTATACACACCATACATTGATAAGGATGTAGTGCTGTATTACTAGAGCTTGTATACACACCATACATCGATAAGGATGTAGTGCTGTATTACTGGAGCTTGTATACACACCATACATTGATAAGGATGTAGTGCTGTATTACTAGAGCTTGTATACACACCATACATTGATAAGAATGTAGTGCTGTATTACTAGAGCTTGTATATAAACCATACATTGATAAGGATGTAGTGCTGTATTACTAGAGCTTGTATATAAACCATACATTGATAAGGATGTAGTGCTGTATTACTAGAGCTTGTATACACACCATACATTGATAAGGATGTAGTGCTGTATTACTAGAGCTTGTATATACACACCATACATTGATAAGGATGTAGTGCTGTATTACTAGAGCTTGTATACAAACCATACATTGATAAGGATGTAGTGCTGTATTACTAGAGCTTGTATACACACCATACATTGATAAGGATGTAGTGCTGTATTACTAGAGCTTGTATACACACCATACATTGATAAGGATATAATTCTGTATTACTAGAGCTTGTATATAAACCATACATTGATAAGGATGTAGTGCTGTTTTACTAGGGTTTGTATACAAATCATACATTGATAACTATGTAGTGCTGTATTACTAGAGCATGTATACACACCATACATTGATATGGATGTAGTGCTGTATTACTAGAGCTTGTATACAAACCATACATTGATAAGGATGTAATGCTGTATTACTAGAGCTTGTATATAAACCATACATTGATAAGGATGTAGTGCTGTATTACTAGAGCTTGTATACACACCATACATCGATAAGGATGTAGTGCTGTATTACTAGAGCTTGTATACACACCATACATTGATAAGGATGTAGTGCTGTATTACTAGAGCTTGTATACACACCATACATTGATAAGGATGTAGTGCTGTATTACTAGAGCTTGTATACAAACCATACATTGATAAGGATGTAGTGCTGTATTACTAGAGCTTGTATATACACCATACATTGATAAGGATGTAGTGCTGTATTACTAGAGCTTGTATACACACCATACATTGATAAGGATGTAGTGCTGTATTACTAGAGCTTGTATATAAACCATACATTGATAAGGATGTAGTGCTGTATTACTAGAGCTTGTATACACACCATACATTGATAAGGATGTAGTGCTGTATTACTAGAGCTTGTATACACACCATACATTGATAAGGATGTAGTGCTGTATTACTAGAGCTTGTATACAAACCATACATCGATAAGGATGTAGTGCTGTATTACTAGAGCTTGTATACACACCATACATTGAAAAGGATGTAGTGCTGTATTACTAGAGCTTGTATACACACCATACATTGATAAGGATGTAGTGCTGTATTACTGGAGCTTGTATACAAACCATACATTGATAAGGATGTAGTGCTGTATTACTAGAGCTTGTATACACACCATACATTGATAAGGATGTAGTGCTGTATTACTAGAGCTTGTATACACACCATACATTGATAAGGATGTAGTGCTGTATTACTAGAGCTTGTATACACACCATACATTGATAAGGATGTAGTGCTGTATTACTAGAGCTTGTATATAAACCATACATTGATAAGGATGTAGTGCTGTATTACTAGAGCTTGTATACACACCATACATTGATAAGGATGTAGTGCTGTATTACTAGAGCTTGTATACACACCATACATTGATAAGGATGTCATGCTGTATTACTAGAGCTTGTATATAAACCATACATTGATAAGGATGTAGTGCTGTATTACTAGAGCTTGTATACAAACCATACATTGATAAGGATGTAGTGCTGTATTACTAGAGCTTGTATACAAACCATACATTGATAAGGATGTAGTGCTGTATTACTAGAGCTTGTATACACACCATACATTGATAAGGATGTAGTGCTGTATTACTAGAGCTTGTATACACACCATACATTGATAAGGATGTAGTGCTGTATTACTAGAGCTTGTATACAAACCATACATTGATAAGGATGTAGTGCTGTATTACTAGAGCTTGTATACACACCATACATTGATAAGGATGTAGTGCTGTATTACTAGAGCTTATATACACACCATACATTGATAAGGATGTAGTGCTGTATTACTAGAGCTTGTATACACACCATACATTGATAAGGATGTAGTGCTTTATTACTAGAGCTTGTATACAAACCATACATCGATAAGGATGTAGTGCTGTATTACTAGAGCTTGTATATAAACCATACATTGATAAGGATGTAGTGCTGTATTACTAGAGCTTGTATACAAACCATACATTGATAAGGATGTAGTGCTGTATTACTAGAGCTTGTATACACACCATACATTGATAAGGATGTAGTGCTGTATTACTAGAGCTTGTATAAACCATACATTGATAAGGATGTAGTGCTGTATTACTAGAGCTTGTATACACACCATACATTGATAAGGATGTAGTGCTGTATTACTGGAGCTTGTATACAAACCATACATTGATAAGGATGTAGTGCTGTATTACTAGAGCTTGTATATAAAACCATACATTGATAAGGATGTAGTGCTGTATTACTAGCTTGTATAAACCATACATTCGATAAGGATGTAGTGCTGTATTACTAGAGCTTGTAAACACACCATACATTGATAAGGATATAATTATGTATTACTAGAGCTTATATATAAACCATACATTGATAAGGATGTAGTTCTGTATTATGTAGTGCTGTATTACTAGAGCTTGTATATACACCATACATTGATAAGGATGTAGTGCTGTATTACTAGAGCTTGTATATAAACCATACATCGATAAGGATGTAGTGCTGTATTACTAGAGCTTGTATACACACCATACATTGATAAGGATGTAGTGCTGTATTACTAGAGCTTGTATACAAACCATACATTGATAAGGATGTAGTGCTGTATTACTAGAGCTTGTATATAACACCATACATTGATAAGGATGTAGTGCTGTATTACTAGAGCTTGTATACACACCATACATTGATAAGGATGTAGTGCTGTATTACTAGAGCTTGTATACACACCATACATGATAAGGATGTAGTGCTGTATTACTAGAGCTTGTATACACACCAATACATTGATAAGGATGTAGTGCTGTATTATTAGAGCTTGTATACAAACCATACATCGATAAGGATGTAGTGGTGTATTACTAGAGCTTGTATAAACACACCATACATTGATAAGGATGTAGTGCTGTATTACTAGAGCTTGTATATAAACACCATACATTGATAAGGATGTAGTGCTGTATTACTAGAGCTTGTATACACACCATACATTGATAAAGGATGTAGTGCTGTATTACTAGAGCTTGTATACACACCATACATTGATAAGGATGTAGTGCTGTATTACTAGAGCTTGTATACAAACCATACATTGATAAGGATGTAGTGCTGTATTACTAGAGCTTGTATAAACCATACATTGATAAGGATGTAGTGCTGTATTACTAGAGCTTGTATACACACCATACATTGATAAGGATGTAGTGCTGTATTACTAGAGCTTGTATACACACCATTCATCGATAAGGATGTAGTGCTGTATTACTAGAGCTTGTATACAACCATACATTGATAAGGATGTAGTGCTGTATTACTAGAGCTTGTATACACACCATACATTGATAAGGATGTAGTACTGTTTATTACTAGAGCTTGTATACACACCATACATTGATAAGGATGTAGTGCTGTATTACTAGAGCTTGTATATAAACCATACATTGATAAGGATGTAGTGCTGTATTACTAGAGCTTGTATACACACCATACATTGATAAGGATGTAGTGCTGTATTACTAGAGCTTGTATACACACCATACATTGATAAGGATGTAGTGCTGTATTACTAGAGCTTGTATACAAACCATACATTGATAAGGATGTAGTGCTGTATTACTAGAGCTTGTATACAAACCATACATTGATAAGGATGTAGTGCTGTATTACTAGAGCTTGTATATAAAACCATACATCGATAAGGATGTAGTGCTGTATTACTAGAGCTTGTATATAAACCATACATTGATAAGGATGTAGTGCTGTATTACTAGAGCTTGTATATACAAACCATACATTGATAAGAATGTAGTGCTGTATTACTAGAGCTTGTATACACACCATACATTGATAAGGATGTAGTGCTGTATTACTGGAGCTTGTATACACACCATACATTGATAAGGATGTAGTGCTGTATTACTAGAGCTTGTATACACACCATACATTGATAAGGATGTAGTGCTGTATTACTAGAGCTTGTATACACACCATACATCGATAAGGATGTAGTGCTGTATTACTAGAGCTTGTATACAAACCATACATTGATAAGGAGGTAGCGCTGTATAACTAGAGCTTGTATATAAACCATACATTGATAAGGATGTAGTGCTGTATTACTAGAGCTTGTATACACACCATACATTGATAAGGATGTAATGCTGTATTACTAGAGCTTGTATATAAACCATACATTGATAAGGATGTAGTGCTGTATTACTAGAGCTTGTAAACACACCATACATTGATAAGGATATAATTATGTATTACTAGAGCTTATATATAAACCATACATTGATAAGGATGTAGTGCTGCATTACTAGAGCTTGTATACACACCATACATTGATAAGGATGTAGTGCTGTATTACTAGAGCTTGTATACACACCATACATTGATAAGGATGTAGTGCTGTATTACTAGAGCTTGTATATAAACCATACATTGATAAGGATGTAGTGCTGTATTACTAGAGCTTGTATACACACCATACATTGATAAGGATGTAGTGCTGTATTACTGGAGCTTGTATACACACCATACATTGATAAGGATGTAGTGCTGTATTACTAGAGCTTGTATAAACACCATACATTGATAAGGATGTAGTGCTGTATTACTAGAGCTTGTATACACACCATACATTGATAAGGATGTAGTGCTGTATTACTAGAGCTTGTATATACACACCATACATTGATAAGGATGTAGTGCTGTATTACTAGAGCTTGTATATAAACCATACATTGATAAGGATGTAGTGCTGTATTACTAGAGCTTGTATATAAACCATACATTGATAAGGATGTAGTGCTGTATTACTAGAGCTTGTATACACACCATACATTGATAAGATGTAGTGCTGTATTACTAGAGCTTGTATACAAACCATACATTGATAAGGATGTAGTGCTGTATTACTAGAGCTTGTAAACACACCATACATTGATAAGGATATAATTCTGTATTACTAGAGCTTGTATATAAACCATACATTGATAAGGATGTAGTGCTGTATTACTAGAGCTTGTATACACACCATACATTGATAAGGATGTAGTGCTGTATTACTAGAGCTTGTATACACACCATACATTGATAAGGATGTAGTGCTGTATTACTAGAGCTTGTATACACACCATACATTGATAAGGATGTAGTGCTGTATTACTAGAGCTTGTATAAACCATACATTGATAAGGATGTAGTGCTGTATTACTAGAGCTTGTATACACACCATACATTGATAAGGATATGTAGTGCTGTATTACTAGAGCTTGTATAAAAACCATACATTGATAAGGATGTAGTGCTGTATTACTAGAGCTTGTATACAAACCATACATTGATAAGGATGTAGTGCTGTATTACTAGAGCTTGTATATAAACCATACATTGATAAGGATGTAGTGCTGTATTACTAGAGCTTGTATATACACACCATACATTGATAAGGATGTAGTGCTGTATTACTAGAGCTTGTATATACACACCATACATTGATAAGGATGTAGTGCTGTATTACTAGAGCTTGTATACAACCATACATTGATAAGGATGTAGTGCTGCATTACTAGAGCTTGTATACACACCATACATTGATAAGGATGTAGTGCTATATTACTAGAGCTTGTATACAAACCATACATTGATAAGGATGTAGTGCTGTATTACTAGAGCTTGTATACAAACCATACATCGATAAGGATGTAGTGCTGTATTACTAGAGCTTGTATATACACACCATACATTGATAAGGATGTAGTGCTGTATTACTAGAGCTTGTATACACACACCATACATTGATAAGGATGTAGTGCTGTATTACTAGAGCTTGTATACACACCATACATTGATAAGGATGTAGTGCTGTATTACTAGAGCTTGTATACACACCATACATTGATAAGGATGTAGTGCTGTATTACTAGAGCTTGTATATAAACCATACATTGATAAGGATGTAGTGCTGTATTACTAGAGCTTGTATATAACACCATACATTTATAAAGAATGTAGTGCTGTATTACTAGAGCTTGTATATAAACCATACATTGATAAGGATGTAGTGCTGTATTACTAGAGCTTGTATACACACCATACATTGATAAGGATGTAGTGCTGTATTACTAGAGCTTGTATACACACCATACATTGATAAGGATGTAGTGCTGTATTACTAGAGCTTGTATATAAACCATACATTGATAAGGATGTAGTGCTGTATTACTAGAGCTTGTATATAAACCATACATTGATAAGGATGTAGTGCTGTATTACTAGAGCTTGTATATAAACCATACATTGATAAGGATGTAGTGCTGTATTACTAGAGCTTGTATATAAACCATACATTGATAAGGATGTAGTGCTGTATTACTAGAGCTTGTATATAAACCATACATTGATAAGTATGTAGTGCTGTATTACTAGAGCTTGTATACACACCATACATTGATAAGGATGTAGTGCTGTATTACTGGAGCTTGTATACATACCATACATTGAAAAACATCGATAAGGATGTAGTGCTGTTTTACTAGAGCTTGTATACACACCATACATTGAAAAGGATGTCCTGCTATATTACAGGAGCTTGTATACACACCATACATTGATAAGGATGTAGTGCTGTATTACTAGAGCTTGTATACAAACCATACATTGATTAGGATGTAGTGCTGTATAACTAGAGCTTGTATATAAACCATACATTGATAAGGATGTAGTGCTGTATTACTAGAGCTTGTATATAAACCATACATTGATAAGGATGTAGTGCTGTATTACTAGAGCTTGTAAACACACCATACATTGATAAGGATATAATGCTGTATTACTAGAGCTTGTATATAAACCATACATTGATAAGGATGTAGTGCTGCATTACTAGAGCTTGTATACACACCATACATTCATAAGAATGTAGGTGCTGTATTACTAGAGCTTGTATAGGGTTAAACCATACATTGGGTTAGGATGTTTGCTGTATTACTAGAGTTTGTATACAAACCATACATTGATAAGGGTTATAGGGTTAGGGTGCTGTTATTACTAGGGAGGGTTGTATAGGGTTAAACCATACATTGAGGGTTAGGGTTAGGGTGTTAGGGTCTAGGGTTAGGGTTAGGGTTTAGGGTTAGGGTTAGGGTTAGGGTTAGGGTTAGGGTTAGGGTTAGGGTTAGGGGTTTAGGGTTAGGGTTAGGGTTAGGGTTAGGGTTGGGTTAGGGTTTGGGTTAGGGTTTTAGGGTTAGGGTTAGGGTTTAGGGTTAGGGTTAGGGTTAGGGTTTAGGGTTAGGGTTAGGGTTAGGGTTAGGGTTAGGGGTTAGGGTTAGGGTTAGGGTTAGGGTTAGGGTTAGGGTTAGGGTAGGGTTAGGGTTAGGGTTAGGGTTAGGGTTAGGTTAGGGTTAGGGTTAGGGTTAGGGGTTAGGGTTAGGGTTAGGGTTAGGGTTAGGGTTAGGGTTAGGGTTAGTGGTTAGGGGTATCGTGGGTATCATGTGGTTCGTGGTTATGGGTTTAGGTTTAGGGTGGTTAACTGGGATCGGGTATAGGGTATCGGGTATAGGTGAAAGTGATAGGGATAGGGATAAGGGATATGGTTATAGGGATAAGGGTTCGAGGAAACTGATAGTGGTTAGGTTCGTGAACAGGGTTTCTGGTGTACGGGTTATAGGGTAAGGGTTAATGGATAGGGATAGGGTACGGGATACGGGATAGTGGATACGGAACTTGATAGGGGTTAGGGTATAGTGTTAGTGATAGGGTCGTTTAGGGTTAGTGAATAGGGAACGGGTTACGGGAAAGGTTAAGGGATAGGTTATGGTTAGGGAAGGAAGGTTAGGGTTAGGTGACGGTTTACGGGATAGGGTACGTGTTCGGTGTTACGGTGTTAGGTTAGGGTTCTTGTTAGGGTAAGGGTTAGGGTAGGTTCGGGTTAGGGTTAGGGTTAGGGATAGGGATAGGGTTAAAGGGTTATGGATTAGGGTTAGGATATAGGGTTAAGGGTTAGTGTTAGGGTAGGGAAAGGGTAGGTATAGGTTTAGGGTTAGGTTAGGTTAGGGTAAGGGATAGGGTTAGTTAGGGTATAGGGTTAGGTTTAGGGTGAGGGTTAGGGTTTGGGTTTAGGGATCAGGTTAGGGATAAGGGTTAATGGTAGGGGATACTGGGATACGGGAACAGGTGTATAGGTAAGGGATAAGGTGGTTAGGGTTCGGGTACTGGTCTGGTATATTGATTAGGGTAAGTGTTCGAGGTTAGGGTACGGAACCGGGTTAGGGTTAGGGATAGGGTTAGGGTAAGTGTTTCGGTTTAGGTTTACGGGATCGGGTTAGGAACGGGTACGGGTTACGGGATAGGGTAAGGGTTCGGGTTAAGTGTATATCGGGTTAGGGTATTCGGTGTACAGGGTTAGGGATCGGGTTAGCGTTTAGGTTAGAGGTTAGGGTATAGGTTACGGGATCGGTATCTGGGTACGTGTTCGGGATCTGGTCGGGTATAAGGGATACGGGTTTAAGGGTTAGGGTACGGGTTATAGGGTTTAGGGTTCTGGTTCGGGTTAGTGGTTACGGGTTAGGGTAAGTGGTTACGGGATAGGGATCGGGGTAGGAGTTAGGGTTAGGGGAGTAAGGGTTAGGGTTCGGGTTTCCGGTTACGGTTAGGGTAAGGGTTAGGTACGGGAAAGGGTTAGTGTTAGGGTTAGGTTAGGTTAGGTGACGGTACGGGTACATGGATTATAGGTTAAGGTTGAGGGGTACGGTTAGGGTTAGGGATAGGATCCTGGTAAGGGTAAGGTTAAGGGATAGGTTAGGTACTGGTTAGGGTTACGTGGAAAGGTTAGGTAAGGGTAAGAAGAAAAGTGTAAGTGTTAGCGGTTAGGGTTAGGGTTAGGGGTTCGCGTTAGGGTTACGGTTAAGGGAAGGGTTTTAGGTAGGAGTTAGAGGTAAAGGTCAGCGGATAGTGTTGGGTAAGGGTTCGGGTTAGGGTTTGGGATAGTGTTACTGGTTAGGGTAAGGGTTAGGGATTAAGGGATTAGGGATTAGGTATAGGGTAATGCGTTAAGGTTAGGGTTAGGCGGTTAGGGTGTCTTAGGGTACGGGATTTAGGGTTAGGTATAGGGGTTAGGGAAACGGGTTAGAGTATAGGGTACAGGTATAAGGTATGAGGGTTCGGTTGAGGGTTACGGGTTAGGTGTTAGGGTTAGGGGTTAGGTTTGGTTAGGGTAAAGGGTTAAGGGTTAGGGTAAGGGTTAGGGTTCGGGTTATGAGTTAGGGTTATGGTTTAGGTTAGGGATAG